>NC_089838.1:237764567-238073317 GCF_035609145.1 Eleutherodactylus coqui
GAAAATGCCAAAAACAGACCTCTGAGCAGCTTTCCGAAGTTGTGAAGAAGCAACATGGAAATTCACTTTAGGTCGTTGTCCAATAGTGTGGTGCAATATATGTTTAAAGACGTAAATAAACGAAGACATGGCCCAGTATAAGGTGGTGCAGTGGTGAGGGGAGAGGCCTAGATTTATGGCCAAGGGAATTAGAATTTATTAGGCTGGATTGCTGGCAGGAGTTTACCATTTTGCTAACTTTTTTCATGAAAAGGCGTTTTCAATTTTTATATATAATATAGTGGACGCAGCATTATTTTTATGTTGGGGTATTACTGAAGGGAAATGTATTGGCAATGAGCAAGAGCTAGCAGGCTAAAAAATTAGAAGTACCTATCCAGCTTTCCCTCTAGTTAGCTATCAGTCAAGTTTTGCAATTTTGTTTTGGAAATGTTATTTTAAACTGATATAGGAGAGTCTCTGCAATAGGATTTGTTAATTACTGACCCTCTGAAGGAGGGCTACCAGTCTTTCTAGCTGGCTTCCATATAAATTGTTACCACACCCAGAGTATAGCTATACAATATTTTTGTATGTCTACTTGATAAAAGGTTTTTTGGTTGACTGAATGCTAGTCGTTAATTTAAATGTGTGATGATTTTCATTAGAATTTAGCAATAAGGTGGCACCATATCATTTCTTGAATATCTACTACTGTTCAAATATAATATTTACCATTTTCCTACTTAAAAGGACAAAGCTGAGATCCTGAGAGTTGTTTGACATGGAAGCATTCAATAATGTTTAGATTGACTGTTCAATTAATAGAGCAATGCTCAACGGGCCAGGGCAACAGGAAGCCCACAGCCCATTGGTCTGTTAGAGCACCCATTAACATTTAAAGAGTAACTGCACTTTTTAAAAACTTTGGACTTGTCAGAGCGACCTGTCAAAAGTTTTATTCAATGGGGTCTGGGTGCTGAGACCCCTGCTGATCATTTAAATGAAGGGGCTGCAGTACTCATCCGAGCACTAGCCTCTTGAGTTGTCTTTGCTGCCCGTTGGGTCCTCTCGATAGCTGAAGACAGGCACATAGAAGTCTATAGCCGCTTCATTTGAGCAATCAGACCCCCACTGATCAAAACTAATGACTTGTCGCTCTGCGTTATTCTTTAATTGCAGTTCCTCGGCCCAAATCGCTCTCAGTCCACCTTTGATTTGAATCTGTGAATTCAATTCCCAGAGTTAGAAAGTAGTTGCCCTAGAGTACAATTATAAGTCATTAATGGATTTCTTGTTGCCTTCATTTACCCTTTTAGTCAAGGAACGGATATTCTAGTGTCCACCTTGTTCACACCATGCCACAGTCAAGCACAAAAAGAACTTTAGTATTTCAGTGTATTATGGAAGCCCGCCAAACAGCTCCCATATCTCACCTTCCTGAGTTGCAGGCGATGGGAGGCAAAGCACTATTCCACCTGATAAAGTGATAACATATCACTAGAGTATTCCATTAATACAACCACTTGGACCCCCATTGATCCTCAGAATGAAAGGGGTTACAGTGCTGATTTACAGATTTGTCCACCCTTACCTTTCCTTACATTTAGTTAAGGACTCCAATTTCTCACAAGAAAAATTCAATATATTATTGCAACATGCTAGCAAAACCATTGGCAGACTGCATTTCACATCATAACCAATGGGTAGCTACACAAACACCTATAGGATAGACTCCCAATGGCAGGGTGTTGTAAGATCATGTTTTGTTCAAAGCTGGTCATTTCATGTCCCACATCTCGAGATATGTTGAGTCAAGAGGAAAATAAGGAAAGACAGATCGGTAATGCTGCTGTTAGGGTGTGCTGCTGGGATCTGTTGTACTATATGGATTTCCAGCAGCATGGCTTCACAGGTGGGGTTGATTGAGCTGGCTGGGTGTGGATTGCTCCAGCCAGCCAGTTCCCCAGGTCTGCTGCTCATATATAGCAGCTCCTCTGCTTGAGGCTGCTGGCTTTTCCTGTCTGTTCAGTATGTTCAGTGTGAAAAGTGTCATGTTCCTACATGTTTGTGCAAGTGGCCAGACATGAGGTGCAAATGGGAATGTTCCGTGTGTTTAGGTGTGAACAATATCTTGTTCATACGTGTCTGTACAGGTTGCCAGACGTGTGGTGTGAACAGTCCTGTTCAGGGTGCATGGTGTTCTGTCTTGTATGCAAATCCCTGGCGTGTTGGTGTAAGCTGTGTTCAGTCCTGCTCTGTTTAATTTGTCAGCTAAGTCGAGGTAGGTCCCTAGGTTCCAGTGCTGGGTCTTCCCTCTCGGGACGATTGCCCAGCATGCAGGCAGGTTTCCTGGGGTTACTTGTCTCATTAGAGTAGGGACCCGCGAGACAATGAGGACCCTTGAAGTAGGCTTGCGGGCTTAAGTATCTTGGCCAAAATACGAACTAATACTTTGTACATTTTATAGTTATTCCATCTGGCTATGTGTGCAGGTATGCAGGTGAGTGTTTTGAGCCCTTTTCAGTTGTTGGTTTATGTCTTTCCGCGAGTATAGAGTTCAGTTCACAGTTCTGCAGTTCCGTCTGAGTTCGCTTGTTCGTGGTGTGTAAGACGAAACAGCTGTATTCCCTTCACTCCTTTTTTCAGTACATTGGTGCTCCTGGCCACCCGTAGTCCAAGGAATGTAGAACAGTCTGTTCAAGTGATTGGGGCAGTGCTGCAGTTCTCCGTGCAACCAGTTGTCAAGTAAACAAATTATCTGCAGTTAGAACAGTGCTAAATATATGTCTGCATCTTCTTAGAAAAGTGGCCAGTGGGTTAGTGTTGCATTGAAGTATATCTGCTCTGGATACAACAAGATCCAGCATTTAAATTGTCTGCAATATTCAGGTCCCTGAGCATTAACTAATACATGGGTTAGATGAACCGCTCATGAGTTATAGCCCTTATAGTTATCCTTTCATTCCATGTTTGAAAAACTATACCGAACTACATGCAGAGCTGGCAGGTATATGTGCAAGCAAAGGTCAGACTTTAGTGTGATGATAGAATGAAATAGTGTTTTGTAGGCTGATCTTCTTGCCTTTTCTGTTTGGAATCCAAGAAGATACAGCTTTATGTCCTGGCGTGTTTGAACAGCTGTCAAAAATGAGCTGAGAAGAAATCAGTTGTATGCTTCAGGCAAACTGCATTAGGTAGCTGGAAGATTTGTTATGATTGTCTTTCTCTTGCACAACTATATCTCTAAAATGTGTACAGATAGGCCCTTCACCCGGTCATATGGATGTCTTCCAAAGAAATGGCTTACAATTTTTAATGTAGTACTTTTTTATATCACTGCTGAAGAGAGTCTCTAAATATTTTAGATAGATTTTTTTTTGGGGGGGGGGGGGGAATAAAGGGTGTGTACTAACCACCAAGTTAGCTACTGTATGGCTTTCTGGAGTAGATTTTCCAGACTAGCGGAAGTCGAAAGCGTGCAATCAAATTGTAGGATTTTGTATTTTTTGTGTCTGGCCATTTTACCTGAAATCCTTGTCTAGCTCCCATTATTTTTTTTTGTTATTTCCAACATTTTATTTTGCCCACCCAACATTCTGGTGCTTTTACTTCCTGAACCAGATCCCTAAAATTCAATAGAAATCTTTAGTTATCTATGTTTCAGGTTGCAGGATTCTATATTGTGTACAGGTTTGGAGCCATTGTGGGGAGAAGAGTATTTCAGGATAAGGGCTCGTAACCCTGTTATATTGGAAGGTTTGCATTCACTCTGTAGAGGCATATGATATTCTGTTAGCTTACAGTTCACTGATGAACATAAGTTTATACTAGTAATTATTAGAAAATTATACCGGTAGTACCACACAGCTCAACTACTGGCACGTCACACACACAAAGCTCTGGTACATGCATGGCACACACACAGCTCTGCTAAATGCATGGCACACACACACAGCTCTGCTACATGCACGTCACACACAGCTCTGCAAGATGCACATCACACACACAGCTCTGCTACGTGTACATTACATAAGCTCTGCTACATGCATGTCACATACAATTCTGCTACATACATTTTTCATCCCATACAACAGGGATCATAACCAGCACAGCAGATTCCTGAACACACTGATCACCCCCTGGTCATGTGATCTCAGACTCCTCCCACACAGGTGACTCATCACATGATAGTAACATCATCATAGGTGCTGTAAGCACATGGCTGTTGTCCAGCTCTGCAGGTTTTTAATAAAGTGAAGGACCTGTGATGTCATCACCGTCAGGGGCAAAGCTCAGACCCCCGGTGATTGATCACATGACGTTCGTATCTTCACGTGTTATTCACACAGTTTTTCACTTACAGACAGGTGGTCATCAGTATTCCATAGCAACTGAGGCCGTGGGGTTTTTTAGGGGATGTAGTCCACCCACATTCTGCACAGGCATGAAGGACCTGTGATGACATCACCGTCATGAGGTCAGGGGTGGAACATGCAACTCACTCACGGACACAGAGCCCAGGTGACTGATCACATGATGGTGACATCATCAGAGGTCCTGTAAGCACATGGCTGCTGTCACGCTCTGCATGTCTTATGTTTTAGGACCTTTTGATGACATCACCGTCATGTGATCAGGGGTGCAGTATGTAACACTCACTGACAGACAGGTGGTCCTCAGTATTGTGATACACGGCAATATGCTAATTTGACATGCTGCTTTAGACATGCATATTGTGGTGAGGAAGACAATAAGTGTTTCAATATATTAGTAATTGTTTTAAATTTGAAGATGATCTGTCATTGGGTCAAAGTTAGCAGGGCTTTCAGCTGCGCCCCTGCTGAATCTATCATAGTTTTTTTTCCATACTTACCTCTGTTCATCCTGGATGATCTCTTTTTAGGTCCTGTTCCTGGCACTGTCATTGTGTCCAGTGATCACCACTTAGTCTAAATTAGTGATGTTTTTGACTTGATTGACAGTTCAATGTCACCTATTGAGAGAGTGAGTGGTGGGGATCGCATATTTGACACATTGACACCACCATGAACTGGAACTAAGAAGAGCTCATCCGGGGTGAAGTCTGAAAAAAAAGGAGGTAGAGTCAGCTGAATCACGGTTGCAGAGTCATGTAGCCAACCCCATTGACTTTATCCAGTAAAAGTTCCTTTTTTATGCAGTAGTTTGTGAGAAAGCAGATAGCTTTTTTTAAAAACCCTGGGCAACCTCTTTAATGTGGGCAGCACATTAGAATTCCCATCTTGCATTTCTGACATTTGTCCAGGCTGCTCTACTTCGCATGTATCCTTCTGGCTGTTGAAGAACAAGTCCCCCACCTCTGGTGCGTTTCCTATCGGGCTTCCTCACTGCTGAGCTTCTCACATTAGTTCCCAGTTACATCTTCCTATAACTCTTGCAGTGATGCCAAAACCATTTTTTTCCCAAAAAAGTGTTTTTATTGCAAAAAAGTGTGAAAGCTTAAAATATATAGAGAATTTTAGTATCATTATAATCATACCGACCCGCATAAAAATGTTATCATGTCATTTATACCACATAGTGATTGCCGTAAAAAAAAACCCTGCAGAATTGATGTGCTTTTTCATCCTGCACCCCTAAAAAATTAAGAAAAGTTATACACAACATTATCTTACCTCAAAATGGTACAAATAAAAACTACAGCACTCCATGCAGTGAACAAGCAATCATACGGCTATGTCAATGGAAGAATGAATAAAAGGTTATGACTTTTGAAAAGTGGAGATGACAATCTCTAAAAATTGTTTCCTTTATAAAGAAACTTGACCGTGTTCTTAAGGGGTTAATAGGGTTCATTGGGGTTCCGGAAAGTTTGACGGACTCCTTGTAAAATGGTGTGAACTGAGCCCACGACTATTGAGTGGTTACATATGGATGCCATCTATAAAAAAGTCAAACTTTTAAATATCATCCATTATTATTAAAGTATTTTGATTATGAATGCGCTAGAAATGACAAAAACACAGGCAAAGCAATAATTGACAAATGAAACAGCGCCCGTCTAAGTGCTTTAAAAGTAAAGCTGAGGACTCACCTGGTGGTCAGCAGGATCCACCTTATCAAAGGGGTCCCACTGGCACCTAGTATCCAGGAAGACATATAACCCACAAATTCCAGTCACGATCCCGATCCACCATCCAGCAACACTGGAGAGCCAGCTGATATCAAAAAAGACTCCTTTAACTTGAAAGGGTCTTCTCTTCACGCAATAAGAATCCAAAAGAAAAAGTAGATACAGTGCTCACGGGATTCCGGGCATAACATAGAGAAGTGCTGCTTTCATTTTAGCAGAGCAGTTTCGGAAATGAAAGCTGAGCTCTAGCCGATTCTTCTTTGAGCGTATGTTCACACTTTGTGGATTTGCTGTGGATTTTCCACAATGGAAAAAATCAGCAGCAGACCTACAGCGTAATCTGCATCAAAATCTGGTCATTTGATCCATCTTTTGATGCAGAATTCACTCCTGAGGAAAATTTGTAGTAAATCCATTACAGGTGAATGCACCCTTAGGCCGCCTTCACACTGCCAATAAAATGGTGCGTGTTTTGTGCATTGGAAGACGCACAAATATGAACCCAATTTTTTGAATGGGGTCACAAATAGAGATGAGCGAGCGTAATCGTTAAGGGAAATTACTCAAGCGAGTATCCTCATTTTCGAGTACATGCCTGCTTGCCCGAAAAGATTCGGGGGCCGGCGGGGGTGAGCGGTGAGTTGCGGTAGTGAGCAGGGTGGAGCGGGAGGGAGAGAAAGAGATCTCTTCCCCGCCGGCCCCCGAATCTTTTCGTGGAAGTAGGCATGTACTCGAAAATGGGGATACTCGCTCGAGTAATTTCCCTTAACGAGTACGCTTGCTCATCTCTAGTCAAAAACATGAGCGATGTTTTCCTGCATGGCACCGCAATGCGATGCTATGCTATAGGGGAAAGAAATCGTGGTATGTTCTATCTTTCTGTATGCTCTTGCATCGCAGCGCCCATTGTCTTCTATGGGGCTGGCGGCAGCATTGCACTATATGCTGGGTGCATACGATGCGACGTTTCCCATTAAACACAATGGGAGAAACTCCGTCATTCCCTGCATCCCCAAAGGGATGCAAGGCTGTTTTTACATAAAAACGCCTCGCATGCTCAGGAGTTTCACATGGTGGGGAGCGCGATATGTGAGGCAGGATTCATGGCCCCAATCACACTCGCCCGTGTGAAGTTGGAAGGATTCTCCGACTCAAATTTTGTGCCCAAAACCCTATAAAGGCTATTTACTCTCCGTGGTGTCAGAGCACTGTTTTGGCATTCTGGCACCACAGCATCTGACAGTTGAGGTCACTAGGTCTTCTGGATTGGTAATATCCCGTAAACCTATCACATGGGCACATAATGTAATAGCCCCCGGCAGGTTTATGGGACATCACTGACGTCCCTGTCAAACCTCCTATTGGCTGCAGCAATCACGTGGGTAAACAACTATGTGACCGCTGCAGTAAACAAAAGAATAAAAGTCTAGAGCGATGACAGCGAAACAGTATGGAAGCAGGGAGGCGCGGGTATTGTTTTTTTTTTTTATAGTACTCTTCCTCCCACTGCTGACCAATGCTTCATAACTCAGAAAACCCCTCTAAGCAGATTTTACACTTTCAATTGAATACAACTTGAAAGGATGAAATCTACTGAAGATCCACAGCAAAATGCAGGACAAAGTCCATAGCAAATTTTGATGAAAGAGGTCCATTGAGTTTATTCACACGCAACCCCTACATTTTCACAATGCGAAGCATATCTTTACTGGCTGTAAGGAATCATAGAAAGTTTTTGGTTTTCATAAAGAAAAATATGAATTCAGACTTATGAAACAAATGTCCAATTTGCCAATATAGGTGACATTTACCAAAATCAACAGTAGTTAGTAGTGAAGTAAAGTAGCCAAGAAATCTGGTGTAGACATTCTTCTATATTCTATGCTCTTGCAGAATAGACATTAAAGGGCACACATGACGGAATATTCCACAACAGCGCTTCAGTACATGCCCTCCTGCGGAATATTCAGCCTCACTAGCCACACTGCCAATGTGCCAATTCTTAGGCTGCCTGTCCACAGGCGTTCTTGCATTGCGTTACTCACGGCGATAAACCGGCCGCGGGTAACACAGTGCAAGCTGTCCATAGCGTTGCTATGGAAAGCACAGCCCCCTGTCCATGAGCGGAGAATCATAGCGATTCAAAACTCGGCATACCGCGATTTGACGCAATTCTCCCATATTTTAGATAGGCTCACCACAGAGAACTGACAGGTCTCCCCCCTTATTCCCCGCTGCGGAGTATCGCTAGCAATATTCCGCAACGGTCGTGGACAGGGGGCCTTATGCAGAATTGAATATGTAGTGGCCCAGAGTTGGGGTATCTTTGGAGTGTATCTGTCTCGTGTCTATCTGTATTTGTGTTACTAATCTTTGTGGTGACAAGTCTGTCTCCCCTAACTTGTTGTGTGTGGCGTGATTGCAGGTCTAGGGATGTTAGGGGCAGAGTAAAAGAGAAGGGAGATGTAGTTGGTGGAGGGGGACGTGTGAGCAGGTGGCCGAAGCTCTGGTGTTTTTGCCTGAGTGGAGCCCCGGGCTATCTCATTTTCCATGGGATGAGTCCCCTGTGGGGACTGGAGCCCGGAGTGCTGATCCTTCTGGAGGAGTTGGTGTTTTGATCGTACGTTCTTCTGCTTAACTACTGAGTCAAGGGACAAGGTTGAGCATAACCAAGGACTTTATAGAATGTGACTGAAGTAACCAAAGAAAGGACATAACAACTAAGAAAGAAGGACGAGTGATGTGTAGAGTCTTTTATTCTGCGCAAGCAACTGCTCGCTTGGTAAGAGGCACTGTCGACACATGACATTTAGGTACAAGAACTCATTTAATAAGTCTACTAATTTCAGGTTCTGTACACGGTTGGACAAGCCGCCACTTTGGATACATCGGGTAGAGACAGTAGAGCCACCCGTGACACAACAGAAGTTTATTCCCTGCTGTATCCCCGGCCAAAGGGCCAACCCAGCATGCTACAAATATAGCAGAATTCTGCAGGCAGTTCTGCATCAAAATCCTCAGTTATCAGTGCGAAATTTATTACGGAAGTTTCTTGGGACCACCAGAGGGAATGATTCTGTGGACCCACCCTCTGTGTATACAGAACATGTGCACATCCGCTTTTAAACAACTTTGTTATCATTGCATGTGCAGGACTTGTCAGTAAGGTCTCATAAGATATCTGGTTGTTGGTTCCAAAGTCGGCTCCAAACTAAATTGTCCTCTGCCAGACTTTTGAGGATCTGTTTTATTCTTGGTCCAACATTGTGTCAGAGCCTGGATCCACCTGAGGATCCTCTTGTACTCTGATGGGGCAGCCTGACTCTGGGTGAGTGAAAACTAGCATTGTAATGATTGCAGATGAGGTCCATAGTGAACATAATTTATATGGCGCTGTAACAGTTCATTTCAGTTTAGCTGAAAACACCTAGTGAGAGTGATTTAAGTGCTGTGTGTGAACGGAAACATTGTGGCGTTCAGTGGGAATCTTCACATGAACATTTTTCCACTCTCCCCAGACACTGCTGCCAGAGTTTAGTAAGTTACTCTAGAGCTTTTGTTGGGCACTACAGTCATTGGAAATAGCATGTTTGCAGTTATGTTCAATTGTGTTTAATAATGTAGACAATATTCTGCTCAGACACTAAGAGCTTATCCCCACGACCACGATTTCACCACATATTACGCACATGATACATGTCCGCATGATATGCGTTGAATGGAGTCAATGAAAGTACATCGATTTTCATTCATCTATTTACATCAGCATGTATTTGTTGTGTGTACATACGCTCATGAAAAAGATCGCAACATTCTCTATTTTACTACGTATCACGCACAAACAGCCCTATTTTTCTCTATGGGTAGCGTATGCAATGCTGTCCATACGCGATCCATTATGTATGGACGATGTTGCATATGCAACGCTGCTATAAGACGGAGCAGGGAATTAAAAAAAAAAATCATGCTGCGCATAACATAGTGTGTGAAATATGCTGCCAGGCGCAGTTCATTATCACTGCCACAGGCAATGATACTCAGCTCATCGCCGGCTTTCACGCATGTAAAACGCAGCGTTTTACACATACGGCCTTGTGAATGAGCCCTAAAGAGCATTAATTGAAACATATAGGAGTTATCTATCACTCTATGGTATAATAGGGCAGTTTCCCTAAAAATAAGACATACCCTGAAAATAAGACATAGCATGATTTTCCAGAATTTTTGAGGATGCAAAATGATTTTTCAGGCTTTTTGAGGATGCTTGAAATATAAGCCCTACTCCAAAATTAAGCCCTGCTAACAGTTAATTAAAAAAGTCAATTTAAATAGTGTCCAGGCAGCTATACATGTAAAAAAGTTAAACCTTTTTGAACAAAAATTAATATAAGACACTGTCTTATTTTCGGGGAAACACGGTAGATACAAAGAGCTACAGCTAGTGTATCGCCGCCAAAACAGCCAATATATTTCTTACTTCTAATATGGGCTTACAAATGAAAGCCATGATCGGATTAGTTTCTTGGGCACCACCACCTATTTTTTTGTAAACATCCCCAATATGTGTTTTTAGCAGTTTATTAGTGATTACTAGCCTAAGTTACCAGCTTTTTCAAGCTATTTTCAGACATTTACTATGTAAGCCGATAGCAGATGCCAAAGCCAACACAGTTTTTTCTACATTTACTGTAAAAATGAAATCTAAGATTTTATAGGATTAAGTGTTTAATAATATAGTAAGCGGCACGTTACAAACACAACTATGAATAGATTGCAGAAAATAAACATCTGACCCCGAAATAGGATTTATTTGAATGTGGAGTGCATAATGGAGATTTTCATTTCAAAAATTATAATTTTAAGACTGTTGTATTTGAAAAAGCAGTATATTTAGTCTTAGGGAAATAATGAGCACATTATACAAAAGCTCCTTTACTGCACGTTACAGATATGGTAAAATCGCTCCTACCGGTATATTATAGTGTACTGCATATTGAGCATAGACATAGTCAGACTTTTACTTCACCTGGGGAAAAGATTCATTTAGTGGACCTAACTGCTACGGCTCACCGGCCGGAATGGAGAATCAGGAAGCGTCAGCCCTGGTCCGTGTGATCCTCATACCTGCACATACTCAGTTCATTTTGGTGCTGGACTTCGATGGAGATACTTCTTTGTCGGTGTATGAATTGATTGGTCAGCTGGGAGGTGTGTATCCCCGTTGGCCAATGAGCTTTAGTTTGTACACATTTATTCCGGCTCCTCCTCACAGAGGACGCTAGTTATGCTCTCTGTCTGAAGATGTTGCAAGTCAAGTCACTGGCTTGGTCTAGTCCTGTGTCTCAGTTCAGATAAGTCTGTTTGGTGATCTACTTTATCTGGAGGGTTGTTACATTTTATTTCTTGATCATTGGTGGTTAATCTACTTGTGTAATATCTAATTGTAACCACATTCTCTGTTTCCAGTTAGGGAAAGTCAGGGTCACCCCAGGTTCCTGATGTGGTGTCGCCTACATCATGGCGAGCTCTCTACTTTTCAGTAGTGTTGCCTTGCACTGGTAGATCAGGGTCAGATTCCCATTTCCCAGCTTTTTCGTTTTCTTATATACTATTTTGTGTTATACGCGTTTGTACTTTTGTGCATAACATAATTTGTTCTTTAAGGGCATAACATTTACGTCTGATCTGGATGTGGCAGTTTGCGTGTGGATTGGGCATGACACTAGCTGTGCGTCTGAATACTTTGGACAAGGCTGTGTAGAACGGTGTCTCCTGTCTCGTACCAATCTATCAGGGCACATGTACCACTAGCCTCCTTCCAGCTACACCTTTGTATTGAGTGGCATAGGAGCACATAGATCCAATGCAGTCATCCACTGCCTGTTGTATTTGTTGCTAAGCAAGGATTTAAATATATATTGAGGCTCCTGTTTTGTCTTATTTGGTAATTTATCAAGGCTTAGTGTGAACACGGCCAGGGACATAGTTTACCCCATCTATTCTTGGTTTTATATTATTCACACTGTTTCCAGTGCTAGGAAAAATGAACACAAGGTTATAAAATTATGTTGCAGGTACATTCAGTATGGTTCTAAATTTAATAGGATAGGGCCATATAAATGATATTAACCCTTTGCAATCCAATTTTGGATTCAGGTTTCCTAGGGGGCTTTCTCTTTCTGCCATCATACAATGGTGCCGTCTGCTGGCTAGAGCCAGCACTGCAGTATAGAACATGCCAGAGAGGTCCCCCGACAACATAGCGGCCAGTAATATACAGTAAGAATACCCTGCCAGACGTCTTACGACATCAGAGCTGTACAGCCTTCAATCAGAATGTCTTCAGATGGCAGACAGTGGATTGGAAAGGGTAATACATGTGAGCAACCTGCATTTTGGACTTTCTTACTAATTTTAAAGGCCTTGGTCAGCACATGTGAACTCTATGTAAACTTGTATATTACATTTAGGGTGTCCCCTCTCCCATGCATCTTTTTTTCCATCAAAAAGAGAATTGTATATTGGCATAATAAAAAAATGGTCCTTGCATCAGACTTATCTTTTTTGTGATTAAAAAGAAGCCATATAGGAATGTGGATCTCATGAATGATCAAAGAGGGTCCCAAAAGCATAACTTTTTACTTTGGTTACTATGATTTTATACACTGTATATTGCTTGCAGAAAATATTATATCTAAATACATAAAACTCAACCACTTTAGTTATGTCAGGGAAAACCATAAGTAGCTAATGTTGAGTAATCTTCAGCCGTAGTACTGACTGCCATTCAGAAGGGATTTACCATATATTTCTCTGTTCTCTTGTGAGAAAGTCAGCCTCATCTAATCCTAACTGCATGGCACATTGGTGGTGCATAATGCCAGTTTGTAGTCTAGTCTATGATATTTTTCCATGTCTTATAGAAGCCAAGTAACTTGGTGTTTAGTCTATTTTCACATGGCATATGGACCATTAATAGTTATATTCATCTAAAAAACCTACACTACAAAACAAAAGGATGTAAATATACAGAGGTGTGCGAAAAAACTGCATCACATGCTCATTCATTGCTTCATATTGAAAACAAATTTAAATTCAGTTTAAACATTTTTTTCTATTATTTACAACCATTCATGCAGGTTTTATGCAGCTTACTGTTTTCAGTACCAAACACTGAATGGAGCATGTGATGCAATTTTTTTACACAACTATATATCTTTTTGGTTTATAGTGAACTTTTTTCTTGAGTAATGGATCCAAAAAATGTAGACTCTCCGTATACTTTTTCATCACATTAGGATCCACTGAATTAATTTGTTTTTCATTTTTATTTTTGAGACATAACCAGATCTACATAGTGCTTAGGTTTACAGATGGATGACATACATTTAGATCTGCCTACCTATTAAAGGGGTTGTCTGCCCTCTTTTCAACTGATGGACCTATCCTCTGGATAGGTGATCATTGGTTGATGTATGGGGTCCGGCACTTGGGACCCCTGTCCATCAGCTGATCATCCGGCCCACTGTCCAGTGCATCAGGCGGAAGAATGCAATCAGCGGAAATAACTCTTGAAAGTTATGTACCTTTTCTAAAACACTTTTCTTTTTAAATCCTCATCTTTCTTCACTAGAACACATCATGTTGTTGTATACTAAGGTCCTTTATACTTTTTATGACTATATGCTCTAAAATGAAGCTGAAAAAGGAATGTGTGTTACAGAGTGGATTTCATATCTAGTGTAAATAATCACATTTTATACAACACATACATGTTAACCACAGCCTAATGCTCCCTTTACACAGATGACTGTGAATGTCATAGTTGGTGGATGGAGGCAGAGCGGCCAGAGATCTCTTCCAGCTGGCCCCGTCCATTCACTGCAAACAGGCAATCTCTCATAGATTGAACGACTATTTACACAGACCGACAGTTGCTTAGTTTTTAGCTTGGCTATAAACCTAGCGACTCTGACAAGTGAGTGATTTCTCAATTCGTGCCATGTCGACGGCTGCATGTATATGGGCCGCTAGCATATATGGCTCAGGACTGCTAAGGCCAGTGAATGCCTGCAGCAAAGCGAGCAAAGATCATTGGGAGTCACCGGGGTGGCGGTGGTAGAGCAACAGACGATTTAACAGGTTTTTAAATTGTTTTCGTTATATTCCTTATTCTTGCACATTTTTTTAAAACCTGGACAATCCCTTTAAGAATCTACATAACGTAGAGAATAATGTTTTACATATCAGCACTGCATCAAGAATATCATAAGCTATAGTCAAGAATGTCATAAATAATGTAAAATCTGCTATTTTATCATTGGCTTGTACCAATAAATAGTATTTAGTAGTCTATGTCCGTCATTACAGTTCTGTAAATAGAGTCTATGAGTTTTATCTAGCAATGCTCTCTCTTTCTTATAATAGCTATTAACATGCGATCACGCAGCAGGTTGAACTTTTGCCTCCTTGAGCTAGATTAAGTAAAACATCCTGCTGTTTGCCGTTGGACACATTTCTTCAGATCTATCATGTACAGTTTTAATATTTCAGGATACACAATTAATAATCCCCTTGCCTGTTTTATGTCATCACAATTGTAAGCTGTGTATCGCACTTGCCAAAGGTTAACTGGAAGTCTGACTCACTTTCCCAATATTTTAAACTCCTGCTTAACTCTTGGAGTTTAGCCGCCTGACTTAAAACTTTTGTCTGCTTGTGGCCAATAATTTGTTGGCTTACAATTTACCTCTGGAAGCTAGTTGATCATACTAGAACTATTTCCATACTTTGAAATATTTGGATGAGTGTGCTCATAAGAAGATTGTGTGTTACTCCTTGTTAAAATGTACTTTAAACATTAGTCATAATGATGAGCGTTTATCAGGAAAATACTGTCCCCACAATGTAAACTCACTGATCTCTGGACAAAACAAAGAACAGACCACCTTGTTCTGTTTCCAGGTATCACTGTAAGCAAAGGACAGTTGTATGTGAGCCAGATTCCCAGAGCTATATATAACACAGCAAATAATGCAAAATAGTATGGTCTGATGATGATTAGTACTATGGGGCTTCGGATGTTGCAGTCATAATGTGGACTCTAAAATGTGTGCAAAACCAACCTTACTCTGAACTGCTGTGTAGCATGTAATGATGACTGAACTTAAAGGGCTTATCCAGAAGTGAAGCACTTACCTGATTCAATCCAAGTCCGGCAGTGGCGACACTCGGTGACGTGGCATGGCGTTCCCCCCCCCCCTCTCATTGTCAGTAGCATCACTAAAGGGGGCTAGCTGTTTAGCTCATTTCAGTAACTAAGTCAGCCTCCTTCTCTTATATGGACAGTGCAGAGACATAGTAACATAGTATACAAGGCTGAAAAAAGACAAATGTCCATCCAGTTCAGCCTGTTTCCACCCCACCTTGTTGATCCAATGGAAGGCAAAAAAACCCCAAGGAGGCAGAATCCAATTTACCCCATTTTGGGGGAAAAAATTCTTTCCTGACTCCATAATGGCAGTCAGAATCATCCCTGGATCAATATTTGAAAATTCCTGCCTGACTCCAAGACCTGGATCAACAACCCGCTGGTTATTTAATGTCTATATCATGCAATGTTGTAGCGCTCCAAAAAGACGTCTAGTCCCCTCTTAAACTCCTCTATTGATTTTGCCATCACCACTTCCTCTGGCAGAGAGTTCCATAATCTCAGAGCTAAATTATTAAAATGAGCCAAACAGCCAGGCTCTACAGTGATGTCACCAACAATGAGATCGGGGTAGGAAGAATCCATACCATGTGATCTGGTGTCAGAATTGGGTTGGAAGTGGAGATGCCGACACTGCTGGATCCAGACTGGATTGGGTATTTCCCTCCTTAAACAACCTCTTTAATCTCTGGGTTTTATAACATTGATTAAAAGGGGTTTGAACCTTGGGACAACCACCAGTTAACACATCATTTAGGCACACCGGCTTGTGCTTGGTGCTACAGCTCCTTGCATTCAACAGATCAGTGAACGCCAAAGTAAAGAATGAAGAGTATGTGGTGCTCATGCAAGCCCTGCAGCCTGATTACTGAGGTGATCGATCAGGGTTCCACCTCTGTGACTCCTCAAACACTGATCATTGGGATAGGCCATCAGTGTTCTAGTCCCATAGAATCCCTTTAACCCGGACCTTAGACAGGATTATAAATGGCTTGCAATGTGTTTATTATAACCACATTGTACCATATAAGTCATAACAGTCATCTGTTTCCTGCTCTTTGAATATTTTACCCTAAATACTCCTTTTATTCATATGCATGATATTTTACAAGTCCTATTGAAGGGGTTAACCTTAATATCTGTATCCTTTCCCGACTAAGGTGAGTGGCCAGTTCTTCTCATGCTTCCCTTCTAAGCCGCTGCATCCCTGCAAAACTGATTTAAGAAATATATTGTGTTGTATTAACTAAGTGAAAACAGATGGGAGGAAGCTCGATTCTTCAGTTATGATATGAACATAAAATAGAAAATATTAAGTGGTATGGGAAATGGGAAATTGTGTTTCGCTTTCTTGTGGTTGGGGAAAACGAAAACACATTGGAATCCACAGGTGTGGAGAATTCCCATCTTCCTTATAAATGTATGTTCCTGAATGCACATCGCCCCCGCAATATTAACCTTGTCATTCCATAAAATCATAGGCTGTCACCCACTTCATGACTGCTGACAAGATACCGCCAGCTTTACAAAACAATCCTACTCTAAGTACGATTCAGAGGTTTGGCAGGAAGCCTGTCACCATTGGGGCTCACAGAGCCCATTTACACTGGTCAACTATTGTGACAATGGGACCAATAATTGACTAGTGTAAATGAAGCTGATCAGTAATAAATAATAAAATTATTGTTTATTGATGATGTTCAGTGATCGGCAAAGTCTGTTAGTGTAGAGGTAGTCTGTATTGAGCTTCATATAAGGCATTGCTACCCAGGGGATAGTCCTCTCAAGAGGAAATTGTGCTATTTGCCAGGCAGTAAAGACCCTGCTACAAAATCTGTTACAGGATCCTTTTTACAAGAAAGTATTTGATGTACTCCCTCTGTGATGTCATCGGCTCTGTGTGATGTAATCGTGGATGGTCGATGGGTTTCCATGGCAAGTGGATGCCAGACATTGTTGTCTGAGCCTGCCATGGTCTTTGATCGCTATTGTAAGTACTATTGTAAGCCTCATGTGGCGCAGAGTGTTAAGGCAGAAGAAATGTGGTCCTAAGCTCTCGCTCACGACCTGAAGGTTGCGAGTTCAATTCCTGCATGATTCAGGTAGCTGTCTCAAGGTTGACTTAGCCTTCCGTCCTTCTTAGGTCGGTAAATTGAGTCCTCAGCTTGGTGGGGTGGTTAATGAATAAATTACCTGAAAGCCCTGCAGAATAAGTTGGCGCTATACAAATAACAAAATTTATTTTTAATGTTTTTATTAAAACTATTTTGGCACAGTAAAACACGCACATACACACAGTGCAAATGCTCACATAATTTGGCTTTTGCCTGTATGACACTGGCTTATAGCAGGGCTATGAACAAAAACACCTTACACACTGAGG
This sequence comes from Eleutherodactylus coqui, assembly GCF_035609145.1. Lineage (NCBI taxonomy): Eukaryota > Metazoa > Chordata > Amphibia > Anura > Eleutherodactylidae > Eleutherodactylus > Eleutherodactylus coqui. The sequence continues at coordinate 237,782,256 of NC_089838.1, forward strand.
GATTTCTGACAGATGACACCTCAGGTCTTCTGCAATGTCTCATTTGTAAATTCATGTAAAGCCCAGTGATTTCAGAGGTGAGGCGACCCCGCTAGAGGCCAGGGTGCAATTACGATCTCAGCGACCCCTATTGGTACCCCACTGTGCACAAAGGAAATAATACTAGTCATATCTTGACACATACAGTAGGTAATGGTCAAATAACAGAAATATTAATCACAGGGATGTCTTAATGCAGGAAAATAGACACAGAAGTCATAGAAAATGGTCACAGTACAGTAATGATCACAGCATATCTCAATGCAGGAAAAATGCATAAAGTGATGTCCCAAAACAAGTAGCATAAGATGTAATTGTATGAGTTATTGAAAAGTTACACTTCTGATGTGTAGGTGCTTCTAGTCATTTGTATTTATTTTTTGCCTGTAATATATTAAGCAATGCATATCTTCATATATATTGAACTTCTTTGACCTCACAAGGTCATATTTGAGGCCCCTTTGCATTTCTTGGGGGTTCAGATTTGTGTTTGGCAGCAAGAATACACTTACTTCACACTTCACATAAAAGATTGGGCTTCTGATAATAGTTCTTCTTGTTATTTTGAATTAGTTCCATTTTCGTCCACCTCACAGTTAGATCACTACTAGTCATCAAGTTGAAAATTAACTTCTGCTGTTTTGGTTGTAACAACTTCCTTTCTACAGTAAGATGCTGGAAGGCATCCAGTTGCTCATCTGAAGGGGCTGTATTACCAGAGTTCATTGCATATGACCACCAAATAAATGGCAAAATTGAACGATAATCCCATTGGTTGACCTTGAAAGAGGTTAAATTGGTAATAAAGTAGCATCAGTTTATTACTTCATGAAATGATGCATTAGGAATCATCTGTTCAGTATAATCCTCTACTGTTATTTCTTTGGTTCACTTCTCAGAATTTATGCTGCAACTTTCGGGCTATTAGCTGAGATCAGTTGCCTCTTGAGTGCAACAATGTAGGATACTGCTATGCGAAGCCACTGATAGACATTATGAAAGTGTGTACACATACACAAAGAACAGGGTATCAGCTTTAAACAACCATCAGTTATCCACTTGCTGCCAGAAACCACTTGGGCATGCTTACAAATCTCTAAGTATGATGGGCCAGTCATATTCATGGCAGTAACCCAACAATCCAACAGTGTATCTGTATCTTCAGCCATTAGAACGTGTGCTGCCTAATTGCTTGCTGTAACATGTAAATCGTCCTCTTAGTTGCAGCCAGACAATCTGGGGTAATTACACATAGCTACATTATGTGTTTTTACCTCTGAATGCCTGTTAATGGTTGTTTGATCGCTTTTATATAAACTAATGTTCACTTAGTGTTGGGTTATACTTATGAAGGATTAGTAATGTAAAGTAAGGCACCAGAAAACCTTGACTCATTTTGACATCAGTATTAGTAGACATCCGTTTCGTCTATACTTTGTCATGGCTGAAAGGATGTTAGAAACCAATCTACAAAATATATGTGTAATGTCCGGAAGACTCTATGTTCTTTCACTTAATCCTCTATTTACTGTGGGACTGCGTTATAGGACAAGAATGCATCGGTGACCTGTACTATTATCTATTATATGTTTCCCTTTTTTCCCTATGAGAGAATTGCTATCAGTCATAACCTCAGGGGTGTCTGGAAAAAATTATGAAGTGAAGTGCCTAATGTTATCGTCATTATTCACATAATTTCTATATTTTAACTACCTGACTGAATTTAGGGCAAATTTCCATTCTGGGTGTTCTATTATTGCATTTAATATTAAAAAATTCATAAGCAAAATATTATATTCAGGAAATGATTTTTAATTCATAATTGCTTCCATTTAAAGAGAATGTATGTTGTCACGGTGCTGGCGTGCTCCGCAGGCATGTGTGCGTCCGGTGGGATGTCACGACGTCAGCACTGTACCATGTGATGCACTTGCTGGCACATGCACAGTGGCATTTGGTGCTGGACACCGAGGGACAAACGTCTTCCTTCATATTTGGTTGTTCTTATATTCTGACCTCATCTTGTTCCTTTGTCTTTTTCTGTCTTGCCCTTTCCTCACATTTTCCCTGTCCTTTATTTTTCACCTAGAAAGGTATAGAAAATCTAGCGAAGTTCCAAAAGTAGGGTTGCTATTTTTGGGGCGGGTGCTCCGCTTAATTGGTAGGTTCAGTTAGGGCAGATTAGGGAAAGATTTTAAGTCTCACCTCCGTCTCTATTATCACCAGTTGGTTGTATTGCCCTGTACATCTAGCAACCCAGTAACCTCCTGTGTTCTATGTGTCATCCAGTTTATCCCTCTCCCCCATTCCAGAATTTATTGGTCAGCTTTCGGGAAGGGCCTGGACAAACATTACACGTCTGTTTTATTATAGCAACCTTTAAGTTTTGGAACAAAATGTTATCGTGGGACCAGAGCGGGCAGTTATACTGCTCACTGTTGGTCTTCTGTGTTGATGCCCCTTTGATCCACTGGTTCCAAGTCCCGTTTTCATCTGTCCAAGATGACCGATGTAATCTTTAGACTACCTAATCCCCAAAGTGCTTTGGTAGTGTTTGGCTACAATGTACTATACCAGTGCTGGCCAATCACAGAATAGTGCACCGTGTGCGTTTTGTTAGCTAGAAAATTGCAGTGGACATCTTGGGCGGATGAAAATGGGATCCTGAATGGCAGCAGCTAATATACCCTCTCCTCTTCGGTTCAGGGACAGAATTTCTGTCCCAAAGCCGGGGGGACACTTTAAATACTTCTATTCTTCATTTTAAAAAATTAACGTTGGAACATCTTATCTTAGAACTCTGCATTATGCTGCTCCTCTGTTATTTTTCCTGGAAATCTATGAATATATTGTTACAATGGCAACACCCAGTTGTCATCTTACTGGTGCTGGATAGGAGCTGTGGGTGTAGTAGCCATGCAGGACCAGAGAGTAGTCAAAAGGAAGCTGGAGGTCATCAGCAGGTAGTCACGTTTGCAGTACAAATGGGTTAGGCGGAAGTGTAGTCAGATGGAAGCCAGGAGTCGTCAGCAAGTAGTCACAGTTTGCACAATAATCACACTCTGGCGCAGTGGCAGGGTCAGGCTTTTATAATGAGCCTAATCAGGAAACAGAGGCAGGGTCAGGACCAGGAGGCAGTAACTAGATTAGCAGGGGACATAGAACAAGGCTAGAGTCATGAAGAGGAATTTGTCCAAAGGCGGAATAGCTCAGTAGTGAGAGCTACTGACTGGAGTGCAGGAGGTCCACAGTTTGATCCCTGGCAATCATTCTTGTTACAATTGTCTGTGTTCCCTATACAACAAACATGTGCTTCAGCACCTGATACACTTAATATCTGTAAACAAATGCATAATGATTTTTTGTACTAACCGCATAAAAATGCAAGTTTCTTAGTATACGATTTGACGTCAAGGCGCCACGTCAAGGCGAACATTAATGGATGGGTACCTAGCTCTATAGACACTCTATTTAGACTAAAAAGCCTTCACATGAATAGAAAAACTGGGTACCTGGCTTATATGCCATCACTAAACTACCTGAAACCGATGGGAAATTGCAGTGTGTTCCCTACACAGTCTAACATTGCACAGTGATGACAGTATTTGAGAAATGACCAAAGAATGTTAAGAAAAGCTCTAGACTTGACGTTTCATGTGAAATGCAAGTAATTGCTTAAAAACAGGTATGTCAGGAGAGTTGTGTTGCACAGAGGATGGACAGGAGCACCAGTGTGCAGGAGAAATGCCAGGAGGACCTCTATCCCTTCATTCTTCATATTGGTGAGGATCCCAAAGTTTGGACCCCCGTTGATCACAATATTATGACACATCCTAGAGATGCTATAACATACATAGATGGGAATACCACCTAAAATACAGGACAGTGTATGCCCCAGTAGCAGTAGAACAGTGACGCATATAAATCCAGTTCCTAGAATGTAAGGGTTAATATTGTTTTGTCTGTTGGAAAAGACAGAAACACATATGGCAGAATGGAAAAACATGTGTCCCAGTGTTTCTAGAAGGGTTAAGTCTTGTTTAAATTGAGTGACATGGGAATGTCAGGGTCATGTGAGCTGGTTTTCATGGAATTAAGTGGACGCTGCTTTGTATCCTTGGAGAAGTGTCTTCAAAGCACTAAATAAATCATTCCACACATTTTCCAAGCATCCACTATGCAGGACAAAACCCTTCTTGCTATCATAGCTCAGAATTAATGAGACATCCAAAGTCATCTCTAGAAATACTAATTTCCCTCCTAGAAGTAATAGATAAAAATGACTAAAAATCCTCTATCGGTGGTTGATAGAAGGGACAGTACATCGTACTTATGGTGATGGTCTGTGCTGTCTAATGAAGCGTCCATAGACCATCACTGCACTTCTAGGGTCTGCTCATCTGATAAGTGTACCAGCCTGCGGACATACTTTGCTTCCAGGTATTCAGCTATGAAGAAGGATCTATCCTGAAACGCGTAGCATCCCCCCCCCCATCCTTAATGGATGTGTTCTTGACATAGTCTTTACGGTTGTCTACGGTATGTGGCGTTTATCTCTATGATTACATGTTCTATATTTGACTATGACCAAAGGAGCGACTCTAACTTAACCCCCATTTAGGTTCAGTAGGGCACTGGTCATTATGTAATGTCTCCTTTCTCTACAAGGAAAACTTCTGACAAATTCTAAGAATTTGCTGTTCTTATCTTCCCAGCATGTGTCAGTATGTCTTATTTCACATTGTTCAAGTAGCCGCTAGTAGCAAATGATTTCTTATTACTATATATGCCAAGAAAGTTTTTGATATATTGTAGTTACATATTTATGTTTCTGGTAGTTGATCAGTGCCGTGGAAGTGAATCGCTGTTGAGAGCAAGCAAAAGTCCATTGATGATATCTGATTTGTCTGTACAATTACTTTAACAGATTATTTCTCACTAATCTCATTGCTTAAACTTAGGTTCCTGGACAGTTTTCTCTAGAGTTTGATGATTGGCCGACAAAGGTTAAGTAATAAGTGAAATATATGTTGTTGTTTTTTTTTTCATGCATAAACAAATTTTTTCCATGTTAGTCGAAATTTCTGCTCCGTAATTGTAATGGATATCAAAACGGAACTATACAGCTGGGCAAAATATACCAGCACTGCAGAATCCCAAAGTATCTCTGTGAAGTCTTTTAGCACTGGGTGCGCCACAGAAGAGTAGCCCACCCCTGACCTCCACACCAAACTCTTATGAAAGCTGTCAAGAAAATCTTTCTTTGTTGCTCATACCAACCAATCACAACGCAGCTTTTATTTAACCTCCGCAGTATAAAAAATGAAAGTTGTGCTGTGGTTGGTTGCTTTGGGCAACAAAGAATTTTTTGTGCCGACACGTCAACCGGCACATCCACAGCACAGATCCGGACAGGTAAGCAGGGGTCTCTGGCCTAGGGGCCAGGTCATATTCTGCTGCGGGATCCCTGGCTCTGAAATGGTGCGAAACCTAAAGAAACCGAGGCCTCCTCCAGCCCAGACATCTGAAGTTGTCTATGGCATTTAGCAGCAGATTGCAATTAGCCCTTGAAAATCAACTTGGAGACTGTTCTAGCATGTTGATGTATCACAAATGATGTGTCGGCGAGTGCTGAAATATCTGAACCTGAAAATATACTGAATAACGTGCAGGAACTGAAAGAGCTCAACAAAGCTAGAGGCATAAATGACTGCATGTGGTTGATGACTGTGATTGCTAGAGGACTTTTGGACCCATTGCTGTACCTAGGGCCGGCCTTAGGTTAGATGGCACCCTGTGCAAAATCTTTCTTTCCCCCACTCCCCCTCCCCGTCATTGAAAGAAAAACTTGGTAAAACAGTGTTGGGACCTCACATAAGGCAACACAGGCGAGCTACAGCTGTACCAGCTGAGTGCAGCACAATTGCCAAATTTTAGCATGGGGGCCCATGAATAGCAGCCAACTTTTAGAGCATGTTCACACTTGCTAGATTTACTGCAGTGAAAAAATCCACAAAAAAAATCCACACCAAAATCTGCAGTATTTTGTGTGGCTTTTGACACATATTTGACTTCTTCAAGTGAAGGGGTGAAAAATGCTGCAAATCTTCAGCAAAATCTGCATGAAAAGCTGCAGATTTTTTGGTGCGGTTTTGCTGCAGATTCTTCTGCTGTGGAAGGTCCACAGTAAATCTGCTACATGTTAATACACCCTATAGCTGGGTTCACAGAGGGCGGAACTGCCTCGGAATTTCCGTGCAGACTTTCCCCATGGAAATTCCGCTGGCAATCTTAAGCCCGAGCCTAATCATAAAGTGGACGAGATTTGCAAAATTAGTACATAGAAATGTACTAATTTCACCTAACTTTTTGGATCATCTATCGAAACTTATTACTAGACCACTACAGAGTTAAATACAGTGTACAGTGTTTTGTTCATTATATCACACTATACCATGTTCATAATGTTGTAACTACACCTATAATGTGGCTATCCGAGCTGTGGTAATTATCAGCACTTACTGGGGGAACAGCTCATCTAAAGAAGTGTGAAGACCAGGAGAGAATCTCAGTCTAGATCTGTTCCTCCACATGATAGACTCAAAGTACTAAATACGTAAGACCATTTCACAAACCAGGAGAATAGTTGTGAAAATTTTTGCAAACATTTTCTATAGGCCAGATGTATGCCAAAGATGTTTTTGGCACATAATGCAAGTATGACCATGAAATATCTAGATATTCACTTGGCAGGTGCCTGAGGGGGCTTTGTATTAAATCCAGTACTCCATAGTTGTCTGAGGTATTGGAAAAATATGAGCAGCCTATTCAATGGATATTATGTTAAATTATAGTAATGCATAATAAAAGAAGAGAAACCTACCGTACAAGGCTCTGAAATAAGCCTAATCAGAGACCTAATTTCAAAAACTATTGCTGATATCTATAAAAACAGCCATATATATTAGAGTTTTGCAGAAATGTCCGAAGACGTAAATACGGTAATAGTACAAAATGTCAAATTAGTAAGGATAAGAGACTCAAACGATTAAATATTAGTTCATTTTCTACAGCAGCAAATGACTGCAGTTCAATATCTAGAACTAGGCACAAGTTAAATCTTGCCAGAAACCTTAAAACACCCACTAACCTCCCTGGCCATCATCTCTGGGGATTTGGTTTGTGGTTTAGGCAATTGGGCTTCCTGTGTGGTTACATAGGCACTTTCTGTGTAATGGCAAAATGTTTATTAGATAATAAAAAGTGTGTGAGAAAGGAAAGTCGGGGCCCTTGTTCTATATGGGAAGTGTGTGGAGATTTATGGTTTTTGAAAGATGTGTGGTAATTTATAATTAATTGGATAATAATATGTTATATTTTTACAAGGTTATTTCAGTTCTGACTATTTTCTTTATAGTTTGTGGCATTCTTGCAGACACCTCCGGAATGAAATTCTGGTTATTCATTTACTATGTTTATTTGGGAAATATCAAACAGAACCCAACTCAAGCATTTGTGCAATACAGTAGCTCTTAAATATGTGCTCTATTTATTTTGCCAGATGCTAGAGGAAATATCCGTCTGTCCTGCCTTTTCATTTGTTTTCAAAAGTATGAAAACTAAGTAGAATGCAATAAAAGTGTTTTGTTTAAAAAGTTAACTTACTTCGTTTTCAAGTGAGTCAAGAGAGACAGTTATATTAATGAAGGGGCATTCTTAAATTGGAAAGTTATGGCATAGTATTAGGATGGGGTTGTTCTTGCACCATGGGTGGCTGTAAGTGCTGCCGTGCTTAACCCTTTCCAATCCAATTTGTATCCTGGTTTTCCTAGGGGGCTTACTCTTTTTCTGCCGTTATACAACGGCGCTATATGCTGGCTAAAGCTAGTACTGTATGAGGTGACACGTTAGATAGGCTCCAACAGCAGAGAGGCTGGCAATATGCAGTAAGAGAACCCCGACCGATGTCCTCCAACATCAGAGCTGTACAGCCTTAAATCATAATGTCTTCAAAGGTCAGACAGTGGATTGGAAAGGGTTAAAAAATCAGGACTAAAAAATGGTGGAGCCCCACTGATCCAACTACCGATCCTAGTGAGAGCATGTTCCTGTCCCTGTGGTTGTCCTACCATTCAGTATTGCATTTACCTAGTAGAAGAGGCAAAACATCACAATTTTAATGGAATTATTAAAAAACCTGCTCCTGTGTCTAGATATTGCTGATATATACCTGTTACGGGGCCCTCTGGTGTTCTTTTAATTCCATCTCAGAACGTCAATTTAATGTGCTTTTTCTACTTGCGTGCAGGCCACCCAATAAGAGCCAGCGCACTAGAGGAGACTTTATCTCACCATCACTGGGCACATTAGGGGGGCTAATAGGGAAACAAAAGAGCAGCAGGGGCATCATAACAAGTGCAGAACAGTTCTAGACTCCAGACTATTGTCTTAACATGATTGCAATTGAAAAATTCTGTTTACAGTGAAATGTAATATTTATTTGTAGGCTAATCCCTCTTTTTTTGTTAATAGTTATATTTGTCCATATCTGTTCATATCTCAGAAACATGGGAAACTGCCAATACGGTTGCTATCACAGCTGCTAAAGGATGTTAACCCAGCTTTCCTAGATCGCTGAATGACATATCTGCCTAGTGACCCAGGTGAAGCTAAGTAAATGTATTATTCAGGGAAAGCTGGATGATAACCCCAATGGGCGTTGGCATGGCAGCTATATTCGTGGTCACCCACTTTTCCCAGACTCAAGATATAAATGTATTGACTGGATAACTCAACCAATATCAAGATTACCCCAAAAACCAACTAACACCAATTGTGTTCAGCCATAATAGGAACAGAGCTGTGCAGCCCTTTATCTCCTCCCTCTGTCTAGCACTCTGCTAATGACCTTAGAATAATGCTCCATTTACATGGGACAAACTGTTGGGCAAATGCTGCTCGACACTCATCCCAGTGATGCTCGCTGCTGTTACACAAGAGGGAGTACCACTGGCATCGCCTACAGCGAAGCCGGTATGGAAGCGGAGGAGCCCCCCCCCCCCCCGCCGCCCGCCTCCATTCACAGTAAGCAAACAGTCATTCAGAAGTGAACTACTGCTGTTTACATTGAACGGCGCATTGTTGTTCAGTCACTGCATGCATTTACACGGGACAACTATTGCTCAAATTCCTGCGGGAGACTGGGAATTTGTACAATTCTGAACAATAAATGTCCAGCGTAAATGGGCCATAAGTTCCTCTTCAATCTGCAAGATTTTCCCATAGCTGCACCAGTTCTCTGGAATGTACTACCCCAGCCAATCAAGTCAATTTCTGACACTCACCGTTTTAAATGTGCCCTAAAATACATTTTTTAGTTACCTAACCTAACTCTTTTCTATTTACCCCACTTCTACACTTCTCCCTTGGAAACCTGACCACTTCTTCCCATTGCGTCTACCACACCCCATACACCCTAATGCACTTCATACCTGTATTTACACAGATACGGCTGGTGGCTGGCTCATACAGATTTATGTATAGTACCATATTTACTCAGAAGATGGCAGGACCGTTGTACAGAACAAGCACTGCTACCTCTTGTGCCATCCCTATGTCCTTATAGTCTTGTGAGCAGGACCCTCACTCCTATTGTTCCAACTGTTGATTGGTGTAAATGCTGTATGTCATGTCTTATTTTGTATATGTTCCTTCTGACTTGTAAAGTGCTATGGAATATGTTGGCGCTATATAAGTGTAGATCATTTTTATTATTATTATTGTTGTTAAAGGTCACAATGCGATGGTTACTGATATCACATATACAGTAAAATAGCTGCCTGTGATGGCAGGTGGATTATAAGAGTACTGCTGGAATAGCTAAAACTGAACCCAATATGAACTTAAAACTGTTGTTTTAAGAATACATCGCTTGTGACTCATTTTCCACATATCTCAGTCTCCCTTTGTTTCTTGGACATTACAATGACTGAATTATGTTGAGTTAATATTTTGAATTCTAGGCTTTTACAGATGGACGGCACATGCTGTTTACTGCCAAACATACTGTAAGGCTGTCAGCATTGTCCACAGAATAGTTATAAAGCACATATATTTGTACTTATTACAGCAGCAGATAAACTCATTCTCAAGTTGCAACCATTGTCAGTCTTTTTTGAGGCTATAAAAAACTATTTTGGGTCACCCAGTGCCCAAACTGTTACATGCTCTTTCCTTCTCCCTTCTATTTCCTTTTCTATTTGTCTGTTAGTTTACCATTAAGATTCTGATAAGCAAATATCGACAAATAAGCAAATGTCGGACGATCTTGAAGCCTGCACCAAGTAAATCATCTGTTGTCGGCAGCACACCACAGATGTGTGGCTGAGAACAATGGAACTGTATGTTCCTGAACAATCGCCCTAATGATCATTTGGAACAATCACAAAAGTAAACATTTTTTTGTTACTTTAGGTCAGTTCCTGCCCTGCTGGGTAAGTGACCAACCACTCTCAGGTCAGACCTGCTGTTGTCACAGTCTTTTCTACATTGAGTGGTCATTGCATTAAGAACACCTACTCAATAAAGGGTTGGTCCACCTTTTTGGGCCATCATGGCTTTCAGACATTGGGGAACAGATTCCACAAGGTGGCAAACATCCTCCATACTCGACTAGACCCCTGCCCACTGCAGCAGCTTTGTCAATTGGTACAAATTTTGCAGATAAGTGGGAGCAGATCTCACAATCCTTTCCAGCATATCACAAACATGTTCAATGGGGTTACAGTCCGATGAGTTTGGGGGTCAAGACAGTATGGAGAATTTATTGTTGTATTCCTCCAACCACTTTTTAGTGTTCCCAAGCCTGATGACACAGAGCGTTGTACTGTTGAAAGACGGCACTGTGGTCAGAGAAGACTTCCTGAAAATATGGCTGCAGATAGTCAGCTAACAGGTCCCCGTAGAGTTCACCATTTAAGGATTGAGGTATGATGACCAACAGTCCTAAGTCATGCCAAGAAAACGCCCAGACCTTGACACCATGACTACCAGCCGGTTGAACCGCAGTGAGGCACTCATGGAATACAGCTTCATGCTGTTTATGTCAGATGCCGACCTGGTAATCCATATGGTTCAGCAGGAAATGGGGCTCGTTATTCCAGATGACCTTCTGCCATGTTTCAAAGGTCCCCTGACATCTTTCCTGGGTCCATGTGAGGCATTGTTGGTGATGATGCAAAGTCATCAGGGGCACCCCTGTCATTCTTCAGCTATTGAACCCTAGTCAATGCAAGGTATGCCGCATGGTCTTTGTGGAAATTTGTGTAACTTTCCTGCTGTTTTACTGCTGGGCTAGATGGTCCACTGTGGCATGTTCTTGTTAAAATACCAGACTGCAGAATATGTTGGCGCTATATAAATAAAGAAAATAAAGACTTGTCACTTGACGTTCGCCTCTAGAATCAACTTCACATGGCCTGCCACTGTGTAATCTTCTGTCAGATCTTTGTCCATGGTTCAACTAGTCTTTGTACACTCTTGATACCGTAATTCAGGAACAGCCAACAAGTGGGACTATTTCAGAAATACCGGCACCACACCTATGGGCACCAACAATCTGCCCACAGTCACAGTCACTCAGGTCACCACATTTACCCATGATTACCAAATGTTGCCTTCTGCTGTGTATAGGAGTGGTCAGCACATTATTTAAGAGCAGATTGTGACACAGCCATCACATGGTACCCCATTACCGATCACAACATGTCACATGCCAGCTCTTTCTAATGCAGTGATTGTTTAGTGTATAGAGCAGTGGATAAAGGAAAGAAGCATTCATGCTGGTACCCATTCTCATGAACCATGGATATCAATTATGTTTGCATGTAAAGTGAAATCCCTTTAACCCTTTCCAATCCAATTTGTATCCTGGTTTTCCTAGGGGGGCTTACTCTTTTTCTGCTGTTATACAACGGCGCTATATGCTGGCTAACACCAGTACTGCATGAGGTGACATGTTGGATAGGCTCCAACAGCAGAGAGGCTGGCAATATACAGTAAGAGAACCCCGACGGATGTCTTCCAACATCGGAGCTGTACAGCCTTAAATCATAATGTCTTTAGACGTCAGACAGTGAATTTGGAAAGGGTTAAAACATCTTGCTAGTGCTGAATGTGTCCATGTATAAAAGTGTTGAAGGTGGCTGTGTTTAGGCAGCTATGAATAAAAATAAATGAATATATTTATATATAATTACATGAAAAGGTTATATAATAGTGGAATACATCATTGCTTTATTTATTTGTCATGTAACAAAATATTATGTTTGGAACCTTCTTTTGTTTTGCTGCATTTTAGACATGCTGTTGAGAGATCATATTATTATTATGTTATCTTATGTTTATTTGTAGTCCAAGCTTGTTTTATCTGAGCAGGTTTCATGCAAGCAGGAATGTATTATGTAAAATCTTGCCAATTCACTATTTTGTTTTCCTCATTGCTTTCTACTAACTACTTCCTCTTTCCTTCCTCTTTGCTACACTTCATTTTTACAGTAACTTTATATGCAAGTGTAAATACATCTCACAGAAGACAGGCAACTATTTAATAACAACCAAGACATTGTTCATTGTGTGATACGGGGGGAAACTATCTTGACTTAGGCCTCATGTCCACGGGGAAAATCAGGCCCGCTCCGGATTCTCCATGGAGAATCCGTAGCGGGTCCCTCCTGCCCCGCGGACATGAGGGCTGAAAATAAGAATAAATCAGAATAAACTTACCTCCCGCCCGCTCCGGATCCTTCCTTCGCTGCGGCGTCATCTTCTCTGCGTCGCGGCCGGATCTTCTTTCTTCGGCCCGGCGGATGCGCAGGATGACGTCGGTGACGTGCCCCGCGCATGCGCCGGCCCGAAGAAAAAAGATCTGGCCGCGATGGAGAGAAGATGGCGCCGCGGCGAAGAGAAGAACCGGAGCGGGTGAGTAATTCCGATTTTTGTCTCCCGCGGATCCGGACGGCTTCCATAGGCTTCAATAGAAGCCCGCAGGAGCCGTCCCCGCGGGAGACCCGCACGAAAATGGAGCATGGTCCAGATTTTTTCATGCTCCATTTTTAAAAAAATCACTTTTATTGACCATCCGCGGGTATTTATCTACCCGCGGGTGGTCAATGCATCCCTATGGGATGCGGATCCATGGGCAGGAGAAGAGTTAAAATCCGCTGCGGATTTTAATTCTTCTTTTCCCCGTGGACATGAGGCCTTAAAGATTGGTTTTATGATTTCACTTATTAAAGTGCCCAGAAAGAGCTCTATGATATGTATTAGGATAGTGCGCATCTATCAATTACAATGTATTGTTATGGGTGAATCAAAATGATTTGGAAGTGAAACCTAGCCAGATATTTACACTTGAAAGGGTGGTATAAAAAATGATGTTTATGATGCATTTAAATGTGTCATGAAAGTCAGACAACTGTGACCCTCACTGATTGCAGCCTTGGCCCATAAGGGAGAGATGCCTGCTAGTGTTTGGTCATTGTTCGTTATAATGAATGGGAGTTATGGAAGGATCTCACATGGCTGGGTTGGGGCTGGTTTCTTGGAATTAGTGGGGATTCCAAATGCACCGATCCGATAAAGTCTTTAATGGAACAAATCAACTTTGATGAACTCAAGATTTATACATTGTAATTGATAGATGTGCACTATCCTATCAAAAGTACCGTATATACTCGAGTATTAGCCGATCCGAGTATAAGCCGAGACAATAAGTTTCACCACGGAAAACTGGGAAAACTTATTGACTCGAGTATAAGCCGAGCTATACTCAAGTATATACTAGGTAAAAAAAACCCTCCATACTCACCTCTCAGCTGGTGTCTGTGTGACAAGCTGCTTGAGTTCTCCACGCTGTTATACCCCGCCATCCTCTCTGCTCGGCTCTGTCAGTGCTCTGTAAGTAAGCGCTCTGATTGGATTGAGTGCCAGCCAATCACAGCTGACCCTCAATCCAATCACAGTGCTTACTTACACAGCACTAACAGCAGGGGATTTGAAAGCTGAGCAGGGAGATGACAGCAGGGAGAATTCTAAAGCAGCTTGATGGCTGTGAATGATCAAGCACTGGCTGTGATTGGCTGACGCTCAAACGAATCACAGCTCTTACTTACACAGACGCCGGCTGGGAGATAAGTATAGAGATTTTTTTTTTAAGCCTTCCCTGACTCGAGTATGTTGTTCATATTTCCTGGTTCATCATTTCAGTTAGTACCAAAGATTTTTAATAGGGTTCAGATTGGGACTCTATGAGTATTGTCACATTGTCAACAGCACATTATTGTCTAGAATGTCAGGTTGCACCTGAATGTTCATTGTTGTTGCCACTACAACCAACTGACTGGGACCATGCTGCATAAAACATCCCCAGACCATAAAGCAACCTCCATCATACTTATCTATGGGCACAACACACTCAGGCAAAAGGTGTTCTCCAGGTTCCTCCACACTCGGGTACGTCCATCTGATCTGAGGATGGAATAGGGTGATTCACCCCTCAATAGAATATTCTTCCGTCACTCAACTGTCCAATGATGACGCTCCCTGCACCATTGTAGATGGGACGATACATCTTCCATGAGTGAACTTGCCAGTCATTTACAGGATGAATGGAGAGAAATGCCAGCTGAAGTGTATCAGACGTTAGTAGAAAGCATACCACAGAGAGTATCCAATGTCATAAGGGCTAAAGGAGCCCCACTAAGTATTAACATATGCAAACAAATACTATTTTTGATTCCTGCTCCGGTGTCCAATTACTTTTGGGAGGATAGTGTACTATAGAGCCCATGTAATTTTAGTCTAAGATGTAATGTCTGTATTTAGTACTTGTTAATTACTAATAAATAAAGTTAAATATTTGGTATTCATTCCAAAACTACATTTCCTTAAAACCATAAATTTACTTAGCATTCTGGCGTACTGCTTGCAAAGTTAATCCAAATAGAAACTCATTGCATAAATTTAGTGAAAGCATGCACATCATTAAACGGGGGTCTGACTCATATTAGCCAATTGACTCTTCTACAATGAAGTTTCTTCTCGTTTGAGGTGGTGCGGTAGTTTTACAAATGCTATCAGGATAAATATTGTTATACAAGCTAGAAAAAACTTCCTAAAAATCATTTATTTTCAGAAATTGAAACATACTGCTTCATGCATTGGGATGTACAGTATACATAAAAGGGCTCTCTTAAAATATATACATTTTGCTGTATTGACTGAGCACTAGATGGGCCTGTACTTTCAGCTATGCCACTTTTAAAATTCAATACTGGTCAAGTACGGATCTGGTAGATCACAGCTAGGGTGTATAGAGGGGTGGTGGGCAGTGTATATTTAAAAGCATTTGTCCAGAGATATATTCAGTATTTGCAAGCAGGCATATGTAAAAAAAACTGTGTTCCCCTCAAATCTGCCCCCCAAAATCAGCAAAGTGTGACCCAATTTTAAAAGTGTGTGTGTTAGAAACTTACAGCATGTTACTGTAAGTACTCAATTACTTAAGTGGTATGTATACATTTCCAGATAAACCTTGTATTATACTTCAGGATGAGGAGTATAATATTGCAGCAATTCACTGAATACATTTCTGTACATAGAAGAGAAGCGGCTGTCTTTAGGTGGCCTATGTTTTTGCCCCCCTGGATGGAAAGATCCATTGTTTTCTTCCTTTTCCATACCCATTCAGTGAACCATTTTTCCAATTCCCTACCTCCTTGTTTGCACCCTCCACTTCCCACAGGCCCCATGGTGTGTCTCTATGATATGTACACCATGTATTGGATAATTGCTTTAGGGAAACTGATGTTATCTATCTCTTTGTGCAGGCTGCAGCTGAACAGGAGCAAGGAGCATACTTCCTTCCTGAGTTTGCTCTCTCTCCACAAGGAAGTTTCCTGGAAGACACAACAGGAGAGCAGTTTCTAACTTATCGCTACGATGATCAAGTGAGTCAGTGTTTTTGTTTGCTCTTTAAATGTCCATATGAGAAACCCATTACTCTTGCTTTATGATATCACGTATGCACGTAGCCATAACAATTACTTCGCCAAGAGGATTACATTATAATTACTATCAGATAACTTTTGGGTATACGAATTATGTTTAAAGTTAAGCTGCTCACCTTGGGATGGCTGAAAAAGTTTTCTAGACTTTCAGGTATATTCTGGAATTTTATTATTGAAAAGTGGGCAGTCCCTTTAATGGGGCCATGTTGCAGTTCCCTGCACAGTGGGTGGCCGGGGCGTCGTTGTGCTAGAATAAACATGAGGTGGCAATAAATCATCACTATGACCCCTTCATTCTCAGGTTTGATGAGGTTCGTACTTTCACTCATCCTAAAGTGATCCCGGTGATATGCCAACACTTTATGGCATCCAAATACCCCTATAAACAGCATTGGCCTTAGCAGTTATGTTCTTCATCATTATTGCCTTTGTATTGATATCGCTAAAATGCCATCTTAAGAAATAATAGCATTTTTCTAATCACTTAAAAAGAACTGGCCTTATTGAAGTAAATTTTTGGATATGATTTGGCAGACCATTTGGGTTACCAAGAGTGATAGAGCTGTCATTTTCAAGGATTGGGGATAGAGTAGCCAGTTGATGAGAATTACATTGGTCAGTTTGTATTGAATAAGGCGTAAAATCCATATGACAAGGGCACCATGAAGAGCCATAAAGAATGTTATTATGTCTAGCAATAAGAAGATGAGATACACACAAAGTGACAGAGACAAGAAGGGTATGAATCTTTCTTAATAGGTAAGTCACAAGTCAAGTTTGATAGATTCTGTCATGTGAACTCTGCATCAGAATGTAAATTACAACCAGATGATGTGTTCTAATAAAAGCAGTGGCAGATATAACAGTAATTGAGGTTCTTAGGCTATTACTACGCAGAAGTAATGAATAAGGCTTACTAATAGAGAACATGTTATTAAATTTGTTGGTGCACATGTCCTGTTCCACTATATTGTCTTTTATGTTTCCTTAACTCCACATTCCAATGGTAGATGACTGCTCATTTATGATCATTTCTTCATTTAAGGATCGGAACAGATCAATTTCTAGATCTATGGGGTGGAACAAGCAACTTATTGTCACGTCATAAAAGTGCTTTTCAAGGCACCCCTATTTTAAATGTATTTGGGGATTGAGTAGATTCTGTAATATGAAGGGGTTCGAATTAGTAATTTGTGCCCCGTAATATCATTTAAAGCCATAGTACAGGCAAGCTATGAACTTTGTAATTATATACTGCGCTGGACAACCTTATTACACAAGAACAGCGGCACTCGTCTTGGAGGAGGATTTGCAGAAGTTACTTTATGACCTCACACATCTGTAAAAATGACCTATGGCTGCTAAGTAAGAGCTACTTATGTGCTGATAGATCTGTCCCATCCTTCTATTACATGGTCAACCATTCATGTGACTGCCATGTAATACATTTCCCTGATTTCCATAGGATACTAGTACAGCCCCCTGTAGAGAAGGGGTTGTCCTCATGAGACAGCCTCATTAACATCTATATGGATGAGTGACAAGTCAGAAAATTAGTAATTCACAGCTTAAAGGAAAAAAATGTTTTCTTCTTAGTAGTAAGTACAAGGGTTCTAATACAAACCAGGCCACCAATAAAGGACTTTAAGACCTTAAACAAAAGATATTCTAAAGGGAATAACATTTGAAGGGGTTTGTCCAAGACTGGAAAAGAAAGTGTGCTGTTTTTTTCAGAAACAGCGCCACATCTATCCATAGGCTATGTTTAGTATTGCAGTTCAGTTCTATTCACTTGAATGTCGATGAGCTGCAATACCAGAGACGGCCCATAGATAGACGCGGCACTGTTTCTGGACAAAGTCCTATTATTATGACATTCTGTAACTCTGCCACTTTCATGCACCATCCCCAGTATTGTCCATTTTATAAGCTAAATCTTTCTACATACATTGCTCTACTATCTGTTACTTTGTGGTAATGCGTCATGCATGGACTTTTGTAGATTAATGGTTAATTTGACTGCATTTTATGAGCTGAACTGTAAGGCTTTACCATAGAAAAAAATGCCTTGTAGCAGCCACTGTTCTAGAATGTTCCCAGAATAATAGTAGGGAGGCTCCGCTCAGCAGCTGTGCACTTACAGCTTTTGAAAATTGTAACGGAATATAGTGAAAAGGGGTTTTATTCCATGTTTTTGTTTCCCACTTTGTTGGTGGTTCGCTTTTTTTTCTTACCTACCGCATTAATTTCTTTCCAAAATCATGCTACAAAGGATTGGTTTTCCTATAGAAATTAACAATTCTTATTTCCCTGACACTTGAGGTGTCGCTTCCAAGCTTTAAACTGTTCCATGCTTTAGACCACCAAGTAGAGAGCTTTCAGAAACCTTATGTAAGCAGCCCGTTCTGGGGTTCTCTCTTACTTGAATACGTTCTTGTGGTCAGATAAACTTGCCGGTGCGCGGAGTTGCCACCGTGGCAGGGAAAATCGCATTTAATCGCTTAATCTCTGTTAGTGTTATCCTGTATTTACCTGTCACAGGTCTATATATAATCATTGTTATCCTTGGTGATAGATTAGTGTACATTATGGAGCATTTTATTAGGCAGCAGAAACAGTTTGGCAGTTTTATAAGCCATTTAAAAGAAGTAGCCGTAAATAACTTCCTCAATGTTCCTTCCTCCTAGAGCTGCTGATCACCATTTAACATTTTGCTAATGCTAGTTGACTTCACCAGTTTTATTTCTCGAGGAAAATTCTACTCAAAAGTCAGAATGTGCCCACATTGCCGCCCTGCCAGCTCTGCTGACTTGTTCATTGTAGTAAACACTTGATTCCAGAGGCGTAACTTAAAGCTCCTGGGCCCCAATGCAAAACCTGTAACGGGGCCCCCAACTATAATGCTTTATTCATACAACTGGGCTTCCTATATGGAGAAGAGCGGCCTTATGGGCTCTTAAGGCTCCTGGGCCCGGGTAGAACCGCATCCCCTGCATCCTCTATAGTTACGCCAGTGCTTGATTCTCCATGAAAAAAGAACGCTGGGTTATCTTTTCTTCTGTTTTTCCTGGTGGTGATACTATTTCACCTTTTACAAAGGGCTATGTTCTTACATAGAATGGCATTGATTAGATAGTGATAGAAATGTAGGGATAAATTCAGAACTGGGTGTTACCGCTCCCCTTGTTAATGTTACATGTCCATACCCAGTCTAGGAGGAATAAGAAGAAGAACTACGCAACATGGATTTTTAAGTAGGGATGCTCCGGCAGTGTAATATCATACAAATACAAGTATTTGCTAAAACGGGATATTTACTAAAATATATTTATGAAATGTCAGGCTGACTAACAGTTGCTCATTAAAAGATTTGTCTGATTCAAGAAAAAAAAGTTCTAAGCTACAAAGCCCTAGGACACCCTGCAATCATCTTATCATTGAGAGGCTCAAAGAGAAGTGATTGCCCAAAATATATTGTGCATATAAAGTGGTGAATTTAAAATGACTCAGACACAATTAGACCCTATGCAGTCCTTCTCCCGGTTCAGGCGGCAGTCCACCTGTTCCAGTGGCCCGTCTAATATGGTCATGACGATTCTAGACCACCTGATGCACACTGTGACTCCTAGTGGTAAATTGGTGTCTAAAACATTATATACTGCTTTGATTGCTAACATGAGCTATGCTGGTGGATCAGAAGCAGCATGGACATACCAATGCACATTGTTGTGTTCATCGAGTAGTGCCAGGAACACCACAGCCATGTTGGAAGAATGAAGAGGAGCAGGCAGATCAGTGACCGAACCGGGAAAAGGACATCTCCAAGTAATTTAATTTCCCCCTCTGGTCCCTGGACAAATGCAATGTTCGGGAATGGAGGGTTACTTTACATTCTATGGTGCATACTATACTTCATGTATTGTCTATATACAAACAGATATAATTACGTAGGTGACGTTCCAGATCTCTGCACATAGGGAATGAATTATTTACATGCAGTGATATACAGGATATATTGTACAATGCTCATTCCTTTAGTTCTGACGTCCTGCAGAATACTTCTGAAGTGTCTATTTTAGTGAACACTTGGACTTCCTATCAATGATAATGCTGGATCCTCTTTTTTAGAACTCTTTGTTATGCTGTTCTTCTTTTCTTCCTGGATATTGTGACCACTTGGGATTTGGTCAGTATACAAAGATCGCCATCTCTGAGGCCTGATGGTGGGCACGCTAAACAATTCACTTCTACATACAGGATTTTCATTTACAACTAACCTCAGTTAGCTCTATTCAACACACACTTCACATAATACATCGAATATGCAAAACTAAAACTTGGCCGAATGGCCACTAGCTAAACATATAGTACCCTAGTTATCAGTTCCCAAGCCTTCTATCTATCACTTCAAAGCATACCAGTGTTCATGGTGGCCCTTATAGGTGTTTTCAGTGCCTGTTCTTCACCCAAACTGAGAGCCATGTGATAGATGCTCACATCTATTTTATTGAGCCCTCTCAAGTGGTGTACAACTAGGCTTATTAGACAGTTCAAGACCCGAACTATCTGGTTTCCTGGTTTACACCTTTAAGGGATCATTCGAATGGGCGTATTTATGCAGTGCTGAAACTGCATAGATTTGCATTTGGGTATTCAGACCCTGATTTTTCATGCACATCTTTTTGTGTATGAAAAAAACCCGCATCATGCCCTATTTAATTCTGTATAATAGACTGAAATAGCCCATTGAAGTCAATGGGATTGCGTAAATACACAGTAAATGCCAATGCTACATGCATATTTGCTATGTATTTACGCAGGGAGCAAGGAGAAATCTGTAGGACTTTCTTGCGGGTTTCTTTTGCTCCTCTAAACACACAGTGATTACGTGCACAAAAACACCGCAAGAAATTCAAAATACCCATTGAATATTCAGAGTTTTAGTTTGTGAAAACTTTTCATATTCATAGACCAAAACAGATTATGCTTGTGTGAATGAGCCATAACCTTGTTCAGGGAAACACTTCTTTGTCTAATATGTACATCCTGGATGCCCTTAATGTAGCACTCCAGTGTTATAAATCTGATATGCCACAATATGTATGAATACATTGACAACAGGGTATTACCATTCCCGATGTCAATGTGGCATATCCGTCGTTGTCCAATCTGGGCTGTCAGTGTTAGAGTACATAGAGAGACATCCTATTAACAAAGAGATGTATTCATAGCAACATAAACTTTGACTTAACTAACTTTAAAATACAAACTTATAGAGATCCAAACACATGGCAGTACCTTGCTGCAGTGCTTAATACAGGTATGCCCCTCCTTAGGCCTCATGTCCACGGGGAAAATCAGGCCTGCCGTGGATTCTTCATGTAGAATCCATAGCGGGTTCCTCCTGCCCCGCGGACATGAGGCCTAAAAATCAGAATAAACTCACTTGCTCCGGACGCTGCAGATCTTGCTTCCTTCGCGGCCGGATCTTCTTTCTTCGGCCCGGCAGATGTGCTCGGCATGCTGGCAGCGTGCCGCGCGCATGCGCCAGGCACATCCGCCGGGCCGAAGAAAGAAGATCCGGCCGCGAAGGAAGGAAGATCCGCATCTTCCGGAGCAGGTGAGTTTAATTCTGGTATGGGTCTCCCACGGATCCGGATGGCTTCCATAGGCTTCAATAGAAGCCTGCGGGAGCCATCCCCGCGGGAGACCCGCACGAAAATGGAGCATGTCCATTTTTTCCCCCGCGCCTGACGGGAAAAATGACATCCGCAGGTATTTAACTACCTGCGGGTGTCCAATGCATCCCTATGGGGCGCGGATCAACGTGCAGGAAAAACGCTGCAGATTTAAAATAAAAATTATCCCATGGACATAAGGCCTTAATATTCCTCTTGGCTCAACATATCAAGATGTGTGGCTCAAGATGACTATGTTTTATTTGTCTGCATGCGGCCACCTAGTGGTTGTGATGTGCAGTGCAGCCTGTCTAGGGTAGCTTAGCACTATAATGTATTGAATTTGTGTCAAGATATATTGGAGTCTTTTAAAGAGGTTTTGTCATTTAAAAAAAAAATTTATACTTGTCTATTCCTCCCCAGGCAGACTCCTTACCGCATCTTCCCCTCGCTGATCTTTTCCAGTCCCCCGGGTCACCTCATCTCCAGCCGTCCGGATCCTCTTCTTCTTGTTATGATGTGTCTATTCTCGGCATCCTTCTTTTTGCAGGTCAGTGTAGGTGACATCACTAGTGACATAACGTTCACTGCCTAGGAAGGAATGGCGATCTATTGCCGAGACTGCGCATGCACTCTGTCTCACTGCGAGAGTTCATATACTATTGCTGAGAGACAGCGCACATACGCAGTCTCAGCAATAGCTCTGCACTGCCTGCTAGGCTGTGAACGCTACGTCCTTAGTGATGTACATTGCTCTGCAGGACTACAGAGAATGGACACTTCGTCATCATCACCTTAAGAAAAAGAATCGGCCGGCTGGAGGTGAGGTGACTCGGGAGGACTGCAGGAGAAGGAGAAGATCAGCAGGGAGAAGATGCATTAAGAAGACTGACGGGGGAGGAATAGGTGCTTTCTAATGACAGAAACCCTTTAACAAAAATTGCATGAGCTTAAAGGGCCACTCTGGTGAAAATACATTTTTCCATCTCTGCCCCCATGACCTAATTGCATGTCACACTCTGGAGGTCTCCTCTGTGTATTGCAGTCACTTCCATGCAGAACAGCCTCCTGTCTGATGCTTATCAGGCACCATCCTGATGTTGACATTTCTCCCTGCTTTCTCTTTCAGTATTCTGTGATGGATCACCATAACATCACTTGAACAGCTAGAGCCAGTAGCATCTCTGCCTGCAGGGAGGACAGCGCCATTAACTTCTCTTTTTTATGTTTACCTACAGTAAATAAGCTACGGACTATAAGTATACAGTCAGGAGGCTGAACTATCATCTATAATAATACGTGCGGCGAAGATCAGGCAGCACCTATCTTCCTGCTGTTTTTTTGTAAACTCCTGTGCTCTGATGCGGCGTTTGAAAAGCCAGCAAAGGGGAAGAAATTTCCCCCATTCAGGCACAACTATACTCTGTAGGGGCAAGTGTAGTTACACCTATGGCCATCTGAAACCGCCCTAAGGGTCCTTTTAGACAAGCCGATTAATTGTTTGAACGACCTGCAAGTTCTTTCATGACTACCATGGGTTCATGTGAAAAAACACTCATGTGAATATACTCACAGGCTGTAATGGGTCTGAGTGCCGGGGAAATCAGCCTTCTGAATAAGCCCTACAGGGGAAATAGGAAACTGCTCAACCCACTCAACGATGCTTGGATAAACAGTCAACACATAAGATGAGCTGCTGTGCTAACTAAGATCTAGATAGTGCTTTATAACACCCTTTGGACATGCAATGGTTTTGAGGAAGGAATGGGAGTAGAGGATCTGCGGGAGTAGACAAGTTGTCCAAGGGGTCTCCCATGATGATAAACTTGTACAGAGAGACCTATGTGGCAGTACTATTATGATGCTGCTGTCTTTGTGACTGGCACTAGTACAGCCTATTGGCACTGTTATATTGCTGAAATGACAGATGGGCAGGCAGAGGCTCCAGTCTAACTTCTCACGTTGGCAATGGTGCTTTTGTCTATAATGTACGTTTGTTCTACTTGGTGTTCCTACCTGGGTAGGAGCTACTAGAATAATGTGGCTTACCCCAGTGTAATGAGGTTTCCATTGCTGTATGAGCATTTCTTTGTTCATAGAATTGTTTCTTTACGACTGTAGAATTGGTTCCCGATCACTTTGTTTGTATGTCAGAATATACGGTACTATATATAGGAATTTTACTACTGCTACATCTGTGGTAAAAATTCTCACTATGGAAATACAAAGACTCAGCATGGGGCAAATGCTTTGTTATAGTGCTCAGGTCTGTTTGCCATGGTATCTTAATATACTGCAGATGGTATCAAAGGTGTTATTGGCATCAGAAAGGTGACAGACGGCCTTGCCAAAATTACCAGCCAGAATGCACATGTATGTGTCACTCCAATGAATATCTTGTTCGTGCTCAGAGGTTTAAACGGCAAAGAAAATGGAAGGGATATCTGAGATCCACAAAGGGGTAGTAATTCTGTATAGGCTCCCTAGGAATAGTCAGTCATGGACACGATTCATAGGGGAGTGACGTATAGCTCAATAACTGACCAATATGTGATTTCTGGTGCAAAGTCAGCATACCTTCTGTATTTGCTCATAGTTTTTAAAGATCTCTTCTTGCAGTTTTACAATAGGAGTCCTTTAGGGTTTGACTTCTAAGGGATAAAAATCTATCCTAGTGATGTGATGGACACATAGGAACAGAGCTCATTACAAGACATAGCTCTAACACCTGTATCGTAATTAGTGTCGGACTGGGGCCCAATAGTAAAATTCATACTGGGGCCCACTGTACAGCTACATGCCTGATCTCCGATCACAAATTCCTGCATTCTCCGAATAGTGGCTGTGTTTGTGTATGGCCGTGTTTCCACTGAAGTATATTGAGAGTGCAGTGGGCAGTAATTGGTAGAATCTAGAGATGAGCGAACGTGTTCTTAACGAACACTTACGCACCCGAACACCGGCTTTTCCGAGGACTTCCGTGTTCGCGCGTAAGTATTCGGGGGGCGCCGGGGGGCGGGGAGAGGCGCGGCGGCGCGGGCGGCAGCAGCGGGGAACAGGGGGGAGCCCTCTCTCTCTCCCTCTCCCCCCCACTCCCCGCCGCAACCCCCCGCGCTGCCACGGCGACCACCGAACTTTTTTCGCCCGAACACGGAATTCCTCGCGAAGTTCGGTGTCCGGGCGAAAAGGGGCGGAGCCGAACACGTTCGCTCATCTCTACTAGAATCCCATCCATCCAATATGTGCGGATCTGGGGTGGAGGGCTAGGGGCCCACCTTGGCTCAAGGCCCACTGGGGTGGATTTCCTTGATTCCCTGTGGGGCAGTCCGAACCTGACTGTAACAAACCGCGTACCTTTAGTGTCTATTACATAACAGGACAAATTTTTATCCCATGGAAACAAACAATTAAATGACTACTAGAAGGGATTTTGAAAAATGTGAAACATTAATACAAAAAATATATTCGAGAGTAGTATAATTTATTTATAGAACAAGTAAGCCTTATCAGCTGAGCCCCAAGGGAGGCTTCCCACGTTCCGTGAACACTGCAGGCTTTCCACAGTGGAAAACTCACAGCAAATATACCTGAAAGTTGCTGTGGCCAAAACCAAACCCGGATTTTGCAGAGGTTTTTATAGCAAATCTGTCGCAGATTTTAACCCCTGTGCAAGAGTTGATATGCGCAGCATAAATAGACAGGCTGTGGATTTAGAATCTGCTGCATTTTTCTAAGATACTGCAGATTCGTTGCAGAAGATTTCTGTACTATGTGAAGGAGATTTTTGAAATCTCCCTCACATGACTTCTACTTTAAATGCTGTTAAATCCCTGCAGCAAAATCCACTGTGGAAATTCTGCAGCATTTCCAGGATGTGTGAAGTGCCCTAATATCCTTTTAACCCCCTCAACAATCATGTTAAAATTGGAAAAACCCTCCCGAAAATGTCACTTTTTTAAATTGTAGATTTTGAATATACGTCTCATGTAAATATGATTGGTGCAGAACTCAGTCACCTTAAGTGCATTTTTAAACCCTCTTACTGATATAACTAAATTTAGCCTTAAGAACCAGTAAATCGTATCCCCTTTTGTTTTCTAACGGTCATAACCTTTTTATTTTTTCGTCAGTGTAGCTGTATGACACCCTATATTTTACAGGACGAGTTCCAGTTTTTATAGGAACCAGTTTCGGGTACATATAATGTATTGAGTACATTTATTTTTTGCCGCAGGGCAATAGAAAAAGAGCAATTTCATCATTGTTTTTTGCCATTTATTTTTATGTTGTTTACAGTGTAGTTTAAATATTATATTACCTTTATTTTACAAGTCATTATGATTATGACAACACCAAATTTATAGAGGTTTTATTATGTTTTACCACTTTAGCACAATATTAACACTTTTTTTTTTACAAACAGACTTTTTGTTGTGACACTATGGTAGATTCCAGGACCAGAGCATTTTTATATTTCCATGGACAGAGCTGTTAAATGGTGAAAAGGAGTGATTAAATGAGCACATTCTCATCATTCCACTCGTTTTCTATGAAAAAACCCCATATGTGACAATCAGAGAGCAAATATGTCACTTCTCACCTGGGACAGGAGGGATATATAGGAGAATCACAGATCGTCTCTGCTGCTGTTGGACTCTCCCTTCCTCCTTTCTGCTGTGCACTGCACTCTGAAAAATGATAGCTGTAAAGTATTTACAACTCCACTTCAAACGGCTGTAGTTCCGATTCTGTAAGGGATACTGACATGCCTTTGGTGTCATTTTAAAGGCAAGAATCTTATATTTAAAATGACACCTAAAGCATGTCCCAATAGAACTCGAGCTACACCTATTTAAATAGAGCTAACTTTTTTTTGTCGAAAACTGTAATGTTTTTTTTTTTGCAAAACAATCAGAGCTCATCCTAAACTGCTGGGGGTAAGGGAGGAGGTGCTAAATAAAAAAAAATAAAAAAATAAAATGGGTAAAGTCCTTTAAAGAAGACCAGTCTGGAAACACGTCGGGAGTGTGCTGAAAAAACTCTCCCCCAATTTAAGTCTCACCCATGAGGTGGTTCTCTTGTGGAGACCGACCCCCGCCTTCCACCCTCTTAAACATAAACTGATTGCCCTTCTGATCGACACAGCTAAAGCTCTTATCCCTTTATTGTGGAAACAACGTGAACCTCCCACTGTGACCCTTTGGAGGGACAGGGTAGATCTTCTCGCGAATCTCGAGGAGCTATCTGGCTGGTCCAACAGGAATCATGACAAATTTCTAAAAACGTGGGGTCCGTGGCGGACTATTAGGAGAGACATCACTTGAGCTGAATCCGGGCTGGCGGTGCTCAAAGAGCAGATGGAGATTCGAACCCACTGGGACCTCCCCCATTGCTAAACTCACCTCCAAGTCAATTGAGTCGCGACCCTACCGTTGGATCCCCTGGCTCCAACCAGGTTAACTCCAACCTAGACTGTTCCTTGGACATTTCAATGGTGTAATATGAGGCAACTCCCCTCCCCCCTGTGCTATTACCCCCCCTATTCCCTTCCCCCCTCCTCCCTTCCTCCTCTTCTCCAATCCATCCCCTCACTCTACCCCTTATAGTTTGTATTGTCTCCCCTGTCTTCATACTTGTCGTTGGTTAATAGGGGGTTTGCCGTTCCTACCGGTTCTGCCGCTTTCCTCATTTGAACGGCTACCCTCTCTGTATGTTTCCATCAAACCAGTGACTCGCTACCTGCTATCACTGATTCTTCTTGCACAACTTTAATCCCAACTCTTCATATTCATGTGCTCACGATCTCTTCTATGTCCTGACTCCTGGATATCATTGTGTCTTTATGTACATTATACTGTAAAATCTTAATAAACATTGATTTAAAAAAAAAAAGAAGACCAGTCATGTTGTAAAGGCAGTGAAACTGGCTGCATAGCTTTACAGCCACAGCCCTGCTAACGCTATTGTTACTTTTTATCATACTCACCCCTGTTGGTCTATATGAGCTTTTCATAGGTCTTTTTTCCCCACGCTGTGAATCTGTCAAGTGGGTGGTTCTAATACAGACTGTTAAGGCTGGGTTAGACACAATGATTATCGCTCAATTTGAGCGATAATCGTTGTGTTCTTTTTACAGCGCAAGGTGAATGCTCAAACGTTGAGCGATCACCTTGCAGTCTGAGCAGAGGATGCAGAAGTCAAGCGGGGTGTCCCCGCTGGTCTTCTGCATCCAGCTGTTCCCCGCTCGGACCGCCCGGCTGTTAGACAAAGATGGCTTTGAGCGATTTTTGAGCGAAAATCGTTGTGTCTAAAAAGGCCTTTAGTACTTTACGTCAGACTGTCAATAAAGTCTGGCACCACCCATTCACAGTGAGCGCTGTGGACCACTCATCAGACTCACAACACCAAGAGCTGGATCTAAAAAGAGTTCATATGCGTGAATGGAGATGAGGATGAAGAAAATAAATGCGGCAATAGAGTCAGCTGGGCCTTGGGTGCAGCGCTATGTCTCCAGCTCCCCTGCCCTTATAAATTGACAGCACCTCTTTAACTCCTAAGATATAATATAGGTAAACAGGAACATACAGTGATGTAATCTACAAGGCATATTTTTTTCCAGACCACATCAATGTGTAATGCTTGTACTACATGGCACATCTCAACGTACTGGGCTAGTTTGTTACCTGCAGGTCATAAAACTGTAATCCCCCTTACTGCCTCCTATTAGAAAAATGTAAGTTTGCAGAATGCAGAAAACTCTACTAAAACTTGACAGAATAAAGTTTGTGAAAAGCCTTTATGCGCTCGCAGATGATGTAAATTATGGGGATCATTACTACAGTGTTGCCTGAACTTTTTCAGTGAATGTGCGTCACTACTTCAGAGCCATTAATCAGCAAGCTAAAAGATTTTACAGCCTGTTGAATCTTTTCTGTCCTTTGTGTGGCTGAAACATCTCTGAATCAGGTTACAGGAGCTTAACTATTGTTTTTACGTGGGAGGCAACCGTTACAAAGAATGCAGCTTCTTGTGTGCAAAGTGTAGCTGCTTGGGCTTAGATATTCCTTAATCAGGCTATTATCCCCTGCATGGTCAAAGAACATTTCCATCATCCAACTGCTGATACATTCCTATCATGTTCAGTACTGGGGCACTGGGACTTTCTCGCAAGCAGAATAGCTAAAGGCAAGGGATACGTGCATAGCTCCCTATCTCCAAGTCCGTGGACACACTGCATGTAATGTATCTCATTACAGCCCTGGCTCCCAAGATTACCATTTGGGAAAATTGGACATTTCTCGTATGTTTTATATTAATTCAGGCCATTGGGTATTAATATAGCCAAACTTTGAGTTTTGTACAAGTCTTGAGTTGTACTGCATCATAAAATGGCACCTATAGAAGCGTATAGGACTATTCTGTACCGCCATTTGCCTCCGGCTCCGGAATCCAACTGAAACGAAGTTATACTGTGTAGTATTAGATATTTTAAAGAAGGATAGCTCTGTAATAGGCCCTAGTCACCTTGTGTTTGAACTTTACATTCCTTGACGTATGCCTCGAACAGAAAGCTTTGGCATATCTCAATGTGTGTATGTTGGTATAGAGTATGCTGCACATTGTGTTAGAAAAACTTATACCACATGTTACAAGTTATAGAAAAGTGCAGTCAACCATGCTTGAAGGGAAAAAATATACAGATGTATACCAGCCCCACAGAGGTTAAAAGGACACTTTTTGGCCACAGTTATTAAATGGGAGCTTATGGATACATTTTCGGCATGTGTGCTCTGTAAACGCATAAACATATAGTGATGTATGGAGACACCATGTTGGTACAGAATGGAAAGCCTTTAGTTCTGTAGCATGGAGCTGTAGTAATTGTGTTCGTCTGTACAGGATTGATGCACACACTTCTACCATACTCATGTATATATAATCTACATACTAACTGGACTAAGCATATTCCTTATTTTATACTGATACTGAGATCTAGCTGTTATCATATCAGATAGGGAGCTGCATTTATAATTCTACTACCGGTATATGTTCTTGGAAAGTATCAGTACTAGGTAATTAATACAACAAGGTATTTATAAAGTTGCTCAACTTCAACTACACTTACCATTGCATTTGCAGTTTTTTCACTAGCTAATTGGACTGAGATTCAGATTAAATCACCATTCAGGTTAGTAAACTGTGTAAACCAGTATCTCATCCTCCAAAAGGGTGATTGATGGCTAAATGATGCCAGCGCTGCCACAGTTGAGTTGCAATGTAAGGCAATGTATTTAATTGCCTGTGAATTACCACATATCACACGCACTTACATTGCATAATACATAGTAAACTCACACTCGTGTGAGCCCAGTCTTATGCTTTTGCATAAATTCTCACACAGAAACTGCCTGAAGGGAGACACAGGCATTTCTATCACAGTTACTGATGATGATCACACAATACATGTCACACAGTGATAATAGAGGAGATCTTAGCTCATCCTCCTGACTGTACACTGGCATAGCCCCATAGCTAATGCTGTGATGATGCATCATGGGATTGATTAAAAGTGAAAGTAAAAAAACTCGTTCTCAAGTAGGTGACTGATGAGCACCAGACAGGGGGCTGCACAGCATGGAAGTGGCTGCAATGCACAGAGAAGACCTCCATAGTAACAAGCAATCAGATAGGGGGCAGCGATGGAAAATTGTTTTTGCCATAGTAGCCATTTAAGTTCTGCTGAGTCCTTTGAGATTAGTTTAGTATGAAGCCCATGAACCAGAAATGATTGTGCATCCCCTAATATAAAGTGCTGTATTTCCAATTTTCCCTAAAGAAATGATTGAGTAACATCGTAATGATGTAATGCCCTATAATGCATTGTTGTCAGTATTCAAACAAGCACGACTATGAAAAAAAAGTTCTATCATAAATCGTACCCAGACATTGTTCCTTATTTATGTAGGAGTGGCTCTCCAGTGCTATACAATAAAGTCTTCTTCATGTAGCACCATACCAGAAGGTGTGCTTCTAGTTTGCCTTGGCACATAACGGTCCCTAAACACAATGGACACTTTATAGGATGCAGAGAGGGAACGTCATCTGGGGGAATCTCAGTTGGCTGATTAATGGGACTGGAATGGAAGAAATACCTTTTCCATGTGAGGGAAGCATTATGTGCTCCTTAGGGAAAAAATCCTTGCATTGAGTGGCAATCACTGGTTATCTTCTTGCTGCGCCGGTGACGTGAGCGGTGCGCCCTTCCCACTAAGCATTCTTAAAAATAAACACATTGGAGTCATCTGCATGTTAGCTGTGTGATCCACTGAAAGCTTCCGAGATCCCTCGTTCTGCATGTAGTGATAGGAGATGATATATCCATCTCTCCATAAGCCTCTGGACATGTGGGAAGCCTTCTCCACTATATGCATTATGTCCCATAATTAGATGGAAAGGGATTAATTGTACCGTTTCCATGAAGGAAGTATTATTAGTTTGTTACAATCCTACAAAGAATTCTAGAAGATTGCCAATTTAAGAAACGGTTTCCCTATCTGTCAGCGCTGGATGTGGAAGATTCCGGAGCAGTGCCCAATTTCAGTCCTCAGCCAGATTGCTGTGACAGTTACTTTCTTACTGCTTATTTTCTGTATTTCTCCGAACGAGGAATATTTATCACCACATAAAGTGGATTTATTGTTTTTGGCCCCCGTTCTGTAAAAGCTATTTTGCCCACAAGGAGGAAGGATTACGCACTTATTACCTACTATTGGCTAAACATCATGCATACTTTTAGGATATTTTACCCATTACGTTATTATTACTCGATGAAAGGTAACTTCATTTTCTTATTATCAAGTCACATTGCTTACTGTGTTGCAGTATCCATTAGCAGCTTTCATTCTGTTATCCTAGCACCAGTAAAGAACACCAGTAACACCAGTTATTCATGTGCAAAGCTGTATTTTTTTAGGTACAAAATATCACTTTTGAGTTAAGAAGCGGGTTCTCAAAAAATAGACTAATCAGCATCAGATGTGGCTATGACCAACCCCAATACCCCACTTCCATCCCATCCCTGTCCATGTTAGGCCAGTGTCAGAGGGCCATAATACCAGCATATTTGAGTGTCCTTATTGAACAATACCCAGGCCAGCACACATCGGAATCCATAAAAAGGTGAAAGATGTGGGTTTGTTCTAGAGGTCTCTAATAAAGTGGGGGCTTTGTATAGGGTAAAGCATATCTTTAACTTTGCACTTCATTTTGCAGTTTACATATAAAGTTAATCTATTGTACATAAGTAGCCCTATTATAGGCCTTAGCTACATTCATAATTCCTAAGGTTTCAGAGCTGAGATCTACCAGCTTTCCTTGTGTGACATCTACCAGCATGCCACGTTATTGACCTAAAATGACATTTTTGTTTCTTCAAAAAAGTCCGTCTAAAATACTGGGCATTAGGGGTCTACCTTCCTTCCTTTTAACTTGCTGTCCACTGCCTGTTGTCAAAGTCTGCTATTAGTAACAGATATAACAAGACAGATGAGTGGAAGTAGAGTTGGTTGAGGACTCATGTTGCCCATAGACGTTTATGAAACAAATGGGGTACAGGGATATGGCTGCTGAAGCTAACACTGAGTGATTTACTGTTCCATACTACTACAATCACACTACACTGCTCAGTCCTGTTGTATAATGTCCTACATAATGCAGTTATGTATGTGTGTGCGACAGAGTGCAGAATGTGTTGTTTTCTCCGGGTGTAGTGTATAAAAGACATCATATTGCTGAAGATAGCGGGGTAGAGGTGCTTGGCAATTTCTGTCAGCCTCATTGAAATTAATGGAATGGCGGCTGCGAAAGCTTGGCCAGCGCTCCATTCAGTCTGATGTCACTGCAGCTGGGAGAAGCAACCCTGCAGTAATGAGAAGAGTGGGGTTATGGGACCCCCTTTCGCAGGGTCCGTGGGGGTGTCAACAGTGAAACACCCACCAATCATAAAGTTTTCCCCTATCCTGTGAATAGGGTATAAGTTTAGATTTTGGGAAAACTCCTTTAAGTGCTCTTTTAATTAAAGGGGTTCTGTCATTAGAAAAAAAAAGTCAATACTTGCCTATTCCTCTCCTGGCAGTCTTCTTACCGCATCTTCTTCTCACTGATCTTCTCCTGGCTCCTCCAGACTCCTGGGCCACGTCATCTCCAGCCGTCCGAAACCTCTTCTTTCTGTGACGTACATTCTCGGCATTCTGCATGCTGGTGGTCAATGTACGCTATGTCACTAGTGATGTAGCTGAATCCTGTTCTGGGTTATTGCTGAGACTGCACAATGCGTGTTGTCTCGCTGCGAGTTCTCATATGCTATTCCTGCGAGACAGCTTGCATGCGCAGTGTCGGCAATAGCCCGGCATAGGAGACAGCATTTCCTTCTAGGCAGTGAATGCTACGTCACTAGTGACTGAGTACACTGACCTGCAGGATGGAGAATGCCGAGAATGGATGCTTCCAAGCAGGAAGAATAGGATCAGGCCGACTGGAGCTGATGTGACCTGGGGGACTGGAGGAGCCACGAGAAGATCGGGGAGGCAAATATTGGTAAGAAGACTGCCTGTGGAAGAATAGATAAGTATTGATTTTTTTTTTCTAATGACAGAACCCTTTAAGTCTATGTGCCATTTTTATTGCCCCCAAATGGCAAACTTAGCAGAGCTGTGAATGCTGTGCTAAATGACCCTCAAGTACTAAGTTGTAGCTGCCCTATAGTGAATGCAACACTACATAGCAGAACACAGGCTGTGTATATAACAAGAATAGATACATTTATATGACATCTACTTAGATTTCAATTCCCATTTTTTTTAGGACTTGTAGTAGCTGTCAACAAATCACAGCGTTGACATGGTTATTTCCTGAAAGGAATTCGCTGCAAGCAAAGTGTCTGTGTATTCCTTCCTATGTAGCTACTGCGACCTCCATTAAGTTTAGAAGCTTTGCTCCAGTAAATGATGACAGCTGTACTAAATAAATGACTGCTAGATGTGGAGTGCAGTCATTCTGGAACACTTTGCTTATTTTTTACACGTGCAAGTATTTAACCAATGCATCCTTGTATCATATTCACAAAATGAAAAATATATATCGTGTTTCCCCGTAAATAAGCCCGAAGCCCAGGTTTTCAGAATTTTTACAGTGGCTTGAAATATAAGCTCTACCCCGAAAATAAGCCCTAGTTTAATACATTAAAAAAAAGGACTACATTACCTAGCAGGCTTGGTCCAGGTCCCTCCTGCTGCTCTTCAGAGCTCTGACGCAGTTCCTGCAGTCCTCGGCCGCTCATAAAATATCACTTCACGGTTACGGGATTCATAAAATCCGCCTCCAGGAAGTAATGGCCGTAACTGGTTCTTCGACCGCTGCTCAGCCAATCAATGCAGCGCTTTTTGGGGGCAAAAATAAATATGACAATGTCCTATTTTCGGGAAAACATGGTATCTATCAATCTATTCTGTTTTTTTCATCATTTATTACTTAAGCCCAATTTTTCTTGATATGTCTTTAGCTCTTCATTAGATTTATGTGAAAATACATATGGTGAATAAAGCTGATATTAGTTTCCTATGTAGCTGCTCATAATAGCATAGGGATGTAGCAAACTATAATTTTACACTTAGGTCGGCTGCACACAGGTGGGTCGGATTCTGCATGTGGAATCCCACACCCGGAATCCAACCCTGTGCCCAGCCGGCATCCACGCATACCTACCTTTCTTTTATCTTCTCTGTACTGGGGATGATCCGCATGGCGAGCTGTCGGATATGCACAGTACAGATTTTTCTCTTCAAACCTCTGCTTTTCCCGCCTCATTGCTAGGCACTCATAATAGTATAGGGATGTAGCAAACTGTAATTTTACACTTAGGCGGGCTGCATGTCATTGTGGAAGAGCCGCGGATCGGACGGCTTCCATGGATTTCAATGACTCTGGGCAAAAATAGAACAATCTGCGTTTTTTTTTTTTCCTCTGCAAGCGGAAAAAGGCAATTGATTTCCGCTCATGTAGAGAAAAAAATAATTTTCAATAGCATGTTATAGACAGTATTGCAAATCCACCTGTGTGCATGTGGCCTTAATTTGAGAATCTCACTGTTGCAGCAAACCTTAAATTAACACTTAAAAGGGTTCTCTCCTCTTGAGGATTGATGATCTATCCTATCAATAGTTTATGGGTGGGGTCTGCCGCTCCTGACCCCTGCTGATCAGCTATTCTCTAGGCAGCTGACATTGTGAATGGTGCACGAAGCAGGCATCTCCATGCATATTGCAATGGACCAGCTTGATAATGCAGGCACTTTATACCCATTGAATTCAATTGGGCTATGTCTTCTTTACCAAGCCGAGCTACTGAAATGTGTACGGAACTGTCTGCTTTCTCCTCTGTACACACTAGCAGTCGCCTAGAGAATGCCTGATCGGTGGGGTCCGTCCACCCATCAATTATTGATGACTTATGCTCAGGATAGGTCATCAATAGTTAAGCAGTTGACAGTCCCTTTAACACAACAAAGCCATTGAAAAATTTGAGTTCAAGTATTCCAAATCTATATGTTTAACATGTTAAATGTGAAGTTAAAGTTTGATACATCTGCACTCGGCGTTCAAAATGAATCAAGGTCAACCTTTGGTATCTACACATACAACTTTTGGTAACTACACATATCTAATGCCAGAGTGTTGGCTGATAAAGGGTTTGTTGACATCTCTGGCAGCATACATTATTTTCCTGTTCCATCATAGAAAATGCCAACCAGGGACAGATTCATCATATGATGGATAGGAACAATGCCTGGCTGACCCTATTGACTATAATGGGGTTTGTCGGTTTTCCATCATGCTGCCTGATACTTTACTCGAGAAAATAGCATCCCATGCTGTGCTTTGTTGTCTAGGATTTTGTGCAGGATGGGTGCCAGAGGCTGTAAATGGAGCACAGATGTGAACAGAGCCTTACCTGGCCACCAATATTACTTTAGTGAGGGTTTGATGCTAGGCGCTCCCGCCAGTCAGCTATTTGGGACTCCGACGAGCTCGGTGTGGCTTTCATTTTTTTACATTGCTTCGCACTCACTGTCACATTATAGCAGCTGTGCATTGTATTACACCTTCATCCCATTTGAGTGATGGCCCGTTAATTTTAAATATCCAGATAAACCATTTAACAAGTTTTATGAATTCCCGAAGACATGTCTTTACTGCAGCAAGTTCCCTATTCATCCCAGAAATAATGTCAAAACTAATATTGGACAGTAATGAGTTATTGTTTAGTAATCCTAAATGCGCACTTCCAGGGGCGTAACTATAGGGGATGCAGGGGATGCGGTTGCACCCGGGCCCAGGAGCCTTAGTGGGCCCATAAGGCCTCTCTTCTCCATATAGGGAGTCCAGTACTATGAATAAAGCATTATAGTTGGGGGACCTGTTACAGGTTTTGCATTGGGGCCCCTTCAAGTTACGCCTCTGCGCACTTCCATAGTCGCTTCTGTTGTGGCTTCCCTTTCAATGGATCTATCTGGTTCTTCTATGGTAATGGAAAAAAACCCTCTGCATGCAGAACTATTTTTACTGTTGAATCTGGGGATTCTGCAATGGAGATTCAAAATTTGGAGCCTCTAACTCATATGATCAGAGCCATATGGAGTATATTTGCAGTGTCTTTACACATTCAAAAACAAACCGATAGGTGAATTGGCTGCCTATGAAATCGGTCTTCGCCTATACAATATTGAGATGTACCTTCCTCCTACAGGTAAAATAGACCTTGAGCCCGATTGTGGACAGGAACTAATATGAATGATTGCATTCTCTGAACGATGTGATGGAATATGCTGCCGCTATATCAAGAATGGCAGTAAATAAGATGTACATCATGTTGAGGTCTCCTCACTGGTAATGGAGTGCTTACAAGTTCATAGTGTAGGTTATGACAGATGAGTTCATTCCTAGTGGGTGATAAAGTGTGATTAAGACTGAATATGTCATTTAATCCCTATCCATAGTCAAATGTTAACAGGTCCCTGTAGATGTCTATGCTACATGATGCTATGCAGTTTGGGTGTTACTATTCCAGCTTTACTAGAGCACATAGAATTTCGCTGGCAGTGGTCAGTCAAAAACACAAGAAACAGCGCATTGGAGGCCTATATTTTGTATTTTAGAATGGGTTCCTGGCCAGATGTCATTTTTTTTAGCTGGCTTCGTGCCCTTTTGAGCTGAATTTATGTGCTGGAAATGCTTCGATTTTGATTTTAAAAGAGTTCAGATAGTTTCTACGTGTTGCAGATACATTTGTATTGTACTCCAAGTCCTTACAAAGCCAGAGCGCTCTAAAGCTGTCCATTGCAGCCATTAATATGAACAATCGGCTTACATTTCTTTACTGAAGTCATGAAATATAATTACAGTACAGTTCCAGCTTTTTACTGTAGCACCATAAGTTTGTTTTATAGGGGTCATTACTTGTTCTATACTGTCCGCCTTTTATCTATACATTGAACAGTGTTTTTTAAATTGCCAATTAAGAATTTTGGGACTGCAAAGTTTATCAGAAGAGAATTGGCAATGCACCAAAATGGCGTCTTTGCAACTCAAGCAAGTGTCTGGTAGTTCACAAGAACATTAGTAATAGTGGTAGTAGTCACATGCAGGGAGTTTAAGGACACGACGTATCTTCAATCTGCAAACTAAAATGTGCAGGTAAGGAACCACTTAGTGGAGAATCTGGAATTACTGCCTTTTTTTAAGGAATTAAAGGGGTTGTCTGAGATTATTTAAAAATTTACATGAAGGCAGAATTGTGGCTACAAAAATCTAGCAACGCTACTCCAGTGCTAAAAGCTCCTGTATTATGCTCCATCCATCGTTCATGTGACTGCTGCAGGCAGTAATTGGCCTCAGCAGTCATGTATAGTATGAATGAACAGCAGGTGACTGCTAAACCCAGTGATTGGCTATAGTGGTCATGTGATTGATAAAAAATACAAGACTACTGCAGGAATGTTCAGCACTGGGCTGGAGTAGGAAGGATATTTGAGAAGTCTTTCTTTCTTTCTTTCTTCAGCATTTCTGACCCCTGTGAATTGTTTTTAATATTATCGGAAAACCTTTTTTGATTTAAATTGTGCAAATACAATTAAGTCCATTTCTAATAGCTGTAACACCGCTGCATTTTAGGGGCAATATTAACCCTTTGCAATCCACTTTTAGATTCAGGGTTTCCTAGGGGGTTTTCTCTTTCTGCCATTATACAATAGCACCATCTGCTGGCTAGAGCCAGTACTGCGGTATGGGACATGCTGGAGAGGCACACGGCCAGTAATATACAGTAAGAATACCCTACCGGACGTCTTCCCACATCGGAGCTGTACAGCCTTCAATCAGAATGTCTTTGGACGTCAGACTGTGGATTGGAAAGGGTTACTATTACACCACAATTTACTGAGCCAAACTTAGAAATCTATAGGAATCTATGGTGACCTAAGTTTGGTTCAGTATAACTGTGAGGTATGCATGTGTAGTACTAGTCTTAGGATTTGGCAGTATTCTATCCCATCTGTTAGTGGCTGAGCCATTGGATGCTGTTTGTTTAATTATGGTTCTATCGTTCCCTAGAGGCAATTCATTTGACAACAGATGAAGCAAACAAATTATTCTGTTGGGTTTGTATTACATTGGACAGAATATATGTCAGTATCTCTATGTATGTAATAGGAGGCAGACAAAGCTACTGTGGAGGCCTATTATTGATGGAGCCGTAATGCAATTGTGTACATGGGGTCTAGTATTGATTAGCTACAAAGGCATGGAAAGTCACATGCACTAGAAGCCACTGCAAATTAATACAAAGCTAAGGGCTATTGTTTAACACTGATTCAATACAAAAGGTCATTCTGTAGTTTTGTTAAAGGGGTTGTCTCGCGGCAGCAAGTGGGGTTCAGCACTTCTGTATGGCCATATTAATGCACTTTGTAATATACATTATGCATTAAATATGAGCCATACAGAAGTTATTCACTTACCTGCTCCATTGCTGGCATCCCCGTCTCCATGGCTCCGTCTAATTTCGGTGTCTTCTTGCTTTTTTAGACGCGCTTGCGCAGATGGCTCTTCTCCCTTCGGCTTGGCTCGGCAACGGCGGCGTTTTGGCTCCACCCCCTTGTACGCGTCATCGCGTAGCTCCGCCCCGTCACATGTGCCGATTCCAGCCTCCGAGCCGAAGGGAGAAGACCCATCTGTGCAAGCGCGTCTAAAAAAGCAAGAAGACACCGAAATTAGACGGAGCCATGGAGACGGGGACGCCAGCAACGGAGCAGGTAAGTGAATAACTTCTGTATGGCTCATATTTAATGCACGATGTATATTACCAAGTGCATGAATATGGCCATACAGAAGTGCTTAACCCCACTTGCTGCCGCGAGACAACCCCTTTAACTCTAAGTAAGAAAAAATTATTATGTTAAATATTGTTGCACATACATGAATTGTTATATGTAGTATGGAGCAAACTAAAACAGTCAAACCCTGTTTTGGGTTGAACTTTGCTAAAGGTTTGGTTTGACGCAAAGTGAGCTTTTAGTAAAATTTGACTCGAAATAGGGTTTTACTGTTTCAGTTTGCTCAACATTAATTAGATATTAAGATTTAGTTTAAATTATTCAAATTAAGTTTGGTCCCGGTTCAAGCTAGTTTGGACAAAACCACATTTTTACCCAATTTTGGTTAACCACTCGAACTGAACTTTTGAGAAGTTCACTCATCACTAGTTATAAATCCAGAATTCTGTTTTCCTGGTATCAGACTGCAATATATTGGTGTAGCTCCGATGACAGATCTTTTTCCAAGCACAACCACTTGAATTTTGAAAGTACCGGTAGCTATAAATATAGAGAAAACAGCATGAAATAACTAATAAATATATAACTGATACAAGAAAGACAAAGCTACACTAAAAATTATTTCATGTAGATTTAAAGGGGTTTTCTGGACATTTATTATTGATGACCTATCCTCAGGAGAGGTCAGCAATAGTTGATCGGTGGGGATCTGCCATTCGGGATCCCCTCTGATCAGTTGATCTTCTGGCCTGCTGTTAGTGCAGCCGAACAGGACTTATTCATTAGAGTCAGTGCCGGACATGTTATAGAAGTCTATGCTTTCTATTAGGGCTTCTGCACACTTGCGTTTTTCTTGCGCGTTTTTTCACGCGATATCACTGCATTTTTTCTCACGTGATTGTCAATGGGACTTTCTAATGTTAAAAACGCATCGCTCAAAAATTGCAAAGCACAAACTTGCGATGCGTTTTTAACATTAGAAAGTCCCATTGACATTCGTGTGAAAAAAACGCAGCGATATCGCGTGAAAAAAATGCGCAAGAAAACCGCAAGTGTGCAGGAGCCCTTAATGTGGAAGGAGCGGACTGGCCATCCAACCCACCAGGAAAATTCCCAGTAGGAGGGTCAGGTCCTGGGGGTTAATAGAATGCAGGACATTTTTCACGTTTTGGGTGAAATGTCCCCCTCAAAAAATTATATACACCTGTCTCGCTCCTCCAGCTCCAGAACTCTGCAGTCCACTCCCATATTGTTCACCCGCTGAGTTCTGGGCAGAGCGATAATGTAACAAACACACCATGTGCACCTAAAACTACAAAGCAATCTATTAGGCTTTACTGAAGGCTCATCCTAATAGGCATACAGCTGTGGCATGTCTAGATGCTTTTATTTAGGCATTTACCATGCTTACTAGTCAGCATCCCATGATTGTATATATACATGGGGGTCTGATGGGGATAGAGGGAGCTCCCTCCCTCTGTCTAATCACCTTGATACCATGGTTGTTATTGACCGTGGCATTTAGGGAGTTAAATAACAGGGACCAGAGTTTTTCTAATTCTGTCCATTAGAGTGAAAACTTGGGTATCAGTCAACACAGGGATCATTTGAGCGCAGGGCCCATGAGATAAATGTCTGTTAAAGAAGCTAAAGCCAAGCTGGTCTATGATGTTCATTGGCGTTATGGAGTTAGAAATAGGCGGCACCTTAATGTATACCCCTGGCCCGGGTCTAACATGTTCTGTGCTGCATAGCAGATTTGCTGTGACGACCTATGCACACCACGTAACCATCTCCGCTCCTACCACCTTTGTGGCTGCGGCAGATGATTTGCTGACCCCTACCTACTTATATTTGCCCCACTTACTGCTCATTTAGGCCCACCTACAACATGGGGCCACTTTGTAATTTTTTTCTACTTTAATGTCCTAGTCCACCACTGGATGTGGATGTCCAGCTCTGCTGCACTGACAGCAGGCCCGAGGGTCAGCTGATCAGCGGGAATCCTGAGCGGCTGACCCCAATAATTAACTACTGATCACCCAGTAAATTCCCGGGAAAAACTCTTTAATCCATGAAATTCTACAATAAAAACGATGCTTTAAACTTAATATGCACCCACCTATTAAACTACGGCATGGATTGTTGAAGTGTGTTTGTTATTTATCTCCAATGACAAAACTATGTAGTTCAGTTAGAAGTTTCTGGTATACTGTATATTCCATGCAGAAGTATATAGTAATGTATCATTTATGTTCCTTATGCTATATAATTAATAGCATATAGCCTGTCCTTGTATCCTAACCTGTCAACTTGGCTATGGTTGTAAGTTTTATGTGTAATTCCTGTTTCATGTTCTGTCATGAAACATATGTAATGAACTTTGTTAATTATCTATCAGTATCTTCGCTAAGATAAATGTGATGTTATCATCTCTTCCTGGTAGACAGGTGATAGTTATCTTCTATGACAGGTGATCTCCATTAAAACTGTTGGACATTTATTGCAAGTGTCTTGTCATTACACGTTCTCAGGCGTAATATTTGTTTGTGAATGTCAGAGGTTATGGAAAATCCCTTATGAGGTAAATCACAGAGTGGATCCAAAGTACACATATTGCCTAATATTGTCAATTCTTAAAGTGATGCTCTGTGTTACAGCAGCCTGAAGAGGCGAGGAGTAGAAAGTCAGCTAAGTTACTTTGGCGTCAGTACATTTTTTTTCATGGATAGGACATGTATCAGGCCGGTGTGAAATATTTCAGTAAGAGTGGAAAAAGCTAATCAGATTTCAGATGAAGTTTAAACTTTTCTTCCATTCTTATTAAATGAAGCTTGCAATATTTTCTAGCAAGAATAAATA
Source organism: Eleutherodactylus coqui (assembly GCF_035609145.1). Classification (NCBI taxonomy): domain Eukaryota; kingdom Metazoa; phylum Chordata; class Amphibia; order Anura; family Eleutherodactylidae; genus Eleutherodactylus; species Eleutherodactylus coqui. The sequence continues at coordinate 237,824,288 of NC_089838.1, forward strand.
TTTTTAATGACAATTAATTCAAGCCTTGATGTAAGCATCTTATGCCAATACACACAACAATATTTTGCTACATATATATTTTTATAGGATCATTCATAAAGTTTTATATCTATTGTTTAAAGGGGTTTTCCAGGCTATTTCTTTTGATGCCAAAACACATAATCCAATGTTATCTTCATCTGGTTAGTAGGTAATATTTACCCCGGTTTGGTTTGAAGGTTTTCAGGTTCTCAGGCTGACCATGAATCAAATGACTCCCGGCTGATTAGCTGTCTGAGCACCCACTGTCAGTTCCACAACACAGTGTACAGAGTGAATGCACTGGTAATTGTAGATGCCACTCCTATTAAAATCAATGAGAGCTGTGCCTGTAATTACCAGCATCGGCCACTAACTAGGGGTTGGAGCTGTGTTGTGGTCCTGCCAGCGGGCACCCAAACAACTGATCAACTGGGATCCTAAACTACAGACCCCAGCTGATCCACTACTGATGATTTATTCCAAGGATAGGTCTTCAATAAAAAATTGCCCAGAAAATCCCTTTAAGTCTCCTATGACAATGTACAATACTGTATAACTCCAATTAAACAGAAATGTCTACCTTTTAAAGGGCTCCCCCATTTATCAACAGTTTATTGTCAAATGCTTTTTAAGGTCATTTAGACATTGGGTTTCAAGTGCATGGCCATATTCTATACAATCTTCAAGTTCTCTGGGACAAGAGCAAGGCAACAGTAAATATTGGTGTGCTTAACATGTCATATGGAAGCGTCATGCGCCTGTAAGGGGCATATAGTAACATAGCATATAAGGCTGAAAAAAGACACATGTCCATCCAGTTCAGCCTAATGTTGATCCAGAGGAAGGCATAAACCTCCATGAGGTAGAAGTCAATTGTCCTTGTTTTAGAGGAAAGCAATTCTTTCCCGACTCCAGTTGCACTATTTACTATTTATTTGTTAATTATTTATTCAGGCATGATGGCTCCCAATGGATATTTAAGTAACTCCTGGGCCATGGCAACCAATGGAGTCTACTTCATGAAAAGGCCCTCTCCTGAACCAGTGTGGCCGGAACATTGTCATGAGGCACTCATATCCGAACTATCTACCCAGGAAGACAAGAGGTCTATGACCTCACTCATGGAGCTCAGGCCTATTCTCTCTGCCTGCCAGGTTGTCACCTCCCCAAAAAACCGATGCTGTATTATGGAGATACTCTGCCATAGAGACACCGCTTCTATGTCAGAACATCTGCAGTATATGGCCCCATATGAAACACAATATGAAGCCACTGGAAGTTTTTGTGGCTCTGAATAGTAACCTACATACGACTTTACTGTACATGAGGCCTAATGAAATCTCAACAGCTTGGTTCTCTCTCCAATCTGCTAGTTACATTTAATTATTAAGACTCTTCACTTTAACGTACAATTAATACAAACCGAGATCTGATTGGGTATAGGTCTCAAAAAGGGGTGAAAGCAGATCAAAGCTAGAAATATAATTAAAGCAGTTTTCACTCCCCTCCCCTACTTGACAGTGAAAGAGGCAGTAATTCTCCAAACCCGAGCCAGCGACATACCTGATACTAATGAAAAGGGAGGTGAACCATTATTAGTGATATAAAAAATGAGGGTGAAAATCAGTTCATGAAACAGAGCCATAATCATTCATTCATTGACCTCGCAGTCTCTCTGATACAAGGAAATAAAACATCCTTTCACTATAAATCTAGATAAAAGCCGTCAGAAGGTCATATTTTCACTATTAGTGTCAACCTGAGGAAGGATGGTTATATAAATCCTCAGCAAATATTTTTTAACATGCAAATAGCATATCACAGTAATATAATCATCTCCCTCATTACATGTACAAGGTCATATACTGGAATGTGATATCAAATGAAAAGACCCATTGACCGCAATTTGAAATTTCACACAATATAAGCATTCTTTTCACTGTAAAGGGAATTGTCTGCTCCTAGATACACACAAATGAGGTATAAATATTATCCCATTGGGCTTCACCCAATGTTTAAATACATGAATTGAAGGATTTCTGCAACCGACAAAGTCTCCACAAATAGTGTTTAAGGAGTTCTGAAAGTTTTCAGGCATATCACTTCATCAGATAATAGTGGTAATACTTGGAGCATACCGCAAATATCTTATACTAGCATACACTGGCAGATGAAATTACAGAGCTGGATCCTGTGAGTGACATTTTTCAATTTCCTCTGGACGTCCAGTAACTAAACATTCTTAGCAGATGGTGTGGTGCCTGTATAAACCTTTGTGTTGGATAAACAATCATAAATGAATGCCTTTCCATGTCGGACTAAAATATATTGGCTTCTTAAGTAGTTACGGTAATGGTTATATTCTGCTGTGTGTCTTGTATCCTGACCAGTGTTAGAACACGTGTTCATCATTTGACTGTGCAAACATAGTAGAGTATCCCTGTTTTGTTAAATTAAAGAAGTAACCTGACCTCCCTCTCTCCGGCCTGTGGGTCAGTACTTTATTTGTTCATTACTATGGGCCATACTCATGGGATCAACGTACAACTGGGCCACAACTCCCGTAGCATTATACACGCAAGCAAAATAGCTCTATGCTTGGAGATTACTCATTTCCTTTGTAGACTCCATGCTCTGGTTCTTTTTAAAGATTCCATTAACTGATGTGAAGAGCAATTCAGGTTGCAGTATTAGTAGCAATGAGACAGTTAGCCAGTAAAATGGTGAAAAATAGGAGTTCTCTTATATACATTATTTTTCCTAATTGTCAGCACCATCATATCTCTGGATGGACTTCATATTTCCAGTTCTTCTTATTCTGGAAAGTTTTTCCCCATGCCTGTTATCTTTGACTATTAGGTAATGAACCCAAACTGCATGCTGTTCTGCCTAATGACCGACACCAGCAACGCCTGAATATCAGGGCGCCCATTAAATTTCCATCATGGAGTCTGTCATTTTACCAGTAAAAATAGTGCAGCATGTTGTCACGGTTTGCCGGCCATGTTGGATCAGGTCCAAGATGACATCACTGCATCAGCCCCAGCCCACATGATCCACATGCCGATGCATGTTCAATGTAATTTTGGCACTGGATGCCAACATAAGACTTCTCTGGAAGTGTGTGAATGGATTATCAGCTGGGACGTGTGTGACCAAGCCGGACAGTTATTGCCTGTCTGTACTCATTTATTACGGCTCCTCCTCTTGGAGGACGCTGGTTATACTTCTAATCTGTTGTTGTTTTTGGTCACATTGGCGGCTCTTGTCTTGAAGCTCCATTGTCAGATTAGTGTGTTTAGTGTTAATGATATTCTGAGGTGCTGTGATATGTAATCCCTGACTATGTTGCAATTGCTTTTCCTTTGGTTCATTGTGTGCAAGCCTCTATCTAAGCTGTATTCTGTGTTATTCTGTCTAGGTTATATATACTTATATTCCAAATTGATGGAGTCAGGGGCACCCCCATCAAAATCCGCAGTTAGCTGTGCAAAATTCAGGGACGGCATATTCCACAAAACTATTGCGGAATATTTTATCCCATGTGACAGCCCCTAAGCTTCATAGTTCTGCTGCAGATTTTCATGTGGATCTGTTTGCAAATATTGCCCCAGTCAGTGGGGTAAATCCACATGCGGCAGCCCAAGATTTGTTTTTTCCACACGGATTTCAAAATCTGCTCACAAAAAATTCAATGCCGCATTTACTAGAATGCTAAAATTTTGCCACCGATATGGATGTGGAAACTGCGCCTAAATTTGCAACACAATTATGGCATGCGACTGAAACCCAAATTTTCAAGAATGTTCTGGTCTGACCACATAAGATGGTTTTAGTCTGACCCCCTCGAGATGAAAATCGATACTGGAATAACAACAAAATAATGCACTTTTTGAAAAATGGTGTGGATCTGTACATATAAGAGGAGTTTTTATTATTTATAGCAGGGTTATTGATTTTTAAATGTATTTAATTACCACCAGTCCCCGACATGTGCATATACTACTTGTGTCAACTTTAACTTTGGGTTTCAATGAACTGTAAGCATATGAGATTCTGATGAATTCTTGATGATCATGTATAATTCGGCATAAAATTAGGAAAAATGAAACTACCTGTGTTACAAATCAGATCATAACCTTTATTTTAAATATAGTGTTTGTTGCTAAATTAAACCACATATCAGATTATATGTGTTTCTGGGTACATTTGTATCTTGTCTCCACCACAAGTATGGGTGAAGACCTAGTGATGGGCTGTACCCGCCCAGTGTACGACTACAAGCCAGTAATTGGCTGCCTGCAGCAAGCCCCTGGCAGCACTGGAAATGAGTTAGGGCTGAGATGGAGGGTTAGGGTTTGTTTTAGTGTTAGGCTTACATTATTAGATGTAAATGCTTTATTTACAGCTAATAATGTAAACCTAACACTTAAACGAACCCTAACCCTCCCTAACAGCCCTAACTCATTCCCAACGCTGCCAGTAGCTTGCCGCCCGTTTAACATCATCTCCCCTCCAGCCTCTAAACCTCCCCCAGTTATGGAGAGAGCGTCCGCCGCTGACATTTTCGATCTTTCCTCAACACCTGCCTCCCCTCATAGCAGCTCTGGCGCACCGCATACCCCATGCAAACTTTCCATGACATACTGCCATCAGTGCTATAAGGTCTCCGGTGCTTTCAGACTTCCATGGGCTCAGCTGTCACTCACCCTGCCGCTCTGCCTTCAGCCCTCCGTGCTCCGCCGCAGTTGCTCTGCCACTGTGAATCTCCTCGCCAACCTTGCATTAGGCCAGCCATTAGTCACGACAGCAAGGGCGATGAGACTTATAGCACTGGAACCATCAAAGGGGACAAGGCTGGGCGGCTGAGAGGTGATTGACAGCAGCCGGCAGGGGAGATTATGCCCACACATTCTCCAGCCCAGCCAATCCAGTGGGAGACGTTAGTTGTGGGCGTGCATCTTGTCTCCACCCATTCTTATGGTGGAGACAAGATACAACAATACCGTGTATCTGTACCGTGTATTGTACAAGGATTTTCATAGTGCATATTGTTTCATTGTGAATGCCTAACGTACATGTACAGCATTACTGTTTATAGGGTTCATTGAGCCCTGAGCACTTAGTTTATCTGCTTTTACAAATTTATAACTATAAATGTATGAGACATGATCAAGATCAGACGCTTAGACACATTGAATGGGATGCGGGGATGAATAGAAGGGTGAATGACTTGAGGAGTGAGTAAATGCACTATGTTGAGATATAACTTTTGACTGCCTCTGTTGAAGTCTTGTGAGGCATTGACAAGTTCTTATAGAAAGTTTGATACATTATACAACTGTGATGTGAGTCCAGCCATAACAGCAATGTCGTGTTGTTCTCTGTCTTTACAATAGTGGTTCTGAAATACTCAAAGGAAACAACAGATGATTAAAATGTATCAGAATACACCAAATGGCTTTATCTCAGTTACAATAAAAGTATCATTTACTCTGGAAATTATATATTGTGTTTCTGGGAAAATATGTCAAATATGAAAATTGAGCATTTACCTAGATTGTGTGGTGAAGTTGTGTATACAAATAAATCCCTTGCTGGCTCCGTGCATAAGGACTCTGACAAGAAAAACAAAACTCTTAGCTATTGAAATGTCTAAATAATTATAAACCATAAAATATTGAAATTTATCCAATTTCTTTGCACTGAGTTTGACTGATAAATATCCCTTACTCATCAGGTCGTACATAAGTTTGAACCTCTACAGCAAAGCTTAAAGAAGTTGTACCGGAATTACAAGTTATTCACTTTCCATGGGATAGACATCTGCTGAGACCCCCACCGATCCTAAGAACTGTAGTACCGTGCCCCCTTTTTCTCATCACTGTGGGCTTGCTTCTCCCACCCGAAGTGATGTTACACTAAAAGGAGTGCTGGCCGAGCATGCGCAGTTGGCACTCTATTTATTTCAATGGGGCTGACAGAAATACTCAAGCACTTCCCTCTCGCCTATCTCTGCAGTCCTACTGAAAGTGAATAGAGCATAAGAGTGTTTGCATGACTGTTGCTTTATTCAGTCTCCTCACTGCAGGGGTTGCAGCAAGCCTTCCGTGAAGAGGACAGGAGACATGGGAACCCCACCGATCAGCATGTTATCCCATATGCTGCTGGGTACTAGTGTAGTATGTCTCCCCTGGAAGACATGGATAGGCCTGGCTGAGCTACAGGTAACATTCAGGTCACCCCCACAGCTGCTGATTGGCTCCCGCACACAGACCTTCACAGATTTTGCATGCCCACGTCTGTACATGTCTCCCCAGACACACATGTACTGGCCATCCCCCTGACAGTTCACACATCTCCACTCCCCCCCCCCTGGCCCCGCCAGCCCCGCTCTCACAGTCCATGCCACCCCCTCCCCCCCACTGTACGGGCTGTAATCTCCTCTCCCTATGTACTGGGCCATCCCCCTGACAGCTCACAAATCTCCTCTCCACCCCAGCCCCGCTCTCACCATCCATGCCACTCCCCCCACCCCTCTTTGGGCTGTAGTCTCCTCTCCACGCCGCACAGATATCGTGTCCACGGGGGATGCTCTGCAGAGCACATAGGTCCTGGGGGGGAAGATGCTCAGTTTGGAGCACGCTCAGATGGGGGTGTGGGAAATCTCTGAAGGTGTGTGTGTGGGAGCCAATCTGCAGCTGTGGGCGTGACCAGGGCGTTACCTGTAGCTTAGCCCGGCCAACCTTCATCTTCCTCCATCTTCCAGTGGAGACATACAACACTAATACCCCTGGCATGTTGGTAAAACCCTTCAAGGGTCTGTTTACACAGTACAAATTTGTCCTAAGGAAATCCACTTAGAATTTTGTAGATAATCCACAGCATAAATCCAAAGCTGAAACTTGAATTTTTGCTGTAGATTGGCCAGTTGATCTACACATGTTTAAACCCCATTGTAATTTAGTAGACATAATCCATGGTTTTCAGCTCAGGTTAATAATGAACATGCTGTGGATTTTTAATATCTTCAGCACGTTCATTATTCCAGATGGATTTTTTCAGAGCATCATAAAATACTAAACTGCCTTCCCTCTTTGCCAGTGGAATGCTAGCGAATACAGTGTTTAGATGTGGAATCTGCATCTAAATCCTGACTGAATACTTCAGCGTGTAAATATGCACTAAACTCATGAACCAAAGTAGGGAAGTTGTCTATAGGGAGGAAACGGCTTTACTGTTCTTCAGTGAATTGTTATCTGTTGAGTAATTAGAAGTCCATCTGAGTGAGAATACTTCTTGGTTTCTCAAGGAAAAGGCATTGTGGAATAAAACGTCACAATAAGATGTCAAATAAAACATCACAGCATAAGTTACAATTAGTCACAACAATGAATACAGTAATTTGCTGAAAGGTAATGTGCGGGGCATGTAATGTGGGGGTTTGGGAACAACTGTCTGTCTTTTATGCTTTAGTGTGCAGAATAAATTCCACAAACTCGTTCTTCTTCCATGATAAAGAGTTTTACTTCTTTTTTTCCAGTTTGTTTATTGGCTAAACATATGTACCACTGACAGATTTAATTAGTGATAATTCAGCATTTTAAAGGTTCTACGCACACAATCCCTCTATGGAAAAGTAGAGCAATGTGGAGTTGGCTTTTCCTCAAAATATAACTTTTTTTACTCATCTGACAAACCATTACTATTATTTAGTAATAAATGATTATGCACTCATTGTAAAAAAAGAAGGATTTGTCAGAGTCAAATGGAACTTTCTCTGTGTGATTGCAACGTTGATACAAGTAAGTGATTACAATATCAGAGCAAAAGGAGAATTTTTTGCAGAAGACTGAACACTTGAAGGGAGGCTCTAGTAACTTCTAGCTTGCATGCAAGATGTGATACGGGTGGGCACAGAGGCTCGAGTAACCTGTTGTACCTCCTCTAGCTTGCATGCAAGATGTGATACAGGCAGGCATGGAAGCTCTAGTACCCTGTTGTACCACCTCTAGCTTGGTTACAAGATGTGATATAGGCAGGCATGGAGGCATGCAAGTTCCATATGGTATCCTGCAGCATATCACATCACATTTGCAGTAACTGCGCTTCTAGACTGTGCCATCTCATAGGCTGTCGAAGTTGGCATCCCAGATGGTCCCATACATGTTCTATTAGTGATAAATCTGATCACCAGAGAAGTGCGGCAATGTTATGGAGACATTCCTGTGATATCCTTGTGTGAGCCGCCGAGAATTATCCTGCTGGAAAATGCCTCTTGGAAGTCCTCATGAGAGGAACACACATGGCTGCAGGATGTCCTGAACATATGGCTGAGCTGTCATTGTCCATTGTACCACTACTAGGGGTGACCAACTTTGCTATCACATCCAGGGGTTTCACCTTGTGGCCAATGGGGCCGACGGCAGCAAGAAGATCCCTGCAAGGCTTGCTGTTATCCCATTGCCTTCAATGGGACTGCAGAAGCGCCAGCCCCATTGAAAACAATAGGAGAACATTGTGCTTCTGTGCCACAGCTGTCACAGCTGTGGCAGGGAAATTCTTCATCCCCACGGGAAGTCCCCATGTCACTAAACTCTGTATGTTCTCACTGGGGTTGGCGCTGCTGCCGCCGGCCCCATTGACCACGAGCTAAAACCCCTGGATGTGACAGCATCCAGGAGTTTCACATCCAAGGAATCCCCTGCTGCAGCTGCCACAGAGGCAGCAGGGAATAGTGATGGCACCGCACGTTTTGCCGAATTTTGCAATTTTGCCATCGTGTCAATGCACACAAGTGCGAATTTTACAACACGCCGGCCGCTAAGGTCACATGAATTTTAGACGCATGCGTTTTGCGTTTTTCTTCACGCAACAAAATGCGTTCAAAAAATGGTCGTCTGACCGAGCCCTCATAGCAGAGTCTCCTCTCACTGTAACATTAACCATTAATTTATATCATTCACTTAGTCAAATTAGTTGTTCCATAAATGCATTGTACTTAGATACGGGTTTACTGCTTCCCACTAAAAACATGGGGAAAGTCCCAAAGTGTCAAATTTATGAGATAAACGTCAATGATTCTCTTATTCCTTGCCCCTTAGCAGTAGAACCATTGTTTATAAAGCACTTTAGGATGCAAGAAATGTTATACAGTCCTTGTAAAATGACGTTAGTCAAGAAATAAATCAAATTAACTCTGGCATCGTTCCATGAGAATTTTCACAAAATATGTTCCAAAGACATATATTCATTGGTTTAAGAGCCTGCCACTTTTTCAGGTGCCTTGTAAATAGAGATGTTTGTTTAACACTAGTACTGTAGATGAGGAAATAGTATAGGAGGAAATGGAGTAAATTAAGATGCACCGTGGGGCTTGTGCAGTAATATAGTAGGCCTGGAAACTCTAACTCTATACTTCTGCATGGATAGAAATGTTTTTGTTGTCATTTATATATACTGTATACATAAAAATTCTAGAACTGGCTCTTTCCCAAGATAGAACATATTTATATTATGCTTTACATGTAAATTATGATGCTGTGCCTTGTGGTGAAATTAGGAAATGTGGAACGGAGCTCTGTATAAGGGTTTATTTCTCTAATAAATCTAGTTCTGATTTTCTAGCGGCATTTGGGTTACTAGGACACATGGGTGTGGTATCCAGGATAAACTGCCGAGTGCAAAAATATAACAGGCGACACAAATATTTTTATTGCTCTAAGCAGCCAAAAGGAAAAAAAATATATTTTTGGGAGGCCTTGCATAATTCTTACTTGAGGCACAGTTATCTGGGGAAAGTACTTGGTTATCCGGTTACTCAGGAACCAGTGATAGCGGTGACTCACGATGACCACGGACAATTTTATTAGATGGTATTTCTTCCAATAAACACGTATAGTAGCAAATTCCATCTTCTGGGTTGTTGATTTAGGGAGTTATTCTGATTTAGAGTCAGGTAAGATTTTTTTTCCGTAAAATTAGGAAAATTGGCTTCTACATCTTGGGGAATTTTTTGCCTTTTGCTAGATCAACATTGCAGGATAATAGGCTGAATTGGATGGAGAATGTGCCTTTTTTCAGCCTTACAAACTACGTTACTATTTAGCACTTGACCTGAAGATGAAACAAATGGTAAAATGGCAGACTTGCTTGATTTCTTAGCACATTATCTCTTAAACTGGTCACAGACATATGATTTTCAGCATCCCATGCCACCAATGTCTTCTTTCAATACAGAGAAGGATTCAGCAAGTTGGATTTCATCATGTTCAATCCATTTTTGTGTCCTTAGTTAAGAGGCATCAGTGTTCTCTCATCTTCTTCGACCCATTGATATGTGTAAACATTCAGCCAAGAATTGCAGGCAGCCTTTGCCAGCTGTATGGTCAGGTTTATATACTAGGATTTAGTGAAAATGCAACTCATGATTGATATGTTAATCGACCATAAACTTTTGCACAAAGAAATGTATGTGCACACACTGATTTTTGTACAGGTTGTCAATGGTTCTGTCATGGTATGGCTAGTGGACGGCCATCGGTCCATCATGGTGTTGAGGCGTTGGCCCCTGCCCACGTGATGTTGGTGTGTGTTCATTGTCTGGGATCGCTGGTCTGCTGGGAATGAACTGTTGCTAGCTGTTAAATGGTTAATTGATTAGCTGAGGTAATTGGCTGCTCGGACAGTATTGTTTGGTTATTTAAACCAGCGTTTCTGAAGAGAAGGTGCTGGTTATGCTTTCTGTTTGGAGGTGTTTCTGGTCTTGTCTATTGTCTCCTGGGCTGGGACTGCGCCACAGTTAGGCCCAATGTCCATGGGCGGACTTGAATTGCGGAATCCACACAGGGCAACCGCGTGGACGATCTGCAGTTCAAGTCGCCCATAGAGAAACATGGGCATCCACAGCTGAATTAAGCATGCGGATTTGTTTTGCGGACCTTTTGGTCCGGAAAACAAATCGCGGCATGCTCTATTTCAGTGTGGTTCCCCTACGGACAGCTTCCATTGGAGGCAATCGAAGCTGTCTGATCCGCGGCCCATCCGCAATTCAATTGCGGATGGGCCACGAGTTCCATGGAAAAGCAGGAAAGCATAGAGTTTGAAAAAAAACCTCCACTGTGCATGTGTGGCAGTGCGTTGGCTGGCAGTTGGGTAAGCAGAAGACCCACAGTGTCCTCAGCCGTGGGCAGGGTTCAATTCCACTGCGAGCGACCACATGCGGAATCCGATCCGCCCAAGGGCATTGGGCCTTAAAATGAGTCTGCTTTTGTTCTACTTTTTTATCTGGTGTGTTTGCACATTGGTTGTATATATTTTGAGTGTAACCTTACTTTTGCCACTTTTCCCTGTCACCAGCTAAGGAATCAAGGCGATCACCCCGCTTCTAGGTAAGGGCTGATCATATTAGTAGATCCAGTGTAGATTCCCTGTTTAGCCCTTTTGTTGCTTTTTTATGATATATTTGTGTTCTTCATGTTTATATTGTGTGTGTATGTATGCATCCAGCTTGTATGCAGCCTACACATCTGGGGTGGAAATAACAGTTTCCTTTTAAACAATGATCACTATCTGACATTGGGAGGTAAGTCAATCCTACTCTGATTATTAAAATAGACATCACATGTTGCAATCACTTTGATTCCTTGTGTCTAATGCTACAAGTTTATAATGTCCCAAATGTATTTAAAGTACAATGATAACAAGTATTGATTGGTCATTTACATGCAACAGTTATTGAGAAAACACACTAAGACCTTATTCACACATGCATTTTTACGTGACTAATTTAGCTGCTTTAAAAAATCGTGACCATCTGAAGCATTGGATTCCAATGTATTTATTCAGATGACCGATTTGTAGCCACGTAAAAACGCTGCATTGGGAATTATAGGACATCAGCGACTGAATACAGCGGCTGATTTGCCCTATCATTTGGCCAATATACACTGGCGACTCCCATAGACTCCTATGGGAGCTGCAAAAAATGGGAGGATGAGGGAGTTTAGCAGTGTCCAGTGCTGCAAAATGATTACAGGTGCTTCTATGTAGACATTAGAGGCCATTCCGAGGATTTATGCCGGCCGAGGATTTCCAGCCTGTGGCGTATATTTTTGCTATTGCACCATAGCTGCTCATGTGATTGAATGAGAAAACGTAAATTTTGGCCGCGGCTATTCTTCATTTATGCCATTTTCAGCCGCAATGCAGCTAGCGTGAAGACGCATCGCTCCTATGAAAGATGGCTAAATTTGTAGCATGCAAACTAATTCAAAAAGTTTTGGTGATTGCCTATGTGTTCTAGGCAAACTTTAGACTTGTACTAATGGTCTTGTTGGGCAGCAAAGTTTTTCTACTGTTGCACTAACTATATACAGTAGATGTAATTTGTTCAGTTTCTTTTTTATTTTTGACGCATGCGCTTTGACATCACTAGTGATGAAATGTACTGTTCATTTCATGATGAAATTATGGGGTAGTTAGAGACTTCTTCTACATCTTGTGTTTTGTTCTTGAGCTGAACTTTCTGAGACAGCCTGGCTTGGACAAGTTGTCTAAAATCTTCCTTACTTTTTGATGGCCTTCCAGACATTGTAATGATTAATTGGTGATGTATTGAAATTCCCTTCCAGAACCATAGGCATTAGAGATGAGCAAGTATACTCGCTAAGGCTAACTACTCAAGTGAGTAGTGCCTTAGCCGAGTATCTCCCCACTCGTCTCTAAAGATTTGGGGGCCAGCGGGGGGCAGGGAGCGGCGGGGGAGAGCGGGGAGGAACGGAGGGGAGATCTCTCTCTCCCTCTCTTCCCCCCCGCTCCCCACTGCTCACCGCCGCAACTCACCTGTCACCCGCGCCGGCCCCCGCATCTTTAGAGACGAGCGGGAAGATACTCGGCTAAGGCACTACTCGCTCGAGTAGTTAGCCTTAGCGAGTATACTCGCTCATCTCTAATAGGCATCTATAACCTCCTTTCTGAAGGCCTGAGAGAGGTCTTTCGATCTACATAGTGATACCACACATTTCAACAGCAAAGGACAAACCAAAGTAAATATCTGGGATTTAAAGAGTGCCGTGGCTTCTCTGACCCCAAATAAGTTTCATTAGCTCCTGATTTTTCAACCTTGTTTGAAGCGGATGGGTCACATTCACTTTATCATATAAGTACAGCAGTATAATCATTGCTTAATTATCTCTCTGTGCCAGCTCCCTGCAACATAATTAATAAAGTAAGAACTGTGAAAACTATTAAGAGAACCACACCAGGATGAAGTCACAATAAGAACATATGTAAGAGAAGCAGCATTAAATGCCAGGTTGCATCAGCGGTCACAAAAGAAGTAAGTAGAATACCAGGCCGGTTGATTCAATCCCAGTAGGCTGTTAGAAGCTAATTAATACTCTCTATAAGCTATTATATAAATTGTGCTGTAACAGCAACTTATAGGGGGAGTAAACCCCTAGGTTGCTAATGGGGGAAAGCATGGTGGTCTGCCAAGGGTGAGAGACAACATAGTTAATATTGGTATTGATGCATCGATATAAGGCCAGCTTCACACAAGGGTAGGCGCATTTGCGTGACTTTCTCACGCTATGAACAATGCTTTTTCCCGTGTGTTTCGGCGTATCCTACTGTACTTTTTATGCCTGCGGGGCATGTTCACTTGCATGTGACAAAAAGACGCACCGATTGAAATGGCTAATTAGTTCCAGATGGAATTACACAGTGTTTCATGCATCTCCTTGCGTATTATTCGCACATTTGTGCACCCCCATTGACTTCTGTGGGGACCCTTTGTGCACAAAAAAGCTGAAAAATAGACCATTTTCTATCTCTTTTTGCGTGGCCAAAACTACACACTCAAAATACACACATGTGAACGAAACATTTCAATCAATGGCTTTTATTCACTGCGTATTACTCTCGCAAATATGTCCAAGTGGAGGAACCATACGACTGCTTGCTGTTTTGGTGCTTACAATTATTGGGAACCCTCCCTGCCAGCACACCTGGAATGGTTGTAGAGCATTTACAAATGTTGGAGATACTGTAACATTGCTTTTCCACTATTCTGCACAACATCTGACTAGTTATGCAGAGACACTGAAGTATAATATGACCAACCAGACTAGGGAACAGGGACAACCAGTAGCGAGAAAGCACACAACGAAGCCAATGTTTCCCTTTAATTCTCATAGATAACCAAACACATTTTCCTTTTCATTTGCTAACTACTTTTAGTATATAACTATTCCTATTTTATCATTGACTAGCAGATATGTATTTTAAGTCAATTTCTTGTCTTTTGGCACACATTTACCTATAAGAAAAATGATATGTCGGAAACAAGTTTCTGATTATATGTTTTGCTGCCTCCAAATAGACCGCTGCCAGGATACCTTCTAAAAGGCACGCCCGTGTACGGCAGTGAATATACAGTGTTACATCCACTGAACTCTTATTCTGTGTCTTAATTGCAATACACTGTGCTTTGGCAAATGATACATTTCATGTTCTTTTATTACTACACCGTTCCTTTTTCATAACGACATCTTGATTAGCTCCCCTCATTATTGGCTCCACCCCAGGAGAACTGGCTCCAGCATTCTTGTAATATTACCTGCCCACAAAAATACAATCGCAAATGGACCCAATTTTTCTTACCAGTGGATTATGTCACTGAATCCTTTCTCTTGAAAATTGAATCCAAGAAAAGAATCCTTAAAGAAACCTCAATCGTTATGTCACGCCCATAATCTAATATTGGACAGACCACAAAGGAAAAGTAGCCTGACATCACAGGCTCCAAGGCACTGTGGGAAAATATCGTACTGGAGCCAAGTGAGACAACCTCAACAATAAAGGCTGAGAAAAATGCTAAATAATACGAACTACAGTGGTGAGATTACCTTTCCGTGCTCACTACATTCTTGACATGAATGGGTTTTTTACCACAAAGTACATTTATCACCTATCCACAGAATAGGGAAAAAATGTATAATTGTTGGGTTCTCCAAGGCCCCTATTTGTCCTCACTACTTAGCTGTCTCCATCAGTCCCAAAGACTTTGAACAGAACGTTAGTGCACATGCTTGACCAACACTCCATTCAAACTTATCCTCACCTTGGTAATGTAGTGAGGAAACATGGGACTTGGGACCCCTATTCTGGTTGTCAGTGGGTGGTCCCAGCGATCATATGGTATATTATTCACCTGTCGTCCAGCAGGAGGAAGAAATATAAGTCTTTCCTTTATATTTCCCAGATCTTTGTAATCTCTTTCTGGCTTTTGCTAGAAAAAAAAAAGCATGAAAAAGTGTGGGTTAAATAAAAAAAAGTGTGTGAAACCGTGGCTAGCCATGTAGTTGTGGATGATGGCTCATTGACTTCAGTCAGTGTGTGTTAAAAAAGGACATGAGGCAGAGCTCTTTATGGGACAACTATTTAAACGCGATAGTGGATCCAATAATTGATGTGGATGGCCATATAATCAATGGAGGTATCCGGTAAGGTTAGTCAAAATATTTAAACTGCTGCCTTACCGTCATCCAAATCGATATAGATAGCAATGCAGAATTGCAGAACAAAAGCAAGAGATCTGGGTGCTGTTTAACTGGTCGGAATCAAAACTCCATAGCCTGAAAAGTAGAATCCTCTATAATATTATTATTGTTCATAAAAAACAGTAGGACACAAGCACAAAATCACAGCTTGGTAGTTTGTCTTCATAATTCATTGGGAACCAAGGGTGGCTTATATATCAGCTTAAATTGCATGCAGAGCCCAGCAATGTGGTCTTTTGTACCTGTTGAATGTTATTTTTGTGGATATTGAGTTGTTTCAAGTAGCAGTCAAGGTCTTTAGTCACAGCACCCAATGTGCCAATCACCACTGGAAGCTCATCTGCCAGCTTGTGCCAGAGACCTTACATTTTGACCTTCAAGCCTTCATATTTGGCCATTTTCTGTTGTTGTTTCTCATCAACTCTACCATCAGCAATGTCAATGAGCCACTCTTAACCTTTCAATGACGGTAAAATCGGTATTGCTATGGGCCAAAACTTTGTCTGTTTGTATATGGAAATCCCGTCGTATTCTACTGCTTCATTTTGAGGCACTTTTTCAGGCTTATGGTCCCACCAGTTCTTTTCTTGTGGGCAAATGGTAATTTGGTTGCAATGAATCATCTTTAGCAATGAACTGTGTCTTTGTTTGTACTCAATCTGTGTATTTTTTTTGCAGAAGTTGAGTACAAGGTCAATTGTTTCATCAGCTTCTTGACAGTTGGTATAAGGTATCTCTTATAGATTTTCTCACTTTGGCTTTTATCACATTTAGTCTTGAACGCCTGTTCTTGTATGGCTAAAATCAGTCTGTTTCTTTTTTCAAACTTATCAATATTAACCATGGCCAGGTCTTTTCTTTATCTTCTTTACCTCTGATTTTCTTTCTAGTTAACATTCCAAGTTTTCAGTTTCATTCTGCTATTGTTATGTTTGTCCTGGACAAAACCATGGGTGATATGGTACTGGAACAGTCAGGACAGGCATGTATGCTCACTACTAAGGTGACTTAGATGCAGAAGCAGGTTGAACCAAGGGGTACCGAACAGAGCAGGGCACTCTGAACCCCTCTGATAGAACCCGCCTTCAAGTGGAGCACCCATTCCGAAAGGGACAACCCTACTACTTGCACAATGCCAGGTCCAGAGTCAGAGGGGAACCAGACTACAGAAACAAGGGACAAACAGAAACTGACAACAAATAAGAGATGAGAATACACCGAATACAAAACAAACAGGAACACAGGGAACTAGCCAGAAGAGAGGACCCAGACAACAGACAAGTAAACTGAGCAAGCTGACTAGATGAGAGATACAGAATATAATCGGTACTTCCAGCCAAGAAGAGTTGGATTATATAGGGAAAGGGGAGAAACGGATTGGCTGTCAGTTAACACATACGGCACAGTGGCTGACATAATTTATGAACCAATGTATCCCCATGGGTGCTACCTGGATAACCCTTTTAAAGGTCCAAGTTTTCTAGCTTTTCTATACGTTCATACCCCATAGAATCTCAGACCCTACAGGATTACATATTGTCAATCCGTCACTATGTATCAGAGATGCCGGAAGCTACTACTCAGCTTCTTGTCATAACAATTGACTATATTTATTCATTCCACTTAGTTGATCTTTGATGCCTTCCATTTCATATCATAAACCTATAAAGTTTCAATCATCATGACATTAAATAAAATAAGATTGCCTCTTATTTGACAAATTAGATAAATACCACTGAAAACCAAGTAAGTGGTAGTGTGCCTTATGATTGATTGCTCAGTCCGAAGCAGTGTAATTTTATGACTCGGTCTTTGGCGCTGGGCAGATGATTATTTTATTTTGGACTCATTATTTCCTTTGAGAGACATAGAACCAAAGTCTAAGAAAAAAGGAAGAAATTACAAGCCTGGAGACAAGCCTTGGGAAATTCTGAAACCACTATTTGGAGGCAGACGCTCTTAACCATCTCAATGCTGTAGAGAGGGTAAAGTTTAATGCCTTTATTAAAAGAAAGAAAAGCTGGAATAAAGACAAATGTTGAGACTTGTTATTCTCACACGTAAATGTATTAACTTAGTGACACAACTTCTGACATTGTCATCCACGAGTGTCTGAAGTCACATTTACAAATACTGTTATAAAGAATACACATTTATGTGAATTACTGCAGATAAGGCCTGGCCTACAAAGCAACTTTTTTGAGCACAGGAAATAAATGTAAAAGTTGTGGCACAGTAAAATGATAATGTACAGGAATTTGTTACATATGTTGAAGATATGAGTACAGCTAGTCCATAGGGTTAGCTAGAGAACTTTCCCAATTAAATTTCATTGTGGCAGTAGGGGAAAAGAAAATATTTAAAAAAGATATAAATGAAATAAAAGAAAAAAACCTCCTTCATGCCATGATTGGAGTTTCCCTCTAGCCGCTCTCTCCTATGAGATTGTTTACAGCACCTAGGAATATTCGTCTTCACCTGGCAATCAAGACCCCTCACCTACTACACTTTTCAGTATCCTTCCAGTGAGCGCCAAATCCTTACTCATCACTCTCTCTATTTAAAAAAGGTAATATCTCTCCTGCTTCCCCACTGCCGAACCATTTCTATGCCTGGTCTGTGTTTGCATTTGCTGTAATGGTCATGTGGTTGTCTACCACGTGACTGCTGCAGCCAATAGCCTAAAAACGGGATGCCACCAGTGATGTCCCACAAACAAGTCAGAACCTCTACATTAGAAGCCTATTTGACCTGTTTGCAAGACATCACCTGGCCTAAGAGACCAGTCACATTATACCCCAGTGAATATATTATGCATTGTTTGAGGGAACGTGGAGATAAAAGTTTAAAAAACAAAAAACTATCCCAATTTTAACATGTTAGTCCCACCTGTATCATCACAATAAGGGATGATCCTAAATATGTGGCCCTTGTAAATCAAGATGAAAGACCATTAAAGATTATTTTAAATCAAGCTAAATCATAAAGGCTAATTCAAGAGGACATCATCAGAAAAACGGCATAAACGCAAGATCTGACGGTGAACCTTATCACTGATAAAGTGATTGGATGTGACTTCCATGAGTGTAACCAATAATGCATAGATTATATTATACAGCCGAAGTATTATAGGAGCTAATACATACGGCATAATTGGACAATTTCCATAGACTTCTTACTTGTAATTCTGTGAAATTTGTGTTTTTGTAAACAGTAAGTGTTTTATGGATATTATCTCATGGGGTATGGTTGATCAGCTAATGCCTTTTGATGCCAGCACATTCACAACTGTTTTATAAAAAGATCTATTTTTACTTCTTATATTGTTCCTCTGTACAACACCAGATTTGTAGCAGGTCCAACATTCTTCAAGTCCTAATATCCGTCAAGTACCAAAAACTCTGTGGTTGGCTTAGTATTTCCAGTTTCCGAAATTCCTTCTAAATCTTTTCCGGGACATTTTCTTTCTAATTTAGCTGGAAAAATCTGTTTTTTATTATTACCTTTTATTTTGTGTCTCTATAATCTAAGTTTCAAATATCGTTTCTTTCTGTACCTATCTTATTTTCCTATTTACATTTGTCAAGTTTGATATAAAAGTGGAAACTTTTTGGGCAAATATATCAAATTGAATTTTGTTTGATGGTACAAATGGTAAACGCCTTACGTCATGTCTGTCGATCCTAGGCAAGCTTTTCAGTTAGAGTCCTAGTCTTCTAAAGAGTATCAATGCAAGTATAGCTGTGAGAAGGTTTCAAAATGTCACATTTTGTTAAAAAAAAAAGTTGAATCATGCCAATTACAGCTAAATTATATGGCTGACTAAGAAGAATGTATAAAATGGAACCAAAAAAAGAAATAGTATGCAACATAATGTGTAAATGAATTGTAATTGAGATAAAGTTTGTGAGCTAATGCTAAGTTGTGGCTAAGACTCTGTTCACACTGGCTCATAGTTATGTTCCATTAGTCCATTAGGTTTCTGTGACCCCCCCATGGGCAGGGCATTGTCTAAAAAATGAAGAATAATGATAACTTTTATACCATTCAATGAGATCCATCATATATATCATGAATCACTCAAAATAGTATTTATGATGTATTTATGTGTGAACAGAGCTTTAGTGAGCAGGACAGGTACAGCTCGATGTTATGTTTTGTTATACTTAGTCCTAGTAAGTCATAAAAACAGATGATGACCTTCAGTTATGTTTTACTTCCCAGGCAAATTGGGGTAGACATGTCTATGCACGCCTGTATGTAGGGATCAATGCATGTTATGACATTTTTCTCTAAAACTGCATAGAAGTGCAGCCAGTACAACCACTACTGGCCCTTAAGGAACAGGAAGTCCATGAATTGTGGCATATTGTTTAATGCAGCAAAATATATTACTGTGTTCCAATTGAGAGGTTGCAATTTGGGACAGATCTATAACTTTCTCCATTAAAATTATTTCTATTACAAACAGGTTTGGCATGAAACACAAAAATGTCAAAGTGGGTTTGTTCCCCAACATGAAGTCATTCTTCGGTGGCCACAGTTTTATAATACAGCTGTATAACTATTGTAAATCACAGAAAAGAGTATACAGTTTTAGCCTTTATTTCAAATATGTGGCCAGTGCTGTAATACCAAATCATGCACTTTACATGATCTCATACTTTGTTAGGACTTTAGAGTGAAAATCTACTTTGTTTGTATGTCTCATTTGTGCTTATTCAGTTTATATATAGTATACTGTGTGTATATTTACCTACAAACATACAAACTGGATGAAAAACGGCCACGAAAACCTGTGTATGCGAGTTAGCGTAATGCACTAATGATGCAATGCCAAAAAGTTAAAGTAGTATTCCTATTTAAAGAATCCTATTTCAATGTGTTCAAAATCACAAAGCAATGCCCTCACACATAAGTTATTTGTTTTCAAAATGCTCCGTTCTCCAGATATTGCAGATATTGATTCCTCTGTCCACTGGTTGATGACTGCTCATTGCCAGGGAAACCGATCATCTCTTCTATGGAAAGAAATAGCAGAGCACAGCGATAGCTGGCGGCTCGGACTGAAAGCTCCGGCACATGTGCTCCTAATATCCCAGCCATCACATTTAGATTCCATAGAAGAGGTAGTCTTCTTCAACAAGCTGTAAATAACCAGAGGACAGAGGAATCGATATCTGGAGAATGGAGCATTTTGGAAATAAACATCTTATGGGTGAGTGCAATGTAGTTTTTGGAGTTAAGGCCAGAAGTGGATTCAGCAGGAAGGAAAAGTATAAGTCCTTCCTCTATATTTCCCATTTCTTTAAGCCACATCTGCTTTGGCTCGAAAAACTGCCACGAAATCCTATATGTGAAACCAACCTTAAGAAGCAGGTTTAAAGAGGATTTCCACCTAAAACCTAACCCTAAGCATATATTAGTAAAGCAAAAGTTGGAGCAATACTCAACGTGTGGCAATTCTGTTTTCTATACTTGCATTGTATTGCCATTTTCCATTAATTTCTGCTGCCCATCATTGCATAAGAGAGCACATGAAGTATAGCCAAATCAATTCAGGGTTTACATCCCAGAATCTCATGCCAATGTATGGCTTTCATATCGAATGGGCATGCTAACAAATAACAGTTGTTATTAAAAAGATCTCGGCACCACATTCTCCCAAGAGGAAACCCTGATCATCTTAAGCAATTCTCACTCAAGCTCGGTTTCAACAAAATATCAAGAGCTGAACTATAAAATAATTTCCAGGTGGTACAAAACTCCAGAACTACTCCATAGAATAGATTCGAAATATCCCTTGACCTGCTGGAGGTTTCTCTAAAGCAGAGGGATCCCTTTCACACATTCTATATTTGTGCCCAGGGCTGGCCCCCTTTTGGCGGGATATACAAAGGACGCTAAAATCAATTCTGGGTTACGAAGTAAACCTCACACCCAAACTGCTCCTCTTAAATATATTACCCCAGAAGGCGTCAGGAAAAAGCGACCCACTACTCCCTCTTTTACTTGATGCAGCGAAAATACTAATTCCGAGACATTGGAAAGAAGTAGACCCCCCTAACATCCACGAATGGTGGAATGAGGTTAATTTAATAAATAGCTACAAAAAAACGAGACGCCTACACGAAGGAGAACCAGAATAGTACTTCAATATCTGGAACAAGTGGATCTCTTATGGGAACAAACAATCCTTCAATTAGAAACACACCAATATGCGTACCATGTGCATAATCACAATAACCCTACTCTATTTCTTAAAACGACCTACAATTTGGATAATATAAAGCAAGCTACTAAAAATCGACCCTGTTTTTCCCCCCTCCTCCCCCCCCCCGTTCATACCTACCCGTATTCCCTTACCCTCTAACCTCTCCTATCATACGTAACTCAATTACAAGACTTAAATGTATGTGAACAAACCTTGCATTTTGTTGCTGTATATTCCCCTCCCCCTTTTTTCCTTTCTGTACCCAAGTTAAAACCAAAATAAATAAAGAATTTATAAAAAAAAAAAAAAGCTAATTCAATATGGCTCCTCTTCCTGTTGTCCCGTTTGTAAAAATAGCTGTTACAACTAAACACGCAAATGTGAATATCTCTGTAGGTATAACATAATTATCAAACGTTGGCTTCTGCTCTAACTTCTGGGTTCCTAATATATAACCATATTTACATTTAACCTAGAAATGATTTTTTACAGTGGATTTGCCTGCTATAAGGGCAGCACATTAGAGCTACAGCTCTGAACTCTTATTAGGTGAATCAGCACAAATAATTTTGTACTACGGATCGGCAGAGAAACCCCGTTGAAGCCCTTGACTCATGAATACACACGTCTCTCAACTATATGTCCACTGTATTCTGTCAGTGCTTCTAGTAGCCAAACATCACAACATTTTTGTTGCCATAGGAGTCTGGGATCCGTAGCAGTAATATTCTGTCATTTCCCTATGGCAACATATTAAAGGGAACCTGTCACTTTTGAACAGCATCATAAACTAAGTTATGGTGCATCTTGGGGAGGTGATGGGGAGCTAGGGAATGTGTTTTTATATTCACCCGCTCCCTCATTACCATGTTATCACCTGTTAAAGATCACTTTGGTCTGAAAAGACTAACATTTTAGTTTATGTTGTTGTGTGGAGGTGACAGGTTCCCTTTAAATCGACAGATCTACTTTAACTACAGCCCTATGGAAAACTGCAGATGACAAATTAAGGTAGTGACCAACTAATTCTGCTGCATCTGGCAAGCTCAACTGTACATCTGCTTATATAAGAAAGTAACTCACTTTACAAGCTTTATCTTTGCTTTAGCTCATCAGTAATCCGTAATTTAACATATTTTTGTTTTTTCAGTTTCCTATTTAATTTTTTTTTAAATTATATGTTTATCATATCACAGTGTAAATATTAGTCTAAGGCTGGTTGCAAATCTGTGTTGGAGCCTCCAGCCAGAGGTTCTGTCACAGATCCGACTCAAAATACCAAAAGGAAAAAGGTTGCATGCAGCCCTTTTTCTTCCGTCCAAAAGCCGAGCAGCTATGCAGAAAGTGGACAGACCCCATTATAATCAATAGATTTCATCCAGCACAGTCCAGGTCCATCCATAAACTGAGTCATTTGGCCGTGGGGATTACCCTTGCCTGCTCCCCGAATGGAGCAGGAAAGAGGAACCCCATGTCTAAGAATGCACATTAATGCAGGACTTTAAACTACAGTGTTATCTTGGGTTAAGAGTGCTTCAGCTTACAAGCTTTTTGACTTGAGAGCAAGCTCTCTGCCGAATTTTTGCTCATATTTAAGAGCAAAAACTTGGGTTACGAGCTCTGCTCTCAATGGGACCATCACTGCTGTCGGTAGCCCCATTGAAAGCAATGGCCTGCCGGCAACCCCTGCAGTGATTTTTGGGGAAGGGCGTTAAATATAAGCCCTTCCCTAAAAATCATCCCCAGTTGTATTAAAAAAACAGATACTCACCTGTCCGTCGCTGCCGAGGCTCAGACGTGTCTAGCCGCCGCTTGTTCTCCCTGCATTTTTAATCCCTGCCTGCTCAAAAGCTTCAGAGCAGTGCAGGGAGAACAAGCGATAGCTAGACACGCCTGAGCCCCGGCAGACAGGTGAGTATTTATATATATATATATATTTTTTTTTATTTTACTACAGCTAGGGATGATTTCAGGGAAGGGCTTATATTTAAATCCCTTCCTCGAAAACCACTGCGGGGGTGTCGGCGTCCTATTGCTTTCAATGGGGCAAGGCTATCCCCAATGAAATCAGTGGGAGAGCTTTGCGATCCAGAACGGATTAATGGCTCTTCCATTCATTTCAATGGGGAACATTGATTTGACTTATGAGTGTTTTGGGTTAAGAGTTCCATCACGGAAGAAATTAAACTCTTAATCCAAGTCACCACTGTACTCTGGGAATTGCGCGGATATCATGATGGAATAACTACATCTATATATATTCCTATTATGGCCTAAGAGACAGTATTTACTACCGTATTTACTGTTACTACCTTTAGTCATACAATGATTTCCACTTCCTGACCATACTACTGATGACTATGTACTCAATGAACAGTCTAGTACGTAGACAGTAAATATTTGTTCAAATTAGAATTTAAATAAGAAAGTTCTTACTCAAGACTCGGGAATGTTGGATCAAATACAAATCAATAGCATTTAATAGGTTGAGCAGAATAATAAGGAAATAGTTATCCATCATACAGGAAATGTGTTAATGTCTGTACTGGGCAGTGATGTTTATAACTGAAAAGTATTGGTGGCATGCTATATGGTGCGGGGAAAATTATTCCCAAGATGCTGACTGCACATAACTTTTTCTTGAATGTATAAGGCAGATTGCAACACATGTACATAAAAGCTATAGCATTATCCATGTGATTATATGTCTGTAGCTGCTGATGTTAACAGATCATATGAAAAGTAGTAATCCAGTTTATGGTTGTTAAGCTACTTTCATGGTTGTATAGATATTAATTAGTTCATCTCTTCCTCTTTCTTCAGAATCACAAACTTATTAGCTAGAATAAAATGACATAGCATCATTTATATGGGACAAAGCATTAAACATAACACATGATTGAAAGCTTTGCTTTGGGTTTTGGATAAAGCCTACTTCCAGCCAGCAATGAAAACATTACTATGAAGCCTATTGCAGTTTTTTACCTTTAAGATAGCCCATTTTTACTCCAGATTTTTACCTTCCATTTCTGTCACTGGATAGAGCGTCTTTCTGAGAGCTCTGCTAGCTCAAATGGAAGGTGTATCTTGTCACATGGTCAAAAACAAGTTTGTGTCTATGCTTAAATGAGCGCTAACTTTTCAGACAATTTCTGTTCATGTAATATCCTCTTTATGTCTCATAAATCTTTTAATCCCTTAAGGACCAAGCGCGGTAAATATACTTTGATCCCTGCCAATAGCAAAAATACAGCGCAAGATTAAAGCCTCTGTTCCTGTAATTACACAGGAGCAGGTCAGGTTCGCATCTCTTAGTCACAGCTGAGAACCTGGAGGAGAAGGGAAAAGCAGTTTTTAACCACTTCTGCCTTCTCCTTTCCAAGGTATATAGCACTCAATGAGCGCTATGTACTAAAATGTTGAAGTGTTTCTTCCACTACTTGATGCCGGATGCCCCCTGTTACAGCAGAGCTGCAGGGTCCTAGCAGACCCTGATCAGCTCTGTTTACTATTGTCACTACAATGGGATGTTTTCTCCTGTAAGGACTCATTCAGATGGGCCTCTTTATGTGCCTACAATTGTGCGCACATAACCACGCGTCTATTAGAACCATTGGCTTCCTATGGTGTGTTCACATGTCCGTGTTTTACAGGCATGCAAACGCGCACCTGCAAAAGATAAGACATGCATGCACATAAGTCCGTGTTGCGCATCAATATTCCCCGCGGAGAGTCCCTTCATCACTGAGCACTGTGACAGCACTGTCAGAGTGTCGATTAATAATGGCACTTCCCAAGGGGAGTAAATAATCCCCTGCCACAGCTGTCACAACTGTGACAGCTGTGGCAGAGGATAGCACTGTTCTCCCATTGCCTTTAATGGGGCTGCTGCTGCTGGTGGCTATATTGAAAATAATTGGCTGCCGGCAACCCCTGCATTGATTTTCGAGAAAGGCCCCACTGACTCTTTTGGACCGGCAGACTAATAAGCTTAAAATTAAAATTTAACTTTTATTTATTCACTTAAAAAGTATGAAATAGACAAACAAACATACACATATATGTAGTGGATACTGTCTCACTTAGAGATCTCAATTCCTCAATTGAAGATTTCGGACAACTAGTGTGTCCAATTACTAGCAAGCTAATATAGTGCGTATAGTTTACGCGTGCCCTCAGGTAGAGTGGCAATTTTGAATAATTCACAGGCTCTCCCAGCCAAAAACACACCAGTGGCGGTCGATTTGTATGATATATTTTTTGACCGCAACAAGTGTTTAACCCTTTTCAATCCAATTTGTATCCTGGTTTTCCTAGGGGGCTTACTCTTTTTCTGCCGTTATACAATGGCGCTATATGCTGGCTAAAGCCAGTACCGCATGAGGTGACACGTTGGATAGACTCCAACAGCAGAGAGGCTGGCAATATACAGTAAGAGAACCCCGACGGACGTCTTCCAACATCAGAGCTGTACAGCCTTAAATCATAATGACTTCAGAGGTCAGACAGTGGATTGGAAAGTGTTAATAAGTTCCCTACGCGTTTCACCCCCAACCACACAGGGGCTCCTCAGGGGCCAATAGTTGTACCAGGAATCAGTTTCTGGCAAGTGGTTATGGAGAACAAGAATGTCGTACAAAGGTCAAATCACCTCCCTCACGTACGTATTCGTTAGTGATCGGCTAGTATGTTTCAAAATTATTTGTTAGTGATTAGCTGGTATAATCTTCCCACAAAAACAATCGTGGACAAAAAAATTATCTTTTTGGGAGTTACCCTCAGGGGTATTGTTATTATAGGCAGGGAAACCCCAATAGATATTAATAAGTCCCTCTATGGTTTCCACTGCCTTGTCCTCTAAGGAGCTAATCCCTCACTGGTGACTCACTACAGGGAAGGTAGTAGCATCCAACGAGCAGTTGTTCTCCTTGGATATCTAATGCATCTACCTAACCTTCTCTCAGGCGTCAATAGTGACAACCCACAATCGGTTATTCACCCTCTGTTTCTAAGATAAGAGACAGAGTTTAAAAGCAGATGTCAGAAAATAAATGAACAGAGATGCAGCATGTCAGCCCTGATCGTGGGCTAACAGCAATAGTGAGGAAAAATAAATGAACAGAGATGCAGCATGTCAGCCCTGATGGTGGGCTAACAGCAATAGTGAGGAAAAATAAATGAGCAGAGATGCAGCATGTCAGCCCTGATGGTGGGCTAACAGCAATAGTGAGGAGTTCAGACAAGGTGGTTTATATAGAGGTCAGAGAGTACCTCCCATCAGGGGAGTGTCAAATTATATACCAATCATTGAGCAGTCTCCTTGATGACACATAATGACAGGCCTACCCCTCTTCATACACAGGCCTATTGTCATGGCAACTAATAGATGCATCTTAGTGCTGTCTTCTTACAGACTATTACAGTGCATGATCAATTCTAGTAATGTTCACATCGGTTTCACCACAATATAGTGGATACAGCGTTGTTTAGACCATCCCGTTGGATTAAAGGATACTCACATAACTTACATGATAAAGGAGTTTATTGTTATGCCGCTATGTTGTGGGTGTGTCGGTATGGCGCCGCTAATTCAAGCGTGATGACGATATTCTACGTGGCTGGCGTCATGATGCTGTCTGTGAAGAGATGATGCCACTCCCAGTCCCCATAGTAAGCTACGCGCTCCAGGCCTGATGACGTAGTTTGTGCGTCGTCACGTGTGCGGAGTGTGATGACGTGGACGGCGGCGTCTACATATTGACGTCGGTGCTCATAATGAGCTCTGCGTCTAATCATAATGGCATTGCTGATACGTGAATACGTAATCCGCGACGTTAAGGCGTAATGACGATTTCAATGTGAGATCACTTATTTGTCATTGGCTGTCCTGCGATTGTGGTCGTAGTTGCGTATCTCCTTAGTAGCGGTCTAGATTTGGGGGGCGTGTCCTCCCTTCATATCCATGGCTCAGGGTAAATGTAAGGATATAAATGCTCCGGGGTATGTTAATTCTATGCCTTCAAATAAACTGTCATTAATCTGATATTCTAGATAATGATAATGATGTTAATATATCAAGTCCAGGGCTCAAAAAACGGGGGTTTGGCCTCAATGGCTTATATAGATCGCGGTTACATATTTATCCCTAATATGAAAATTAGGGTACCCCGAGATGCTCAAAATTGAATCTCAGTGGTAAAATTGTATCATCCTTTAAGATGCAGGTGACAACTCACCCCAGATGTATTTTGTTTTTACAATAAAGTAAATAAAGATGAATGCAAGCTCAGATAAAACAGTTGAATGATATATTTTCATTGAGGCCTAGTGGATTGACAGAATCTAATCTGTAAATCCATCCTGTCTCTTTTTGCAACAGTAGTTTATTGATGTCTCCCTTGCGTCCATCAGGACGAATGACTTCAATTCCTTGGAAACAGATACACGATTCATCTCCCCCGTGGGCTTCCCACATATGTGTTGCTACCGGTGTGGGTTCTTTGCGTCGAATGTTCCCTAAGTGGGCAAGTACTCTGCGACAGAGCTGTTGTTGCGTCTTGCCCACATAGTTCTTTGGACACGTACATGTCGCTAGGTACACTACATTCATTGTGCGACAATTGATAAATTCACGGTTTTGGTACTGTTGTGATGTTGTTGCACTGGAGAATGTGGAACTTTTTTTAATGAAGGGACATGTTGCACAATTGGAGCACGGAAATGTACCTTTGAAATTGTGCCTACCCAACCAGAGAGAGTCCAGGATAAAACGTTTTAGATGACTTTTAACCAACCTATCTCTCAGGTTTTTCCCACGTCTGAAGGTTATAGCTGGGGTCATGGGTAAAATGTCTTGTATGTCCTCATCGTCCTTGAGTATATCCCAAAATTTCTTGAGGGTTTCTCTCACTGCATTTGCCCCAGTGTCATAGGTGCCTATGACATGCATGACGTTTGATTCAGTTTTTTTACGAGGTTGTAATAATGCAGATCTTTCTTTTCCCATGGCAGAATGGTAGGCGTCATGAATCAGATCTGCCGGATACCCTCTCTGTCTAAATCGCATAGACAGTTTGGAGCTTTCCGCAGTGAAATCCTCCTTTGAGGAACAGTTCCTGCAAGCACGCAGGAACTGGCCCTTAGGTATACCTCTTTTTAAAGGGTGGGGATGGTGGCTTTGCCATGAAAGGAGAGAATTCGTCGCCGTGGCTGTGCCAGCTGTGGCAGAGGATATGCTCGTCCCCGCGGTCACTGTGAGTATGAAAGTGAGTATAAAACCATTGAAATCATTGGTTTCATATGCGTTTTCACTCGCTTTCACATTGCAAGAAAACATATCGCTAGTGGGTAGGAGCCTTTATTATTACTTGCCCTTGTGCCTCTCTGGCTTGGACTTAGCTTCTTTCCAGCAGCAGAGTCAGAGTCGCCCTTTTCAGGGTGAGTGCTCTGCTTAGAGGTGGGTTCAATTGGAGCCATTCTAGGAGTAATTGGTTGTTATATTTTCAGTCATTTCCTATTATCAATTTTATTTGTGTCCTATTTCAGCTCATGTCGTCTTGTATACACGTCACTCTGCCTGCACAGACTTTAGGTACCTGGGATTTTGCCATCTTTTATGCTGACAGGCCTGAGCAGATATAACTATTAAATTTTGTGGTTGTAAATGCAGCTGTAAATTTCCAGACCTAGAGCAGACCTTTTCTGCACTGTGCTACAGTTTTATATATATATTCATTCTAAAAACAAATTGCTATTGTTATGCATTTACTGTTGATGGTCTCAGCAGTGTTATTTTCTGTAAGCAGAATGCTTCCCTACTGCTTTTCTGTGCTCTCACAGCCAAGTTCCTCAGCAAATAAAATCAACTTTTGAATGCAGCTGTTGAGAATTCTGTCAACAAATGCATAAATAGTCTACATTATCCACTGAGTTCCTGAAGTAACACAAGGCGACAATAAAAGCTTTGCAAAAGGTCTTTAACTGTGTAGGTGTGTGTCTGAAGGCCAAGAAACTCTACAAACTAGAGTTAAGTTAAAACTTTGCCAGAGAAAGCTAATTAGCGTTTTCCACCATGAGTAAATTACTTCCAGTCGTTGGATGGAGTTCACCTTTGTCAATGATTAAATTGTCTTGCTACGCATCCAACACATATAACTATGGGAATGTATTTGGATTACAAAGTCTTACAAAGATACTTAGAAAATTCTAGTCATAGTTCAGAGAAAGATGTTTTAATGTTTTTTTT
Source organism: Eleutherodactylus coqui (assembly GCF_035609145.1). Classification (NCBI taxonomy): domain Eukaryota; kingdom Metazoa; phylum Chordata; class Amphibia; order Anura; family Eleutherodactylidae; genus Eleutherodactylus; species Eleutherodactylus coqui. The sequence continues at coordinate 237,854,331 of NC_089838.1, forward strand.
CCTGTTAATCTGGATGCAGTAATGAATTGCGCAGATTTAATATGATGTCGATCACCTATTTTATTGTAGTACATATGAAGATCGGGTTGGGTGATAATGATAGTCTACATGTTGTTAGGAGACTTGTGACGCAGAGGGTTAGGACAGTAGAATTGCAGTCCTAAACTCTCGCTCATGACCTGAAGGTTGAGGGTTCAATCCCTGCTTGGTTCAGGTAGCCAGCTCACAGTTGAAAGGTTGACTCAGCCTTCCAAGGTCGGTAAAATGAGTACCCAGCTTGCTGGGATTAAAAGATGACTGGGGAAAGCAATGGCAATCCACCTCCCAAGAAAACGTCACAATGTGACATCACCCTAGTTTATAACATTTCTATTCTGTGGCATATATAGAGTATATAGCTTCATGCCACCACATCTTTTACTTCTCACATCCTGTCCTGAACATCAGCCCAATCATTTTGAATTGTTACCTAAATTGTTGCATATTGTATATAGTGTCTAACAGCTAAACAGGTCTACAAAATCAGCCAAAGGTAGCTGTGGGACTTTGTATAGCACACTTAATGACTTTGTATAGCACACTTGTATAGAATACTTTAATAACCTGAAAATGGAAGCAAAATAACATTTCATAAAATGTATTTTGCCCATCTTTACTACATTTTAGCCGTTTTTGGCATCAGCTGTTTCTCAAGCACTATGGTGTAATACTGTGTAGCTGGGGTGGGATATGTTGATATATTAAAGTCTAATTCTGACTTACGTCAAGCTCTTGACATTTTTTACTTAGGTATTCTAAATGCATGCTGATATTTTACACTATATAAATTTATGTCTGGCTGTTTTCCAGGACAGAATTTTTACATTTCTGCATGTATAGGTTGACATTACAGACAAGCACCACAAGCTCTCCACAATCTGTAGAAACGTTATATATGATTTAGAACAAGCTCAGAACAATACTTGGAAATTTGGAATTACCATTTGTAGAAATCTCTTTTTTTTGTGATGATGTTTTGGACTGGGGATAAATCCAATCAGTGCAAATTCTGCATGGAACCTGCTTGTGCTCTCCATGTTTCCATGAATATTTGCTCAGTACTCAAGTTTTCAAACCACTTTTCAAAGTTGAACTGAGTTTGTGTGGGATAGGAAAATTAGAGGGTAGGAGTTAATGGGAGGTTGCAGTGCTGCATTGTGTGTACAGTGATGTGGAATATGACAACTACTAGATAAATAATAGGAAATAAATACATGATAAGTTTCACGTGATTTTATTTAATGATCTTCAAGGAAACAAATCTTTACTAATACAGCGCAGTTGGAAACAATCACAGATTTTTGATTAGTTGTAATGGAATATAGAGCATTTTAGAGCAGTTAAAAAAGTTCATCGGGGTACTTTACCCAACGTATTACAATTCTATGCAAACTTAAAAAATTGTTGATTGTTGCTTTAGTTATTTGTTGTAATTTCATAGCTTTACTTTTTTTTAATCCCCTTAAGGATGCAGCCCTCTTTTTATTTTTTATTTTTTTTTATTTTCGGGTTTTTCCTACAAACTTTCAAAAAATCATAACTCATATTGAGGTAGTTGTCTAAGGGCTTGTTTTTTGCAGGCCGAGTTGTACTTTTCAGTGGTACTATTTAATCTACTGTATTATGTACTGAAAAACTTTAAAAGATTTCTAAGTGGAGTGAAATGGAAAAAAACACAAGTATGTTCTATTGATTGAAGAGAAGGGAATAAACCACTTCCAGACCACTTTGGCATATGCCACAAGGAAACAAATAATTTGCCATTGGAGAAGAACACCCTCAAAGACAATACATTGTCCTACAGATTCCACAAAAAGTATCTAATTATCTGTTTCTAATTACTTTAATGTGTATGGCCAGCTTTTCTCTTATACAAGCTACAGTTCCTTACTTGTTGGTTCTTCAGGCCTTAGTACTTACTGAACGGCAATATAATATTTTGGAATATTCTTGAGGCTATCAAATAAATACTAATTCTGCAATAAGTCTTTTCTATGTCTTATCTAATAAATAATTTAGGTCAGAATACCAGCATTTTTCTATTGCCATACATCCCCATATGCACGTTGACAACTATTCCTGTAGCAAATTTAAGGACCGGTAATTGTAAACCATGCAGTTAAATAAAATGAACTCAATAGGTGGGATCTGCTCACAACTCACCCCTTTCCTTGGGAACATTTCCTTCCTTTCAGACTTCCATGTATTTTGAAGGGAACAAGTTAAAGCGTACCTAACTTGTCAGACAACTTACTCTCATCTAATAGCCTGTGTGTGTGCTTCATCAATCCTGTTATGTACTTTTTATTATTATTTTTTTTGTTTTCCTACTGTAAATCAAGGCTGAAGTGCAGCCTCTCTGCAATCCACTGCTTGTGTTTATGCATTCAGTTTCACTACAGATAGGACTTTAGGGCATGTTCTTAGCTGTGGGGGAGGGGTTGTCTTCCCAGGCTGCTCCCAGCACTCACACTGCTCTCTGATCTGGAGTCAGTAGAGCTTATTTAGTAATACTGTCTAAAAAGACTTAAAGGGGTTGTCTCGCGGCAAACATCAAAATTTTACATTAGCCCATTCCCCCTGTCACCCCCCTGGCATAAAATAGCATTTTAAAGCGGTTTTTAAACCGCTTGCTACTCACCGATGTGATGAAAGATGAACTTATAAAATTCTTCTCCCAAGATGGCCGCCGGTCCTTTCCCAGGGATGCACTGCGGTTTTCTCCCATGGTGCACCGCAGGTCTTCTCCCATGGTGCACCATGGGCTCTGTGCGTTCCATTGCCGATTCCAGCCTCCTGATTGGCTGGAATCGGCACACGTGATGGGGCGGAGCTACGCGATGACGCATAGAAGGGGGTGGAGCCAGAACGCCGCTCGTGCCCGGACAGACCAGAAGGAGAAGACCCTTCTGCGCAAGCGCATCTAAAAAAGCAAGAAGACCCCGAAATTAGACGGAGCCATGGAGACTGGGATGCCAGCAACTGAGCAGGTAAGTGAATAACTTCTGTATGGCTCATATTTAATGCACGATGTATATTACAAAGTGCATTAATATGGCCATACAGAAGTGTATACCCCCACTTGCTTTTGTGAGACAACCCCTTTAATTTAAAGTTAATTGCAATCTTAATCTAACTGGGCTTTTAACGTGCCTGTTTATCACAGTGACTTTGCTGAATGATAAATCTCTCAAATCTTAAGACTGTTTAGACCATCTATTAGTTGGTTTAGTTTACACCAAAATTCTGGCATAAGTCACGACAATTTGGCACAACTTTTGGTGCGACTTAAGCAATGCTCCTTTTTTGAACAAGTCAGAAAAACTGTTTGAGAGTGCTAATATCACATAGTAAATGTGATGCAAAGCACGTAAAATAGTTTTCTGGCTTAAAGGGGTGGTCTCGCGGCAGCAAGTGGGGTTATACACTTCCGTATGGCCATATTAATGCACTTTGTAATATACATCGTGCATTAAATATGAGCCATACAGAAGTTATTCCACTTACCTGCTCCGTTGCTAGCGTCCTCGTCTCCATGGTTCCGTCTAAATTCGCTGGCAGCTTGCTTTTTTAGACGCGCTTGCGCAGTCCGGTCTTCTCCTTTCAGCACGAGCCGCTTCAGTGTGCTCCCCGCTACAGCTCTTCTGCGCATGCGCAGATGAGCTGTCACTGCTCGGGAGCGCGCTGGAGCGGCCATTCTGTACCATCCTCTGTTAGAGGAAGGTGCAGAGCCGCCCAGCTGTCCGGAGAAGCCGTCCAGCTGTCCTGCCGTCCAGGTAAGTGATGGGCCGGGGGGGCTGCCGCTGCGCCGGGGGGGGGGCTGTCGTCGCTGTGATGGGGGGGCTGTCACTGCGCCGGGGGGGGGGCTGCCGCTGCGATGGGGGGGCTGTCGCTAGGCCGGGGGGGGCTGTCGCTGCGATGGGGGGGCTGTCGCTAGGCCGGGGGGGGGGGCTGTCGCTGCGATGGGGGGGCTGTCGCTAGGCCGGGGGAACTAGCGCTGGGCCAGGGGGGTAAGTGATGGGTCGGGGGTGATGTTCACTGACAGGTGAAGGCCCCGGAGCCCAGCGCTGGGCTCCGGGGCCTTCACCTGGGCTCCGGAACCTAGCGCTGGGCTCCGGAACCTAGCGCTGGGCTCCGGAACCTAGCGCTGGGCTCCGGAACTTAGCGCTGGGCTCCGGAACCTAGCGCTGGGCTCCGGAACCTAGCGCTGGGCTCCGGGGCCTTCACCTGGGCTGAGGGTCTAGCGCTGGGGAGCCGGGAGCGTAGCGCTGGGGAGCCGGGGGCTAGCGCCGGTTACCTGCTGCCTGGCGGTGGGTGACTGGTCGGCGGCTGCGGGGCGTCTGGTCGGCGGCTGCGGGGCGTCCGGTTGCCATGGAGAGACAGCTGGCAGCGTCTCGGGAGCGCGCACGTCGGGCTGCAGCGAGCGACGGGGAAAGAGCCGGCGGCCATCTTGGGGAAACTTTTATAAGTTGCTGAAACGCTGGAACGGTAAGTACAAACCAGCTAGGAAAGTCATTTACAGGGGTAATTAGTAATGTATGTTTAATTAGGGGGACTGGGCAAAAAAAAAAAAAATCACTGCTTCCTCGAGACATCTCCTTTAATTTGCACCAGAAAACCGTCGTATTTTGATTGGTAACTGCTTTATTTATCTAACCTGCTAGGTGCACTTATCTATATGTTGTATAGCAGCTTAATTCTTATTGGACTGATCTTTATTAGCTGCTTAACTAGGTCTTGTGTGTTTCCATGGTCACAGCATATACAGAGCCTATATAGAGATCTCTATATATATTCTATGACCATGCAAGCACACAAGATCTAGTAAGGCAGTTAATAAAGATCAATCCAATAAGAATTATGGCGCTCCGCACACAGCAAACTGGTGAGACATATAATATATAAAACCTAAAGATGACTCCACATACTTGTAATATCAAGATAGGCAGACAATGTAGATCTGACTGTATATCTGAGAGTCGTGTAAGTGCAGAGGAACTGAAATTGTTACGATAGCCCCTCCCCAACAGCTAAGAAGACATCCTGATGTCCGTTTTGCTAGAGAAGTTGAATGCCTAACAACAAGCAGTGGATTACAGATGGGCTGCACTTCAGCCTTGATTTTCAGTAGTAAAAAAGTTATTGAAAGTGTATTACAAGATTGATGAAACACATACAGGCTATTAGATGGGCAGGAACATTCATTTTTATGAGCAATTTGATATGATTTGCAAATCACAATATATTGAAAAAGAATGTGGACAGATAATGCAGTTCATTGTGTAGTAGGCGAAGTGGAGACTTTTATTCTGTACTTTTAAGGTCCTTCATTTCAGTAGAAAGACCATTGATAGTGACAATAAAAGAAATACAAAAATATATTTGAGTAGTTTTGTCAAATACTGAAAAATATCTTGTTCCTGCATAGTTTACAAAATGATGGAGAGATTTTCTTACTAGTCCCTCTTGTGTTTGCTTAGGTGTTGAGCCATTAGGATTACTGAAAAGTGGACTATTTCTACATTACATCTTCCAAGTGGCTGTTGATGGACAGTATTTTGAATGTGGTTTGGTAGAAACCCTTCTTTCTTTCATGTACACGTCTCAATAAAGTCTTGAAGTGTTTCACAAAAAATTGGATCAACGGGTTTTTGTAAGGCTGAGAGGACCGACTGGTGTATTTTCCTTCACTTTACCACATGTTGTAACCTATGGTGATTTGTAAACATTTTAAAGACAAATCCTTCAATCATAAATTCTCAGATAAAACAAAGAAGGAAAATACATCTGTAAAAGTCTTTTTCTCAACATAACATCCAGATTAGGAAGTAGCATTGCCAGGCTGTGTTTTTCCTACTGTTTTGGTTAAAAAGGAATTTTTAAATAATAATACAAAATTGGAAAATATTGAGGTCTGTGGGCTGGCATCATTGGCTAGGAATGTCCAAAATATTTCTTTAGCGAATGTTTTCAATTATTAACAAAACAAATGTATGTCATAATGGTAAGTACGAAGAAAAACTAAGCACGGGACTTTGATGACAGTTTTAGCTCTTGAGGACACATAAATCACCAGTCCTATGCAAAATGTTCAAGCACCCCATTCCTTCATTTGGGACTATCTTCTCTAAGTCAGAGCAAAGAATGGCTACATAGAGGACTCGACACATAGAAAATAGCAGTTAGAGGTTGATTAGTCTTGTAAGTAACCAGTAGTTAGGTACCAGAGGCTAAGTGCACCCAACAAGTGGCCAAAAGGTACTAGCTTACTGGAGCTTGGGATTAGTGATTGGTGTCCAAGCATTGACCACTGAACATAGGAAAACTCCATATTTGATGGGATGAGGATACTAGTGTCTATTGCAACAAAGATTTGTGTCATTTCATCCCTGATCTCGTATATTCTTTTACTTACACCAATATCTCTAAGAGTATGTGAAATGTTATTATTTCTGTAGCCTTTTAACTGATCATAGTCACATAATGTAATATACACAATAGATGACTCTGATACTATGTTTTGAACTTTAGTCATATATAGAGTCGAGCGAACATACTCTGCCGAGCTTGATGCTCGTTCAAGTATTAGCGTACTTGATGGTGCTTGTTGAGAAAGAGAGAGAGAAGAAAGAGAGAGCTTGGGACCCAGTGTCCCACATAAAAAAATGCTCAAGTCTCCCATTGTAGTCAATGGGGTTCGTTACTTGAGTATAGCTCTCGAATTTTATGAAAAGCTCAAATCGAATAACGCGGACTTGAGCATGTGGGTGCTCGCTCATCTCTGGTTATATAGATTAATTAGACTTCTTAGTCTGTGTGCCTTATTGCACTATTAATATTTAGTAGCATTATGTTACTTATTAGTTGTAGTAGAAAACTCCTACCAGACTATGATACAACGTATAAAAGGGTTCTTTCATACTTTGTCTATTCTTTATGTCTGAGGTTTCCATCAGGAAAATTAATGACGGAAACCTTGGATATACAGTATACATTTACCAGATGCCAGGTAGTGGTATCCGTCTGTATTGTAATAAAAAATGTGTACCGGATTTAGACCTCTGTGCTATTCTACGCACTACAGAAACCATCACAGAAACAACTCGAACTTAGGACAAATTGGCCTCCAACGAGCAAATGTAGGACTAAGCTTCCATTTACTGTATGCAGTGCATATGGTAAATACACACTGCAATGCAGCATGAAAAACCATCCGCGATATATTCTCATAATAATATATACTATTGTGCATCTCTATGACTGGATTGTACAAAATGTGAAGGTGAGCAGGCTCAGTAGCCAGTGTGTTGTTTTATGCTTTGTCGCTTTGTTGCAGAGGAGTTAAAACATGATGACAGTTTGGCAAGTTACACAATGTTTGAAGAGATAGTTCTAAAATTCACCAGCAAACAGTAATAAACATTTCATTTTTAATATGATGAATTCAGGTCATGTCAGTAAGGCTCTTATAATCTGTGTAAAGACAGGCAGGAAATGCCGTACAGCGATTCATGTCATAGCTCTATGTGTGCTTTTCTTCTGCTTCAGAAGATTTCAGAAATTCTAGGTTATGGATGATACCATTATCCAGCATATCTAAGAATTACATTTTACTTGCACATCATTGTTCTCACATGGACCCCTATAGCCCCTTATAGGCATGAGGGTATGATATTTAAGATTTTAAGGGGCTATTAAAAGGTCGTTGTGGAACCACCAAATACAAGAATCTGTCTTAAGGCCCATTTACACCAGCAGATGATCGCTCAAAGATCGCTGAAACGACAGTCTGAGTGACAGGTTTGAACGATCATTTTGCATAAACTATTAAGTAGCTACTCAGCTACCTAAGTACCAACTACCATAGGTGTGCAAATAAAGCCTTAGCTGAATGCAGTTAATAGCCCAAGGGCTCTTATCTGCGCTCAGATCCTTTATGGGAAAGCAAAGCTATCAGCACTTCCAATGGAGAACTGCTGATAAGACTGACGAACGATTTTTAGGTAAAGGCCCATTTACACAAGCAGATAATCGCTCAAATATCGCTCAAACGACAGTTTGAATGACAGCTTTGAGCGATCATTTTGCATAAAAATTAATTGGTATTTAAGTAGCTACTCAGCTACTTAAATACCAATTATTTATGCAAATGAAGCCTTCCTTGAATGCAGTTAATAGCCCAAGGCTATTATCTGCGCTCAGATCCTTTGTTCTCCACAGGGAAACAATGCTATCACCACTCCCTGTGGAGAACTTCTGATAAAACTGAGTGATGATTTTTATGTTAGACTGATTTTAAGGATCAGCCGAAAAGCTGACAATGGGTGCGCATTTACACACACCGATGATCGCTAAAATGATCCCCGATTAGCGATTTTTTTTTTCGATAATCGTCCAGTGTAAATTGGCCTTTAGACTGAATTTAACGATCAGCTAACAGTGCCTGAAAAGTGCACGATGGGCGCACATTTAGACGTACCGAGTATTGCTAAAATGATCGCCGATTAGTGATTTTTTTTTAACCGATCATCGGCTGGTGTAAATGGGCCTTTGGATACAGTGATTGATGTGACAATAATGAATTGGAGACTAATGTTTTTGAACTTTTGATTGCAGTCTATTGACAATGCATTAGATGGCAAGGGAAAAAATGGATCCATGACTAAATCCAAAGTTTCCTCAAAAGATAAATATAAAATATATATTGACCTTATGGAATAACGTTAATTGAAAGATACAATAATATTCAGTGGTAGATTGAATGCTAGTCAGTAAGAAATAGAAGCAGCTACTTCTGACCAGTGCTGAACTTATTAGATGGACGTCCTGAGAAGTGTGTACCCACATTATCTAGACACAGGAACATTTTTGCATTTTTTAATGGTTTCCAATTTAAAAAAATGTAGCATTTTCCATGATCAAACCTTAAAGGAGATGTCCCGCGCCGAAACGGTTTTTTTTTTTTTTTAACCCCCCCCCCCGTTCGGCGCGAGACAACCCCGATGCAGGGGTTAAAAAAACCACCCGCACAGCGCTTACCTGAATCCCGGCGGTCCGGCGTCTTCATACTCACCTGCTGAAGATGGCCGCCGGGATCCTCCGTCTTCGTGGACCGCAGCTCTTCTGTGCGGTCCACTGCCGATTCCAGCCTCCTGATTGGCTGGAATCGGCACGTGACGGGGCGGAGCTACACGGAGCCGCTCTCTGGCACGAGCGGCTCCATAGAAGACTGCTGAAGACCCGGACTGCGCAAGCGCGGCTAATTTGGCCATCGGAGGCCAAAAATTAGTCGGCACCATGGAGACGAGGACGCTAGCAACGGAGCAGGTAAGTAAAAAACTTTTTATAACTTCTGTATGGCTCATAATTAATGCACAATGTATATTACAAAGTGCATTATTATGGCCATACAGAAGTGTATAGACCCACTTGCTGCCTCGGGACATCTCCTTTAATGAATAGTCATGGAACAACCCCTTTAATAACAATACCACTCTTTATTACATTGCTTACTTTTAGGAAATTTTCATATACCTATCAGCTAAATAAAATGCTATTCAGTATTTTCCCACATGTTTTGGTGAAGTATTCAACAATACAAATAAAAGTGTTTTTTTTGTTTTAGTTCAAACTTTCATCTTTCTTCTATGCAGCCAAAGTACCTAATTACCTTTCAATATAGCCTTGCCTGGATGATATAAATCATCCTCATCATTTTGTATTGCCTTTTGTTCATTCCTGCAGTTCCTTTTATTCAGCCGACCTGCTCTTCAGAAATTCCTTACGTCATGGTATTAAATGTAGGTTTCCCTGGGAAAAATGCCGGTGAAGAGGGGGAGGAGACTCTTCATGTTTAGAGAACAGAAAACTTGTATTTATTTTGTCTGCATAGAGCTGTAGATTGGTATATTTTTTTGGTGCTTTAAGTCCATGACACTTGTAGGATGGGGGTCAATTTTGTCTTCTTCTAGTGCCTTGATTCATTTAAAAATACTTAGTTAAATAACGCCCCTTCCTTAGATACAAGTTTATTGCCATTGACATGGGTATAGCAACTTGTGGGAATTTGACAGTGGGTTTATAAAAGCTTTAGGGTTGTACAAGGGATGAAACCTTTTTTCTTCTCTGAAACTATGCAGAGAATTATTTTTTCCTCTGTCCAAAAGTATTGTAGACTAAAATTGTGTTGCTTCACAATTGGATTTTCAAAATTGAATGCCATTTTGTATTCAAATCCTTTGCCTAGCTCATGCACAATACATAATAACAAATGGCTTATAATCAAATTTATGAGAAAGAGACATCATAGTTTTTTTTACCCATTTTCTACTGTGCATCCGTGATTCCAGTTATGTTCAACTATGGTAAGTGGTATTGGGCCACACGACATACTGTATAATATGAGAAAACGCTTATTACACCGATGGTATGGTTTTGACTCTAGTGCCAAGTCCACAATAGTAAAGGAGGGACTGCAGCACTACCAAAACAGCTGAAAAAACAGCTGAGGGAAAATGGGGGGGGGGGGGGGGGAAACCCCAATGAGTGCACGCCTATCCGGACACTGGACTCCAAGTGTCCATAAATGAATGCATGCAATAAGTGTAAGAAAGGCAGCACACTGGAATAGATCCTCTTACCAGTAGATGTCCATAAGAAGGTTTTTATTCATGATCCACATACGAAAAAGTGCGACGTTTCGATCATCCGCTGTGATCTTTCTCTAGTGCCAAGTGTCAGTGCTACTATGATATGCCTGGTGTCTTTAGGGCAGAATCCTATTTAGAACTGTACAATGATCTGAACTATTGTATCTAGGTGATGCTTTCTGCTGTCATCTGTTGTATTACATGGGTTTTTAGCAGCATAGTTTCACAGGTGGTGTTGATTGAGCCGTCTGGGTGTGGATAGCTCCAGCCAGCCAATCTCTAAGGTCTGCTGCTCATATATACCAGCTCCTCTGCTAGAGGCTGCTGGCCTTTTATCTGTTTGTTGAGTGTGGGCAGTGTCGGTGCATGTGGCTAGACATGAAATGTCTGTGCAATGTTCAGGATGTTTAGTGTGAACAGTGTCATGCTCCTGCGTGTCTGTGCAGCTCTCGGTATATGTGGTGTGAACTATGTCTTGCTGTGGGTTCCTTATTATCTAGAACAAAATGGATCACTAAGTTCCTGTGTGGGGGCATCCCTATTGCGACAATCAACCCGCATTGCAGGCAAGTTTCCTGCGGTTAGTTGTCTCGTTAGTATAGGGACCCTTGAGACAACAAGGACCCGTGAAGTGGGCTCGCGGACTGAAGCATCTTAGCCAAAATACAAATGAATACTTCATATTGTATCTATTCCATCTGTTTATACATGCGGGTATACTTTGTTCATGTTTTGAGCGTTTATCAGTTGTTAGTTGTGTTTGTCTGTGATTATGTAGTCCGTCCCTCTGTCCTGTGGTTCGGTCTGAGTTCGCCTGCTGGCGAGTTTCGTATCCAGTTCGTAGTTCTGCAGTTCACGTGCCGGTAAGACTCTGCAGAGTGTTCATGTCCCAGTTTAATGTTACAATGTAAATGATCCTTCTTAATATAATTTTAAATAATAATCAGACTAGTGTTGAGTAAATTGAACTAGCAGAATGCTTTATCAGCTCGAATTTTGCTTAAAGCACAAACTCAAAGCAATTTTTTAGCAAAGTTCTACTGGTTCGGGTTACTCAACACTAGCACTGAACACTGTATAACATTGTCTAAGAGCCACAAAAGCCCTGTATGACACTCTCAGGGTATTATACAGGGCTTTTATGGCTCTTACTGTTAGAAGCCATTTGTAAGGGTTTTGGAGAACTTTAGATTCTGTTTGAACTCATTTAAACTGAGCCAAACTTTTTACGAAAGTTAGGCGCACCGTCCAAGCTGAACTTTTCAAAACTTCGTTCTCCACCAAACCGGACCAGCTCTTCCAGCTAGTACAGTCAAGGTGTTTCCGTACAGTAGCAGCATAATAGGTTTAACTTTAATGAATATGATGTTAATTTTTTGAAAGATGGCACTAATTATTATGGTAATATTTTTAAGTACACCAGGAAAATATCTCAATCCCCAAAGTTGATATGCTTGTTTGAAATAATGTTTCTTTGAAATGTGACCATATATAGACTTAAAGTCTATGGACACTTTTGAGGGAGATTTTTTAAAACTGAAATGCAAGAATTCATGGCTAAAAATCATTTTTGTAATTTGTTTTTATTAAAAATGTACAACCGTAGCCTTTAGAGGAGTTGTCTGTGTTAGAAATCCCCTTTCTAAATGCCCTTAATTAGCTAAACATAAAAGTTATGTAAAACTTTCAGTAAGTTCTTTACTCCGGAGTACCATTGGTGGCCACTAAAATCTATTTTGACTGGATAATTTTCAGTAGGTGCCGTTTTATACTTAATTTTTCCTTAGCAGGAGGCTGAATAGATTTATAGCACAAATTTGTTGGTTTAGACTAAGTGAGGAATACATACTAATAAACGAAACCTAATTTTACAGTCCTGATCAGCTTTTTCCTGTATTGTCAATTCCCAACACACTTGTCATTTTAGTTGTTAATGGTCAAATGTGGAAAGCAGCTGAGTAAGTCTCCTATACAGAGTTACAGTAATTCAGTGAATATGATCGTTCCCAAAACAAATCCTGGAACCTATCCATTTTAGCTTTTTTGTTGTAATCCATAGCCTTCTGATGAACACAACTCTTATGTTCATGCCAAAAAATATGCGCTGGGTTGACAGTTGCGGCTCATCAACAGCACATTACGTCTACTAAAATAGTTATTGACTTTTTATTGCACAATATTTACAACTTGTTATAAACCCTTAATGTCGAGTTTAAAGTGAACCAACAAGAATTATGTATTTAGAATGATCTCCTCGGCTGAGGAGTCCAACAAGGCATTACCTCATCTCCTATTTAAATTACAATCACAGTAATTAACTTTCCAGTATTGTCATAAATACTCCGAAATACACAGTGGAAAACTCAGATGGTTATTAATTTGAAGGTTTTTATATTGCTTTATGTTTTTTCTTTTTGCCCAAATTACTTGAAGGGTATTTAAAGAATATTTTCATCTTAGAACACCATCGCCATTTTACAGTTCATATATAGATATCATCTAAGTAACATTGGAAATACAGTTCATTTCTTGCATGCGGAAGATTTATTGGAGAAAGTTCTGCTATTTTCCCATTCACCTGAATATAGCCTGCAGAAATCCATGTACGTGTTGCAGAATAGACCCCATTCAGATGAATAGAACTGATTCTCAGTCGTAGAAATTTCTGCAACAAATCAACCGCAGAGCAGAGAGCAGGTATAGTGAATAAGTAGTATAACGCTACCAATGCAGTGTGGGCAATAGTCTGAAGATTGTGTCGGCCATCTTAAAGGGGTTGTCCCGTGAAAGCAAGTGGGGTTATACACTTCTGTATGGCCATATTAATGCACTTTGTAATGTACATTGTGCATTAATTATGAGCCATACAGAAGTTATTCACTTACCTGTTCCGTTGCTAGCGTCCTCGTCTCCATGGTGCCGTCTAATTTTCAGCGTCTAATCTCCCGATTAGACGCGCTTGCGCAGTCCGGTCTTCTCTGTGTTGAATGGGGCGCTCGTGCTGGAGAGCTGCTCCTCGTAGCTCCGCCCCATCACGTGTGCCGATTCCAGCCAATCAGGAGGCTGGAATCGGCAATGGAACGCACAGAAGACCTGCGGTCCACCGAGGGTGAAGATCCCGGCGGCCATCTTCACAAGGTAAGTAAGAAGTCACCGGAGCGCGGGGATTCGGGTAAGTACTACCCGGTTTGTTTTTTTTATCCCTGCATCGGGTTTGTCTCGCGCCGAACGGGGGGGCTATTGAAAAAAAAAAAAAACCCGTTTCGGCGCGGGACAACCCCTTTAAGTAGCAAAAACAGGATGTGGGAATGGAAGATTATCGGAACAGCACAGCAGAAGAACTGTAGGTAATGTACTCCCCAGTGCCAGGACAGAATTTTTTCTCGAAACCAAAGGATCACTTTAAGAGCTTATCTGGATTGGAAAAGCAGTTTTTCTTCAGATTAGTATAGACTGACTAATGTAGGGACTACACTCAGCCTTAGTGCAAGTGTCCAAGGAAAGAATACTGGGAGACCCCAGCTCTGAAGACTACAGATAAGTAAATGCAGGGTGCAGCTCAGGATTTGTATAAGTTAACTTAAAGGGGTCTTCAAGGTCTTAAAAATTGATAAGCTTTCTGCAGGGTAGGTCATCAATACCTGATTGTTGAGGGTCCACCATCGAGGACCTCAGCCGATCAGCTGTTGTCAGGCCAGCCGTCACCCAGTACAGAGCAGGGAGCAGATAGCTCCTTAAAGTAGATAGTAGCCCAGAGTCCTCTGGTAGGCACAGCTCCCATCGAAGCGAACAGGAGCTGTGTATGCAATATCACCACGCTGGGCCACTGCACTGTGTATGGAGCTATCTGCTTCCTGCTCTGTACAGGGTGAAAGCTGACCTGACCCCTGCCAATCAGCTATTGATGACCTGTCCTTATGCGAATAGGTTATCAATTTTTAAGATCTGGAAAACCCTTTTAAGCCATGTATTTACAGAGCAGCTAAACTTTCTACCGATATTCATTTTATTAAATGGTATTCATGGGGAACATATAATTTAGTTTTAATTTATGGAGCCCTTCCATTGGATGTTCAAGAATGGGTAGAGCAGCTAACCAATAAGGAACTTATTTGTACAACATTGATTGAGTTGAAAACAGGTATACCGTCCAACTTTCCAAAGTCAATCATTCCAGGGACAAATCTGGTCATACATCATTCCATTAAACTATATATTGATACCACATCCCAACATTTTCAAAGTGGAACTCTATATTTATTGAGATTTATTTGAAGCATTCTCAAACACCCCTAAATCTTACTTATTTGGGGTTCTGTAAGGCAAAGGCCTTAGTGATCATGTCAGGCAAGTACCAGTAGATATTAATTAAGTCACAGCCGCATTTACTTGATTGGAGCTGTATTATGGTTCTTGTATAGCCGATGACTGTGAACGCCTCTCTACATGGAGAAGCTGTGAAGGTATTCCCCAGGATCATTGTTGGCCACTTGACATTAAGTGAAAACCCCATTAAACTCTTAGGAAAAAGGTTTTCAGAGAATGATGCTACAGTATAATGATATGTCCCAGACGATATGGGGTCAGACGTGAATCTCTTATATTATTCCCTCTGTATACAGTATGTATATCCTGAGGGACACATTTTATTATTGCATATTCTTGTTTTTTTTAGCCTATATTATTTTTAATCCTCAGTCTCGCAATGACAAGTCTGTGCAGTCTGAACAGCATATGTTGGTTTTTACGTATTGCCAAGATATGTTTCTGAAATCACAACAGAGCAGCGCAAATTAATTCAGTCTGTTATTAAATAAACATTTTTAGTAGAAAATGAATATGTTAAATTGCCGTCCTTTCATTGTGCCTCCCAGAGAAACATGACATACTTGGCCCTTTATTTTTTTCAGATGTTTATTAAATCCTCATAATCCTTTTTTCTATATTACAAAATAATAGCAGTTTGCGTGATACACACTTGTGAATGTGAAGCTCTAGCATGCTCTCATCCATTAGGCTTTAGCATTACAATAATAGTGGAAAATTTCCCATCAACATTCTTTTAATGTATTATACAGTGTAGCACAGTAATATGGGCCTTATGTCTCAAAATTCAAAGAATTGCAGCTAATTATTGGCGTATTTAGGAAAGAGGGGCCCCCAGAGCAAAAATCTAAATGGTGCCAAGCTTTACCACCAGTGTTACTTCTAAGACGTGCACGCTGCAAAGGAATTAGTTAAAATAACATATTAATGAGGAGTGAGAAGCCCATTATTATCTCTATCTGTCTACAATTTTAACTATCATTATCGTACTGCGCACTCAAGGCCACAATTGCATGTGCATTGGAGGCTCCATTTGGAGCCTCTAGTAGAGATCTGGCATAAGATCCCCAGTAAAATAGAGCATACTGTGCATTTATGCCCGCATGCGCTATTAAGGCCCCCATTTTGGTCGGCAAAATGCCAGAGAGCATAACAGAAGCCAGATGGACCAGATTATAGTCCATGAAGTCCATTTGGTGGTCTTTGATTCCGTCATAGGATGTATCTGTTTAGGCAGGGAATCCTGAATGGAAGTCTGAATGTGGCTCTAGAGAGAAGAGATGAATACCGTCCAGTACAGATGGTGTCTCATTCCCTCTTCACTCCCTCTCCATGACCATTGGGTTAAATCTCTAGCCCTTTGTTTTCTGTCGGGACAGTTCCCCTGCAGAAGGGATTTCTGTACATGTTCTTGCCACCCAATGACAAAGGAGATGGAACCAACCAGATCTTGGCCCCCTCTCTCCATAGGCTCTAGAGCAGCTGCATGTTCTATGTCTATGGCATACAGCTTTCAGCCCTAACTGCAATTTAAAAAAATAAATCTCTATGTCGAAATCTTCTTGCAATGAACAAGGGCACTTTTTTCAGGGACATTTTTGATAAATGAGACAATACGTAGTCTCTCAAGCTTAAAGTATGGACATGAGATCAATGTTTATGGGAGATGCAAGGTCCTGTCTTTCTTTAGTTATCACTCCTCCTCACTCCATAGAAATAACAAAAACATTCACTCAATCTTCTGGCAGTACAACTTTTGGCCTGCAGTTACCACATATCTCTAGCCACCTTAACAAAGCTGACAGAAGATGTTCATAAGCATCTGTCTATAGTTTTTGACCCTGGAAGACACCAGAACTCTTCTGCATGCAAGCCTGTTTACACGCTCTAAGAAAGTGCAGAGATGCAGAAAGGGAATTCTGTATCATTATTATATTAGGCCTCTCCTATACAACTAGGAACATCTTGGCAGATTTGCCTCTACATCACTGTGTCATAAAATAGACGTTCAGCCCCCGGTATAAAATATTTCGTAGAAACACTTGTATTTCTCAGTACATGGATACAAGACCAAACAGACTGGTGGACAGAAATGATTAAAACTTGGATACAAGATTATGCGTACTCTAATCTGGCATAGTAAAAGAACTAATGAGATAAGCATGGCTTTGGAGTAATGTGTGTGCTGATGCAAATAAGGTCATGTGAGGCAAATATTAGTATATATCAATTAAAACATTATACAGTGTGGAAAATGTAGCTATATATATATGTATGTTCTGAAAAACGTTTACACATTCCATCACTTTGTAATTTATTTTACAATGTCTTGCTATAAAATAAGTTTCTAAAAAAAAGTTGGAGGAACATTAGAAGAAAATACAGACTCGAAAAAGACATTTTTATAATAACTTTTTGGTAGAAGGATCACCCAGAAATTTATTGTTACACTTCGAAGATTGATGACCTACCCTCAGATTAGGTCATCAGTAGCTCATCGCCAAAGGTCCACTACCAGGGACTCCCACTGACCACCGGACCACTGGGACCAGTGTTCTGATGTAGGAGCTGCTTTGTTACCAGAAGCAGATAGCTCTGAACATTGTGCAGTGGCTCGATGTGGTATTGCGGGCTGAGTCCCAGTGGCCGGGCCACTGCACAATGTGTGGAACTATCTGCTCTAGCAACAAAGCAGCTCCATATATTAGAATACCAGGCGAGGATCGGCATTAAAGAAACTTCACATTAAAGGTCCTAGAAAACAATTTTATCAGTGTCCCCATCCTACTCGAACACGAAACAAGCATTTTTTCCGTATGTTGAGATGGATGATACGACTAACATTATTTTAGAAGACCCTATCTGCACAACTTTGAAACTAAAGAGCTATTTCTATCCGGTACATAGCAAAGGCCCCTTTATAGAGAGCTGGTCATATGGCACCTGAGAAGAGTTTTTTAAAATGCATTTCACTACGGCCAGTATGAACTTTCCAAACACTAAGTTGATGGAGGCCGTAGTAAAATGCATTCGGAGCATTAGAAATTACTTTGCAAATAGACTCTAATGGGCACTGGCACTCAAGAAGGATTTATCAGAGCATGAACGGGTTCAAAGATGGGCAACTAAAGTATTAAATGGAATGGGTGGACTACAATACTCAGAGATGACGTGGTCATGGTGAACTCAATAAAAGAGTTCAAGGGGAACCTGGAATCAGGATGGAGTTTTTTTTTCTCTTAAATGAGGAAAATTGTCTTCTACCTCATCAACATTGGGGGTGGTAATAGGCTGAACTGGATGGACATACCGTATGTCTTTTTTTGGTCTAACATACAATGTTATTATGTTGTGCCACTATTGGGGCATCTAGAGATCTGCTGTAATCTTGCAGTGGAACAGCACCACCACAGGGAAAGTATAGCATTTTCCATTTTTTACAACAAGCAAGCAAAAATGTAAGATTTATGAGATAAGTAGATAAATGCGAGGTGGATTTATATGCTTCCATAGTTTTGTTGCCTAGGTTTACCAGATTCTGAATCAAGGTAGCGATGCCTTGGACATTAATGGTCATTGTTCCCTTACCACCCACCATATCTATAATGCACTTGAAGGGGTTGTGTTAGGATCATAACCCCTGTTCATATATCCTATTAGGGTATATAAACTTTATAGAGCAGGGGCCGGTACTCTAAACCCCCCTCTATGACCCAAAGTGGAGAGCTGCTCTGTAATAGATGCCATCTTTGCACCATATGATATTTCTATATTTCCCCTGAAATGGCTACTGCAGGGAAAGTGTGTGGCTAGACACGGCTTTGCCATCAAAATCAGCTGTTTTCCAGGAATACCTGGAAAAGGACCCACGACAATAAACTGCTAGTTCTGGGTGCCATATTCTGAAAGGTTTTGCCTCTGAATCAATCCCTTTAAACTGGATTAACACATTGCACTTAATTGGTATCACCATTCATTTTTTTACAGGTGGTATATCTGACTAAGGGATGGGGACCCCTACTTGCTTTGGGCGCTCAGGCACTGTCCGAATGCACGAATCATCAGTCTGCTCCGGTTTGGAAAAACAGAAATTGCTAGTTAAGCAGTTATATGGGAATTGGTGATATATCACATGTATCAGCTCAACTTTTTGGAAGGACTGAAGGCTCAGTTTTTATATTTTCTTCTGACTGACACTGAAGCGGCTTGCTTTAAAGAAGACAGATGTTAATATACTAGTAGTCTCATTTACCTAGACCATTTGGTTTATAACCTTCTCAAAAGAAAGTTGGCATTGTGTTTAATAGTTCTAGGCTAGTGTGTCACCTGCCATTTTGAAGACACATTATAAGTAATGGGGCTGCATCACGTGCCTGGAGAGATTTCAAATACACGTTTCTCTACTTTTAACAGCAGAAATGACTTAAAAGCCCTCAAAAGTCATTTGGGATTGCCTGTCAAGAGGCCAGCAATGCATCCAATGCTGGCATTGAGCAATTTGTTTCATTCTTTCTCTGCAAGTATTTATGACACACATTTGCTTTCATTTTAAGAGGTTTTGGCACTTTATGCAGTTATTAGGCCAATTTATTATTTGAACTTTTTCAGCCTTTGCCTTGCAGGCAGAGAGCGGAGAGTCACGGTTCAGCTCTCAATTCCGTCTGACACCTGCCATGCCGTGTCTCTTTTCATTTAATGTGAGTCTCTCCCACCGGACAGCAGTCTCACTAATTTTATTTTAGCATCATTAGATTCGATGGAGCCCACTTTCAGTTAGTCAGATGTTTTCCATTAGGGCATCATGTTTGGATCTACAACACCTCAATCTTTCTCAATTAGTAGGATGATTTACTAAAAGTTTAAGTTCATTCATCAGAGTTGTAGAACAGGGCTATTTTTCATGAGGTATGATTGTTCAGCCCTGTTTTATTAATGCATACATTTCCTAGCATTGCCAGCATCATTAGAAGCAGCTATGGTCCTCAAGTATCAGAATTGCCTTATAGCATTAGTGTCCTCGTTCCCCCTACTGACATATACTGTACAGCTTCCCTGACAGGTCTATTTTAGTAAATACTCATATTCTTCATGAAATAAATCCTGGAGGATCTTTCTTTGATCTGACTAATGACTGGCTGCAGTTGTATATATTTTGATGGAACAGACTCTATAAAGCTTACTAAGTGTATTTGTTCTTATAGAAAAGCACTCAGAACTTCAGTTTTGGCCAACTAGCTAAAATATAAAGGGGTCTTCCAATTTTATGTAAACGCACATTAATAATTGTGAAATAAATCTTTCTGATATACCTTCGGATCCTAGCACATTTTGTACAATATGGCATTGTATGATGGTATCATAGCTACTGTATGTTCTCCATAATACAGCGTCTTGATGACCATGCCAATAATTGAGAGACATATGAAACGTCAGTAGCTTATTCTTGAGTTGTACATAACCTTTAATAGGGATGTGGCTAAGGCCTTAAGTAGCATGGTGTACCAAAAATGGGCATAGTTCCTTGGATGTATCAGTGTAACTTCAGCAGAGGTAGATTTTCATATCTATAGGCCAAGAAAGCTTTGCCAAAGAAACCAAAAATAATTATGATAGTGTATGGGGGAGTAGCTTACACTACTCCCCCTTGCACTATCACTTGCTGTGAGGAGCGGCTCAGCTACTTATATATATGCAGCTCCTGGCCGCCGGAGTCAATTTCCACCTCCACTGTCCCAAGAATTGGCTGAGCGGAGGGGGAGAGCTTTCAGAGACGCTCATGGCACCGGGTAGAGGCCCCTCTCCCCTGCCAGTGAGGCAGCAGAGGGAGGAAAGGGTTAACTGAGGCACTGTGAAGTGACGGGAAGAATTTCCACCCTCTCCATGATGGTGCAGCATTAAGCCCCATCCCCTCCCCTTGGAAATTATCCTAAAAGCTTGAGAAGATATTTGGCGCTTTCAGCGTCTGATATAAAATGGCAGTAAACTGCGTCACAGCAGCAGAGAGTGAGCAGCAGCCAAGGATGCAGTAGTGAGGGAAGACAGCAACAGAGGCTTGCAGTAAAGTAGTGACAGCCATCTCTGGGTACAGCATTGTAGCGGCAGTTTCCTCAGTCAGGAAGTGCTGTCAGGTGGCCAAGGAGAAACCAGTAAGAGGACTCTGATGACCGGGGGCCGAATATAAGCACATCCCAAAAAGTGTCTAAGAAAGATAATATTTGTTATGCATAGCATGTGACCACTTTTTGTGGTGCACTTTAACCCCTTTGTGTCATGCATACAGCTATATACATCCTAACTGCACATACCCCATACAGTTGGGATGCCCTTACCCTTCCATAGAATGTGTGAGCCTGTACCGCTCCATACATACCGAATAAGTGCTTTTTATAAAGAAAAGTCTTGTATATAATAATAATCTTTATTTATATAGCGCCAACATTTTCCGCAGCGCTTACAATACAGGGGAAATAAAACGTATATATTTTACTCTCTACAGTAGTCTGGTTCTAATCTCTTTTATTGACAAGGTGCATATTTAGATGATTTACAAGAGGGATCTATTGCTTTAAAAATATTGCCTGCAACATCCGTAATCAGAGATAACCCTGACTGCGGCTGTTACGACTTTAAATTATTTCTGACAGCAGCATTTAAATATTTCCATCGATTGGGATTTAAATTTCTTTGGTAAGATCGCGGGGTTGCTGCCGGGTGTCATGGCAGCCTGCGGCACATGTTTATGTTTCAAACGTATTTATTGAATTTTGAATATAAAATTTGGCGACAACTCTGCCTTAATCCCTTAACGACACAGGGCGTAAGGCTATGTCCTGCATGTTCGGGGTGTGTATGGAGGGAAATTGCGGGGTGATCTCCCTCCATACAACGCGGGCGCCATCTGTTTCTTACAGCTGACACCTACCGGCAACCGCTCCGATAAGCTGTGCAGCTCATCTGAGCTGTTAACACTTGAACAATTCTGACAGCAGCTTTTAAATCCCCCGGCTGATGTTCCGGAGTTCCGTACGGCCCCTCAGTGATGAGATCGTGGGGATCCATGCGGGTGTCGTGGCAGCTGGGGTTTTTTGAAAGGCCCTAGGTCTGTCTTAGCAGAATGCCTATCAAGCCATGCCCGAGGCTGTATGATCGTGGTATGATGTAATGGTAAAAAGGGATCAAAAAGATCAAAAAGTTGTATGTACTCCAGAATGGTACCAAGAGACTACAGGACATCCTGTACAAAATGAGACATTGCACAACTATGTTGACAGAAAAATAAAAATGTTATAGCTGTCAGAAGATGGCAGCAGAAAATAATTGTGAAAAATTAAATATCTTTGATTTGGTATCATAGTATTTGTACTGACTAGAAATGAGCGAGCGTACTCGCTAAGGCAAACTACTCGAGTGAGATGGGTCTTTGTGGCGGATGAGGAACCCTGGGAAACTTGGTTTATTCTTGCTATGGACATTTTAAAGTTGGATATAGTAATGCAGATTTGGTACATTGACAAAGGATAACCATGGACCCCAGATCTTTTCACACTGGATCACCCTATCAAGACGTATGGCCGTCAATTTCTCATAGAGGAGAATCCTATTGATACGTTGAGTGGATCAAAAGAAAGATGTTTTTCTTCCACTGCTGTCCTATATGAATACGGGCAGCCATGACAATATATTGCAAGAGTTTGAAGAAAGCATTATGCATACCTGTTGGTTTATTACCTAGTAGCAGAATAAAGGGATTTAGTCCTGTGTAGGTGCCCACTACCGAGGCGATGAGGAAATCTAATTTTTTCCAGAAACTTTGTGCAACTGGGCAGGACCACCAAATGTGAAGTTGTGAACCAACACTTTCTCAACCTCTGAAACAAAGATTAGAGACTTCAGGATAAATCGCATGGTTTCGGGTTGGAACAGAGTATGCTCTATGCATTACTTTCAGTGATTATTCCATTAGAGTAACTTGCCAACTGTTCTTGCTTATTGTTTTGTGGCACATCTTTAATAGGCAGCCTGTTAAAATACAGCCTACTGCAATACCATAGTATTTTTTTACACATCCTTTAACTGGGCACTTGTGTGTAACAATGAAATGTACTTGAGATACTTTCTTCTCCTGCAGCGTATTACAAGTATGTGTGAGTGATTGTCTCCCAACGTGCTGAGAGCTAACCTGCCCTCAGTACTTCACTCTGTCATCAGGGTCCTATAAAATAGCATGACGGAAGATATAGATAGCATATTGGGTACGGTTAAAGGAAGGTAACACTATTGTGGAAAGCTAGAAAAAAATTTACATATGGATTCCTTGACCTTTTAATATGATATCTGAACATTTTTTGATAAAACATTGCTGGGAACTACGGTATTATCCAAAAACAAGATTTAAAGGGAAAGTTTAATCAGTGAGAACTTTCAGAAATGAATGAGTATTCAAAGACGAAACTGCCATTGGCTCAGTAAGCCTGATTTGCCATGAGGGCCTTTACTGTTCTTAATTATATGATGTGCCTAATACTGCAGATCTCCCATCAAAATATGTGAAGTTACCTATGTTTGCTGGTGTAATAATGATAATCTTTATTTGTATAGCGCCAACCTACTCTGCAGCGCTTTCAAAGCATGAGGGAACACAAGACAATTATAAGTGGTATACACTTATTTGGAGAGAGACGGGGTGGGGGTGGTTCAGGAGATACAGGGGCAGGAGAGGAGGCACTAGGGAACACAACAGTACGGAAATTACATACAGTATTTAATTATTAGAGAACAGAATGGGGGGGTGATAAGGAGGTACGATGGCAGAAGATTAAGAAAGCATAGTGGAAGAGGTGGGGAGCCATAGAGAGGCGCAGGGAGCATATTCTAGGGGTGGGGGATTAGATCAGGGAATTTGGTATGCCTCCCTGAAGAGGTGCATGTTTAGGGCGCATCGGAAGTTCTGTGCGTTGGGATTGTCTGGATGTTTTGGGATAGTGCGTTCCAGAGGACTGTTGCTGCTCTGGAGAGGTCCTGGAGGCGAGTATGTGAGGGTCCAATTAGAGTGGCGTTTAATCTCAATATGTTGGCTGATCGGAGTGGGTGATGTATGGACAGGAGGGCAGCGATGTACAGTGGCACGGCGCGATGGAGAGTTTTGTGGGTGAGGGTGATGAGTTTAAATTTAGTTCTGTAGTGAATTGGGTACCCAGTGCAGCAACTGGCATAGTGCGGAGGAATCTGCAAAGCAGCTAGATAGGGAAATTAGCCTTGCTACCGCATTTAGTATAGATTGAACAGGGGAGAGTCTGGTACGTAGAAGGCCAATGAGCAGCAAATTACAGTATTCGAGTCTGGAATGGATGAGGGCAGCGACGAGTGTCTTTAGCGTGTTCGCGGTAAGAAATAGACGGATTTTAGCAATATTTCTGAGGTGCAGGTGGCATGTTCGAGCCAGGGATTGGATGTGTGGGGGGGGGGGGGGGGGGAGAAGTCTGTGTCCAATGTGACCCCATCTTGAGTTCTGATACGGGGCCGATATCCTTGAAGACATTAATATAGCCTGATGGTAGTAACGACATGCAGTAATTTATGTCCTCTGTTTCTTCAGTATGCTGCATCTTAGTCACAAATCACATTAATAATAGCACTTTTATTTATATAGCTCATACATATTACGCAGCACGTTATATTGAGTTCTGTCCTCACTGAGGTTCATGTGGGAGGAACCCCACACATACAAACTCCATGCAGATGTTGTCCTTAATCGGATTTGAACATAGGACTCCATCTGCAAGGCGATGCTGATCTTTATCGGAAATTTGCTTTTATGGGTTCACAGATTTTACTTAAAAATATTTAAATTCACTTAGCTGCTTTATTGGCTATTTAGTTGCTTTTTTTAAGACCATTAAGGTTTTTAGTAATGTTTTGGTTTACTGAGCAAAAAAAAGTATTTGGAATTAACATGCAGCCATATAATACCGTCATTACATATAGAATATAAATAGTTGTTACTTGATACACGTGTGCTTGTTGTCCAAAAGAAGGAAGTCGACTATTTCTCCAATTCTAGGCCGGACTGACTATCATATGGCCTATTAATGTGCAGTCTTCATTTGATTTATAGATTCTGATATTCCCAGTATATATCTTGAAAATATATAAACAGGGAGAGGACATAATGCATTTCTAAATTTCAGCCTAATTATTTTGCCACAGTGCTTTTATATTATTGGGGCATGTGTTAAACTCATTTGCAGCCTATATGTGGTTTTCTCGCCATAACCAAATAGGATTTTCCTTTTTCCTAAAATATCCTTACCTAAACATTACTTGCTGGACTCTATCATTTCATAAAAGCTCCTGAAATAGGGAAATAGGAACAATATTACAGGTTTACTACTGTCTGCTGCTGGCTGTAAATATCACATGGAAAATGTGATAATTTGACGTCTTGCCTTTGTCGTAATACTTGTGTGGTTGTGGTTATTTATTGAGGCAGATATTGGGATTAGTATGAGGCATTGAAGTGCTTATTATAGAGAAAAGGCTCGTATATATTTTACTCTCTACAGTAGTCTGGTTCTAATCACTTTCATTGACAAGGTCCATATTTAGATGATTTGCAAGAGGGCCTGTTGCTTTAAAAAATATTAAAAATGATCTCTTCTCTTTCTCTCTTTCCCTTCATTTTGTACATTTAAAGATATACTATAAATAAGCTAAAGTGGGACAAAATGTGGAAAATGTGCAAAATCTTTCCATTTTGGTTTGCCTTTATTGATTCCTCTCCTGGTTTGGGTTTGCAAAAATTCTGATGCTAAAGTACTGAACAGAATACTGTTATATGAATGGGGTCTTAGTCCACTTTCACATGGGCATTTATGTACTCCACATTTGGTCCACATTTTACGAACCGCAATATGGAGCTCATGTAAATCTATGTATCTGTTTATAGTTACATGTAGCGTAATTACATAGTAAGAGAGGGGGTCTCACATGAACGGATTTTAATTGCGGAATCCGCGATTGCTAGCCGTGCAGATTTTCGGCTGAAAAACACAGGCATTGAAAGGCATGTAGTTTAGATTTTTCCTTCACACTTGCGTATACGAATTGCGTATTCTACGAGGGGAAGAAAGATCACAGCATGATCTATCTTGCCACTGATGGCCTCCATTGAAGTCAATGGAGGCGTCCAACCCGCTGCCCATATGCCATTAACATTATGTATGGGCTGTCTGTACCCGCGTCATCGCTAAGCAACGGCGTGGGAAATGCAAACTTAAATTTAAAAAAACTGTACTGTGCATGAGCGTCTGCGAAGCTAGGCAGCCATACGCAATAGAGGTTAATGCCGTACGCAGGGTCATCAGCTGGGCTCACAGCCAGAATGTAATCCGGTTGTGTGAGCTCAGCCTAATCTAGTCAGCTAGGCTGAAAAAAGACATGTCCATCCAATTCAGCCTTTTTCCCCATCCATCCTCAATGTTGATCCAGAGAAAGGAAGAAACCAATAAGATAGAAGCCAATTTTCTCCATTTAAAGGTTACTCCAATCTGGATCAACAACCCTTCTGAAATAATCAGTGACTATAATATGTTATATTGTAATGCTCAAGAAAGTGAGGATTAGAGAGGATGATTTCTGCTGCAGAAAATCCACACCAAGATCAGCATCACAATCCATGTTAAAAACTGCATCAAAATCCACACCACCGGGGCAGGTTTGGACACGGATTTTGACGTGAATCTGCAGCAATGCCGAGAAATGTAAAGGCAAATACAGATCAAAAAGTACTGATGAAATACAGTTACAATCTCAACTACAATATCTCTGTATTATAGATCCATATTACGGACTCCTTACCATATGCTTATGTGAAACTAGTCTAACTTATACAAATACTGGATTTTAAGAAATAAGTCTTTTGTTCACTTGCCATATCACCTCCTACTCATTTGAATGCTAGTTCTACTTTATGAACAGTGAATAAATAAAGGGATTCTTCAAGAGTTTATAGATAGTGTTTAAATGGGAAATCAAATCAAAAAGATCTTGTGACCACTAATTTCCAGAATGAATAGCCCTAAAGAGCACTCTAAACAACTTTGATATTAACCCAAGATTTGTATGTATTAGATACAACCTTGAAAGGGCATTTCAAATCAGTGTACCTCGAATGTTGTATTTGAGTTTCCGTATCGGTAGTTAGACCTTCTAGCAGCAGGTTTAGGTTTAGAAGTTGAAATCACATAATTTCAATGCATATAACTCAAACATTGAACTCAGTTATAAATCGGTATGTGTTAAAGGGGTTGTCTCGCGAAAGCAAGTGGGGTTAAGTACTTCTGTATGGCCATATTAATGCACTTTGTAATATATATCGTGCATTAAATATGAGCCATACAGAAGTTATTCACTTACCTGCTCCGTTGCTGGCATCCCCGTCTCCATGGCTCCGTCTAATTTCGGTGTCTTCTTGCTTTTTTAGACGCGCTTGCGCAGATGGGTCTTCTCCCTTCGGCTTGGCTCGGCAGCAGCGGCGTTTTGGCTCTGCCCCCTTGTACGCGTCATCGCGTAGCTCCGCCCCCGTCACATGTGCCGATTCCAGCCAATCAGACAACTGGAATGCTATCATTGAATTATATGGCTGTGCAGGTGATTTGGAGGTAGATATGAGAGTTCAGACCACAAAAAAAATATTTTATAAAACTAAACAACCCTGAATAAGTGGACACTCCCTTTTAGGGGTATTATCATCATAGTACTTACATTATCTCCTGCGCAGGAGGGTACTAGTTAGTTTCAGTAGAGTGATGACTGGCCTCTTTCTACTTATCACTACCACTGGGTTCTTTCATGACTCCAGTGTGACTTTCTGTCATCTCTAACTGACATTTCAGAGTGTATTCTTTTGAGAATACCCCTTAAAGCAGGGGTCCCCAACTCCAGTCCTCAGGGACCACCAACAGATCATGTTTTCATGATATCCTATGCTAAGAACCCCTGTTACAATGTCTGAGGCACTGACAATAATTACATCACCTGTGCAATACTGAGGAAATCCTGAAAACATGACCTGTTGGCGGTCCCTGAGGACTGGAGTTGCGGAACACTGCCTTAAAGGAGTTGTCCTACCAAGACAATTTATCAGTTATCTACACGATAGGAGATAACAGTCTAATCAGTTGGGGTCCAAGTGCTGGGCCAAGAGAACAGAAGTCTCTAGTCTCCTTGTATGAATGGAGCTACAATAACGCATGCACACTGCCACTGCATTCATCTCTATGAAACTGATCGAGATAGTCATGAACAGACCCAAAGAAATGAATATAGCAGTAGTGCTTGTGCGTGACCACCACACTGTTCAAACAGGGAGACTCGGAACCCCCATTCTCATGGTCAGTTGAGGTTCCAGTGGTCAACCCCTCACTGATCACACACTTATCACCTATCCTGTGGATAGATGATAAGTTCTTTTCATGGAACAACCCCTTTAAGTAATTCTGAAACTATTTGAGTTTTCGTGTAGTTTTCCTGTTTGGGTAATTTTAATAGGATACAGTTGTTAAGGCATTCTGACTCAGTGGAATAAATCTGTTTGTGGGGACAGAAGCCTGAGGAATTATATGTACTCGCACTAGAGCCCAAAGGTAGGCTAGCGCTTCAGCCGTGCATTCCATAAAAGTGCCTTATTTTCATTTGCTTTGTTCTCTATCCATCATCTCTTGTTATTTTCTGTTGGAAGTTAGATTTCCAAGATTATTGTGGTCTTATCTTTTGTGTAAACCCCTTTGTTCTGCTAACCCATATTATTGCAGAGGACAAAAGCCCAGATTCCAATAGAAAGTGGGAGTTCTGAGTCATGCTGGACGGGTGAAGCAGGTGGAAGCAAGCAGATACCAGCTGTAGACAAATTGTTCTGTTATGTAATTGCTGCAATTGACCTATGTTTCTCTGCTTCTCACTACCATAGTAATAAATATCTGATTATCTGCACCGTGTTCGTGTCAGTTGGTATTAATTCAGTTTTGTGAACATTAATCTCCCTGCTATTTGGAAACAATTGCAAAACTTGAAAGGGAGGAAAACCAACGTGTGTTTCTATTGCAGTGTTTTTGGAAAATTTCTGAATTCCTCAGCAATAACGGCATGAATCTGTATGAGATTCAGGTATTATAATCAATCACTTGTGTCAGTGGAGTCGAACTCTAAATGAATTATCTCCATCACGTCTCTTGTCTGGAATCGGAGCATTAGATATTACCTAGTATTGTGGTGCCAAGGTTTGAAAACTGCATCACAAAGAGCCCAATGTTCATTAATATGAAGATAGAATTTCAACTTTTTGAAACACAGGGAAAAATTGAAATCTTTGCAGACTTGCCAGTATTAGTATTAGTTTTCTACTTTCTAATTTATCAGATCCCTATTGGTGTAAACAAGGGTGTACATACCATAGAAGCAGACCATGTGGCTGCTATGGGGTCCTGAGACAGAGAAGGCCCAGTGTTGGTTGGACATACTGTATGTTTGCTACTTGGTGGTAAGAACCTATGCAGTATACCTTTTTCTAGAGGAACGGTATTAGTTGACATTGTTAACAAACTAGGAGTAGGGAATTGGCCCATGGGTCATGCAGAGGGCAGTGAATGGGAAACAAATATCAGGCCTTTTTGTGCTGGATGGTAAAAGTAGTGGTGCTCATTTTGATTTATTGGTATCACCCTCTTCTATTTATACCACTGTATTTAGGCTATCATCCCCCCCCCCCCCCCCCATGCCATCATATTCCCAACAGTAAATACATCAGAAAGTTAGAATAGATCTAGTGTTCAGTTATTTAAGCCATACTTATCTAGTGCAGGATCATTAAGGGGGTTCCTGGACTTAATTACTAATTAACTAACTACCTGTTCTCAGGATAAGTCATCAATCATTGATTGGCGGAGGTTCGCCACTCTGGATCCCTGCCTGTTCACCAGGCCCAGTGTCAGTGGAAGCTGACAGCTGTGCCTACATTATCACCTGGGACTGCTGCAATGTGGACAGAGTTGTCTTCTTCAAGCTCCATCTGCACTGACAAAGAGCCGAGCAAACAGTTGATCGGTGACGTATATCCCTGACAATCAACTATTGATGACCCTGCCTGAGGATAAGTTATCAATAGGTAAGTCCAGGATAACCCCCGTTGATGTGATCCCCTGGTTCTGGGAAAAAATTTGTTCAGAGGCCGGAGAAGGGGAATTATATTACCTTTTTTCATGCTCTACTTTCATGCTACCATGGATCCGTCTTTTCCTTTGGCTCCTCTGTGGATTTACGACATGGCCACGCTACTGCTTCAACTACTTGATGTACACAGTGCATCCATAGTCTACACTGCTCTGATTGGCCAGTGCTGCTCCAGGGGGCTCCAGTACAAAATGCTTCTATAGCAGTATGCACTTAGAGGAGGACATCAGGTAATAGAACTTGAAAACTTTGTCCCTGGGACTAGAGGGTCGCTTTAATTTCAGACCTTTCCTTTTCTCAGTTGTTTTAATAAATCAGGATGTTATTGACTGAAAATTCAGTATTCTACTTTAGGTCTCTCACAGTGCTCTAATGTAATTAGATTGTACCTGCTTTGGAACAAGGTGCATATAGAAGTTTGTGTAAAAATACATGCAACCATAAGTACAATTCAAATGGCCCAGGACTGTTCCTGGCTAAATGTACAACCATAGCTAGAATAAGTTCCACTTGTATAGAGTCTACTGTACAGGTGAACCTCATAAAAAGTAAAGACGAATATCCCATTCCTTTCATTCTTTGAGTAGACCAGAATATTTGAGCTATACAGCATGTTATATGTCGATTAGATCACGTTTTACAAAAACAAACTGAATTTTAATGCATTTTGGGAAAATCGGTGACCTCGTAAAGATAAACACAACTGAAATAAAAGTTTAACCCAATAACAAATATCGGTAAAGCCCTCTATAATGTAGAGCAGTTCATCCAACCTTCGGGGCTGTATTAACTTCACAGACAAATTGTGCACGTGTGAAGGGTTGCTCAGTTCAGGGACCTTTACAGATGTGGATTTATGTCCATGTTTTATTTTTTTTCATTTTTATAACAACCTCCCATTTTACATATTAAAAAATAACGGAAAAGTCGTCTGACATAAAGTATAACTACGCAAGGTGGTAATTTACAGCGTATCCACTCACGGCCTAATCACCGCCAGCCTTAGATTCAGCCCTTAAAAGTTTTTAGTGAGTCTATGGAGAGCCTGCTATGGGTAGCTGTATATCGCTTCTTGCTAAGTAAGCCGATGTGAGCAATGGCCCCTTCTCTAATTGAGTGTGTTGAACTCCACAAGCCAATCTCTCTGCTGACATTCTCCTGAACAATGTGCGTGTTCCAGGCCGCTTTGTGTCAAAAATGTTAATGTTTTGGCTCTTGAGGGGTGATGCTACATCTGCTGAACAGATGTGGCAAACCTGTGCGTACCATTATAGCAGAAACCTGACAGTAATAGCATTATCCCTTTATTTTAACAAATGCAAGATGTTGAAATGTAAAAACGTCCTAGGAGAACATTTTATAATAGTCGTCCTGCAGTGCAATTGCATGCTGTAATATCCCTGAACTTTCATGAATGCTGCAACATATTTGGATAGATGCTCTCGTAATTTTGATAGCAAATTTCTTTTTGGCTGTATCCCTGATCATTGTAATTGAGTCCAATGATTTCAGCAGTAGGCGAAAATCTTTTACATATGGCTTTTGGTATGTTAGATTCTTCTGATGGGTCACACAGTGGCACAGGTTTTCCCATGAGCTTTAAAGACTATGGACGCCATTTGGGGGCCAGAATTTTTTTTTCACCTAAATACATGTATTTTGGGCTGTCAATCATTTTTTCAGAAGGCTTTCATAAAAATATTTGCACCATTTGCTTTACATATTCATCATAGGCTATGACTCGTGGCCCAGCATGATTGCCTTCTAAGTATGGGGGCTATGCGGTAGGTGACTATAGAGACCTATTCTTGATCCACAGGTTTTTTCGCAGTGGGGACATCGGTTTCCAAGTGGAAGATGGTCCCAAGAAGGGTTGGCTTGACTTTCTTTCCTCTTAATACGTTTCTCTCTTTCGCCATCCATTCGTGCCTCTTTAAAATTCACGGTGCTGTTGATAGCAGCTGACTCCCAAATTGAGCGCTCAAGGGTTAGGGCTTCCCAGTTCTTGATGACTATGCTATAGTTTTTAAGGTTAGCTTTAAGCCCATCTTTTGCTGTCCACCAAAATTCCGTTTTCCATGTATAGATACTGCAGTCTAAAGGCCCATTTAGACACAACGATTCTCGCTCAAAATTCACTCAAAGACGTCTTATGAGCGATAACCATTGCGTCTAAATGCACGGACATCATGCAGTTTTTGTGCATGATTCATTCCTCGCTCAATTCTAGATTTCTAGAATTGAGCAATGAACTCTTATCAGCGGTGCAGGCTGTTATCACAGTCGGCAGCGCTGATAAGATTCTTTCAGCTCGTGTCCCACTGATAATTCACAGCAGGATGCGAGCTGTTAGCACAGAGAACAATGCAGCTGTTTGCTTATGCAAAACAGCTGTATTGTTCGCCGAGCGATAGCCACAGTGTCCGGCTCCGCTTGCATAGCTCTTTAGTAGCTACTTTAGACTATGCAAAGATGATCGCTCAAAACTGTCACTCAAACTGTCGGAGCGTTTTTTGAGCGATCATCTATCAATGTAAATTCGGTCTAAGTCTCAGTAGCAGATCCATCACTGAGGCTAGACTGACGGTTTAGTTTTCATCTCTTATTTTTTCTTTTCTGCATTTTTTATCAGCTAAATTAATACCACAACAAAGATAAAGGTTGTTGTGGTCATAAATTA
Organism: Eleutherodactylus coqui; assembly: GCF_035609145.1. Taxonomy (NCBI): domain Eukaryota; kingdom Metazoa; phylum Chordata; class Amphibia; order Anura; family Eleutherodactylidae; genus Eleutherodactylus; species Eleutherodactylus coqui. Next base: position 237,887,250 of record NC_089838.1, read on the forward strand.
TTTAGTAAGAATGTTCAGGAAAAGAGAGAGCAGATAGAAACTATGCTATCAGTCCATCCTCACTAACACGTGTTACTGAGCCTTAAACTGCAGTTTCTGTATACAGTTATATTTACAAGTTGCAAACGGTGTAAACTTTTTAAATTAAACCCTATTGCAAAAATGATTGGCAGCCCAAAATACGTGAATTTAAACCTTGATAACCTTCATAACCTTTGAGTGAGTCCCATAAATCCAGCAATTGTATAGGAAGTTCAAATCACAGGTAAGATTCTTTTACTTGATTCTTTTCTCTCCTTTTACTTTTTGTATTTCACCAGATAATATATAGTGCTTATCACTACAGTTAATTATCATTGTCCATCATTATTTCTGTATTGGCTTACAATGACTCCAAAATATGTTTGGGTTTTGCACTCATTAGTGGAAATTTTTGAAGTGAGTAATTAAAACAGAGATTTTTTTTAATCAAAAGGTTCAATTAACCAATATGTTGGAACTTGTCAAAACTACATTTCATAAACTGTTCTGAGATACCTTTATAGTGCTTGTACTCAGCCCCATTGAAATACTGAAAGGAGTAGTACTGCATATGCTCAGTTGCTGTTCAATTCAAGCTCCTCACTGCGCGGTGAGAAGGGTGAGTGCATTGAGGAAGGGGGACAGTGGACCCTCTTTCTTGGAACTGCTGGGGGTCTAGGAAGTGAGACGCCCTAGGTCAGTATTATCACTTACCCTGTGGATAGGCGATAAAACTTGATTCTGGGGCAACCCATTTAACATATAAGTCATTGATGATTTTGTAAAATGTTCTAGTTAAAGGAGATTTCCAAGAATGAACTTTTATCACCAACCAAGTGGTAAGGAGAAATAGGGACATAGGACCCAGTTCTAGTGATTGATGGGGGTCCAAGTGTTGGGGCTCCTAGGCAGATATCTATCACCTGTGGATAGGTGATACATGTTAATTGTGTGAAGGCCCATATAAGGATCAGATTTGTATATAAACTCCATACTTAATAGTTATTCCACACCATTTTGTAAATTACTTAGTTCCAGCTGTGTAGAGACTGTGTGCACTGTATCGCTGCCAGTGAGTATCTGTGTCAGTGTGTATGGTCAATATTTATTTGTACAAATCAGATTCTGGGTTGTACAAGGAAGATTCCTCATTGTACAAGTAAATTCCTCTACACACGATAACAAAAGCAAAAATCTCTTTTTTTATCCCAAAACTTTTTTTTTGCTTTATAGTTGTAAAAATTCCAAATATTTATTTTCAGTTTGTAAACCAAAGTCTTGCATGATGAAGCAATCAAACCAAGAAGACATTATCTTAGGTTACATGCCTTCTGTCTGGATTACAGCCGAAAAGCAAAATGTCTTGTTCTAATGACTTTTAAAGTATCCTCTTCAGGGCAGCTCCTTTCTGGGAGATGGTCCAACTAACAGAATATAATTACTACTTAGACAGTAAAAGGAATCAGTTTATAAACACAAAATGTGTTCTTTTTATCTGGGATGGCATAATCTTGCAAGCCTTAAGCATGAGAATGTTCTGCTATGAAGGGTATAGTTAATAATGAAGAGACTTCACACCCGTTCCTCCTAAATGAAAAGCTCCAGGCAAAAATTACATTTTGGAGATTCACATCTCACCAAAGTTTTACATGCTCGAATGCTGACGTTTCAAAGATTATCTACTATCCTCTACCAGGCGACAGCAGAGGTCTACGCTTGCAGTGACAGCATGTCAACCAAGCAGCAATGACATGAGCCACTTTGCATGCAGCATAGAACTTACTGTGATTGTTCTCAGTAAGAAAGACAAAGTAGTCTTGTACATATACCTTTTATTGGCTCTCAAAAAGACATGATGTTATAGCAAGCTTTAAAACCTACTTAGGTTTCTTCCTTAAGCTTAATGGAAGAAAATAAATTAATTAATTTAAAAAAAAAAAAAAAAAAAAAAATAAATATATATATATATATATATATATTCACACACATACATATAAAAAGGCACAGACATCGTGTGATTAATTTGCACCTAAAACAAAACCAGATCAGGATGAGCAGAGGAGTAGATACTTAATTAGTAGAGATGAGCGAGCATACTCGCTAAAGACAATTGCTCGATCGAGCATTGTCCTTAACGAGTACCTGCCCGGTCGGAAGAAAAGGTTCGGCTGCCGGCGCAGGTGAGAGGTGAGTTGCGGCAGTGAGCGAGAGGGAGAGAGAGATCTCCCCTCCGTTCCTCTCTGCTCGCCCCCGCGGCTCCCCACCTGCCGCTGACAGCCGAATCTTTTCTTCCAACCGGGCAGGTACTCGCTAAGGACAATGCTCGATCGAGTCCACTAATAAGGATGTGAAAGTTTTATGGTCTCTAATTTGGTGTTAGGGGGTCACCAGGCCTGTGTGTTATCTCTGCTATAGATTGCTCATATTCTCCAATGTTGCATGAAGCCTCTTGAGATATTGATGCGTCTTTTGAGAGTATCAAAGATGGTTAAAAACTTAATATAGTAACCTTCATATGTTCTATGTTGTGTCCATGACTACAAAAATGCTCGGCCACAGGTAATTCTGCCTTCTTTGCTTAATTGTGTGACGATGAGATCTCATCCTGGCTTTCATTTTTTTCCTATTTATCCAACATAAAGGGCCCCAACAGGACATTTACTGCACATGATCAGGTACACAACATTGAACATGGAACATGTGAATGTCTCATGGATCTTATAGTCCTGCTGTGTGTTGGGGATTTTTGTCTTGTCTGTGATCAGTACATGTGAGCAGATCTTGCAACTCCTTACATTGCAGGGATAAGTTCTTTTTTGCATATCGGAGGTCAATGCACTCCTGATTATAAAGTTCCTCAAATTTGGAGGTTGCCTGTAACATAGGAGGGTAGGTTTCGGGAATATGATTTTCAGATGGTCATCCCTGTGTAGGGTATGATGGGGTTTCTTTGCGGTTTTCCTCAGTACCTCTAGCTGTACTAGAGGTGCATGATTGTTTCCTTCCTTGTATTGAAGTAGTTGATTTCTTGGTATCCTGGTGGCTCTAACGATTTGGTCATCAATTGAGGTGGGATGGTAGCCCTGATGTCCTTTTAAGATGGTACAGATGTTCCTCTCTGTCTGCTGGGTTGGAGCAGATCCGCTTGTATTTGATGGCCTGGCTGTAGACTATGGACTTTTTGATGTGTTTGGGATGGCAACTGTCCCATCTGGGGTATTTGGGACGATTAATAGGTTTCAGTACAGGGATATCTGTAAGTGAGTTGTTTAAAATTTTTATAGTGGTGACAGAACTTACTGTGACAGCAAAATGCAGTAGTTGTTGGCTTACCTCATATGCTACTACATATCGTAATGCCGGTAGGCTACCTAAAGGAGAAACCTTACAGTTCCAACCCAGGGCCTTAAACATGGCAAAAAGTTTGGAAATACAACAGCATCTAAACATTTTTACCTTAGAAATCGCCAAAGAGAAGTGCAGTACATTACTAACAATGTGCACTGTGCCACTGGAAAGCTCCGCAGTTCTCTGTTGAAGCAATGCATATGCTAAATCAGCCCCAGCTGTGTTAAATTTATTGGCGAAGCAGAACTAGATTGTACTGAAATAAATCTAGTGACTTTGTTAATCTTTAGTCCGCCTTGATAAATGGTCCCCGGGGATGTTAGCTTTTCAGTGAAAATCTCTCTGACTCAGCAACATTCACATAAGTTCAATTGTAATAAGGTTGTTGATTTTTTTAGCTAAATTAGCGGCCCCAGATTTTACCAACTTCCAGTTTTAAGTACTGCAGAATCCTGAAAAATTATGGTGCAAAAACATTTCTTTTTCAAGATGATGAAACTTGACCTGGTTCTTGGTCATATGATCATAACATCATTACAGTGAACCCCAAGTGCAAGATTATTAAATAATGGCATTTAACAGGATTTTCCGGAACTTTGATACTGTGGGATTAGCCTTAGGTTAGACCAGCATTATTAGATCAGTGGGCGTTCCACCTCCAGAAACCCCTTTTGTCATTGTTTACCAGGTACAGCACCATAGATTTTGTAGTGGCCGTGCCTGGTATTGCAGCTAGTTCCATTTACTTGTTGGACACAAAATATAATATATCAAATTCATGGATGAAAGATCACGAAGAATGTGTGGGTAGGCCTAAGAAGTTGAAGGCAATCATGTACATAACTTCTGATTTGTATGTTTGAGATTTGAATAAAGGAAACACAAAACTGCCCTTTGTTGTTCTTCATAATGTCTTAATTTTTCTTAAAGGGATAGTCTGACCCAACACATCTATAACATATTTGTAAGCTATACCGTAAATAACTACCCTGTTTTTGCTCCAGAAGGTTTGTTAGGGCTTATTTTCAGGGGATGTCTTATTTTTCCAGGAACAACAATTTACATTTATTCTTCAATAAAAAATCAACATTTATTCAAGGATAGTCATGTCATCACATTCCGGAAGATCATCATAGTCCTGCTGGTGTCCCTCCTGTCACAGGCACGTTATATGCTGTCAGGTCCCTTGACATTCCAGCTGCTCTCTTCCGCGTTTCACTGCAGCCAAGTATAGCAGTTGGCTCCCCCTGGTGAGCAAAAGCAGCCACAATGCTCTACTATAATGAGCTCGGGAGTGGAGTGATGCCTGTGACACCACCTGATCTGTGTGTGAGATGCGGCACTTGCTGATCCTTATTGTTCTGGGTCTACTGGGGTCTTTTGAGTGTGATTCTTTTGGGGGTGTCTGCTTTTCTTGGTAAAGGGTCTATCTGTCCTGTTGCATTCTATGGCTAATTAATTTGACTTTTTTTTACATGTGTTGCTGCCTAGACACTATTTAAATTAACTTTTTTATGAACTATAACTAGGGCTTATTTTTGGAGTAAGGCTTACATTTCGAGCATCCTCAAAAATCCTGAAAAATCATGCTAGAGCCTATTTCTGGTAAAAGAACAGAGGCTTTTGGCCCCAGTAGTACATGAAAAACTGAACTATTAATCATAGATATCATAAATGTCGATTGTTGTCTATTGGCCAGCCTTGTGTGGCCCAGAGTGTTAAGCCAGCAGAAATGCGGTTGTAAAGTCTATCCCCGCATGGTTCAGGTAGCCAGCTCATGGTTGTTGACTCAGCCTTCCAACCTTCCAAGGTTGGTAAAATGAGTACCCAGCTTGCTGGGGGGTAATAAATAAATTACCTGAAAGCATTTCGGAATAAGTTTTTTGTTTTTTTTGTTAATGCTGAATTATCTACTTAGAAACTAATAACCAACTATCTGTTTGTCATCATGTTGTATCCATCACAAATTGACAGTTTTATCATAACTTTCTGAGAATCCAGTTAAAAGGTGACAACTAGAGTTGAGCGAACATACTCTGCCGAGCTTGATGCTCGTTCAAGTATTAGTGTACTCAATGGTGCTCGTTACTCGAATGAGCATCAAGCTGAGTTCGACCCCGCCCCAGTTTTTGGTTCCTCCCCACTGTGACATTCCTGTTTTGGCCCCTCCCTGCCGCGACACGGCACGTGTCAATGGCGAATCTTTTTGTCTGGCAGGCAGGGGAGAGAGAGAGAGAAAGAGAGAGAGAGAGAGAGAGAGAGACCGAGACCTAGACCTAGAAAAAAAGCTTGGCACCTGGCGTCCCACATACAAGAATGCTCGAGTCTCCAATTGTAGTCAATGGGGTTCGTTACTTGAGTAGAGCTCTTGAATTTTACGAAAAGCTCGACTCGAATAACGCGGACCCGAGCATTTGGGTGCTCGCTCATCTCTAATGACAACCAATATGGCTGCACTTAGTGTTGTCCCTCATGTGGTTACTTTTGATAAATTGACCACCACAACAAAGTAGACTAATTCGAGTATCTAGGACGTCCCGATGACATAAGTCCTCTAACATTTTGGGTGGAAATCCTCCTTAACAGTTAAAGAAGTACAGAAATGGCCAACGGTAGGTTAAAAGTACATTTCAGTAGGCAGTATTGAATTTATATTTTCATTGGCAAAGACAAATTGCATATTTTCATGGGCTTGTGACCACCTTGCTACTCTTTCTGTTTGTCGACACCTAGATGGAGTTTGAGAACTCTGAAAATACAGGTTTAGTCATCATTGTATTACTGGTCAGTTAAGTTAAAACCAGATCTCTCCTATTCCCTCCTCAGAAATGTGTTCTTTGCTCGGTGCACCCTGCACATTCCTTCTCTGCTCTGGCACCATTGGCCACGTTATATAAAAGAATTATTGGAGCAATGTTCTGGCGTTCCTCAGGAAACAGGAAAACAGCTTGTTTTTCTTATCTATAAACGACACATAAAATTGGCCCAACTAACAGAATTGATATGTTAGGAGCTGCACAGAATCAGTTGTACCATGCACAGGCTGTCAGTAAATACGCCTCTCAGGTTAGACTCCTGGGTATCATGTGCAAATAAATAGATTTTGTATGTTTTAGATTTGTTCTGCTTTTTTGATAACTATTGCATTATTGAATTTAACACTTCATTTTTCTTACCACATGTTGCAGTCTTGAAGACAGTACTTTTTTTATCCTTAAGGGAGTTGTCCACAGTTAGAAAAACATGCCTGCTTTCTTCCAAACACAGCACCACCCTGGTCCATAGGGTTGTGTGTGGTATTGCAGTTCAGCTCCATTGAAGTAAATGGGAGCTGCAATACCAGACACAACGTACAGACAAGGGGGACGCTGTGTTTGGAAGAAAGCAGCCATGTTTTTATAACCCTGCACAACTCCTTTAACCAATTAAGGACCAAGCACAGTAAATTTATTGCGCTTGGTCCTGGGCTTTAATGCCAGCCAATAGTAAAAATACAGGGGGGGGGGATTAAAGCCCATTCTTCTGCAATCAATCAGAAGCAGGACGGGTTGTCAGCTGTTAGTCATGGCTGAAAACCCGAAGGAGAAGGCAGGAGGGGTTTTTAACCCCTTCTGCCTTTTCCTTTCTCTAGGACACAGCAGTCAATGAGCGCTATGTACTAAAAAGTAAAAGTGGAAGTAATACTTCTACTATGCGAGTCGTCGGTCCTTTCCATGGTGCCAATGGGTCTCAGTGTTGCAAGCAGTGTTAGATCCAGCCTCAACCAACTGTTCAAGGACTGCATAGATAGTACAAGATGTACACTGGATGGCATTGTCACTCATGGAGCACATTCTAAATGGGGATTATGCGGATAGATTAGATGAAAGTAGTATGTGCAAAAATTCAAATAGACAAACAGTAACAAAATGCAAGTAACTTTTCCAAAGTCCCTGAATGCAAAGTCACCAATTCCAACTCATACTTATGACACAATACACTTAGAAGACAATACAGTTATGTCAACCACTCACACTAATTCAACCCGCATGATCACTTACGTTTGCTTTATATAGCACTTATCTGCTGTACTTCTGCTCCTCTGTTTGTAAATTGTCCTAATGTTTTTATCCTTTAGAAAAAGAGGAGAAATATCAATATTTCATCAATAAATTCATCAATTTTAACACTTTGCTTAGTAACAAACTGTCCCCTAGGACATAAGATTGGAATAAGGAGCAGTGCAGGATGTAATCAGTTCTGTATTTCTACAGTCGGTTTACTATGTAACAGAGACATCACATGTGGCAAAAATATCACAGAGATAGCGATACAATAGTCACTTGTCTGCCAATGAGCGCTTATAGATAAATAGGTTAACCCCTTTGCGTCATACATACAGCTCGTATATATGTCCTGGCCACACATACCCTGTGCAGTTAGCATGTACGAGTATATAGCCATCTATAGCATATGCTTTATATGGAGCAGGCTCAGAAGCCGAACCTTGTCCACAGTCGGCGGGTATCAGCTGTCTCTGACAGCCGACACCTGCTTGCAACAGCCTCGATTGGAGAGAACTGTGATTGCGGCTTTTATCCTTTTAAATGCCGCTGTTAGTTCTGACAGCAGTGTTTAAATGTCCCGATCGATCAGGATTGAAATGTCTTAAACCGCCCTTTTACAATAGGATAAGTGCTGATTCTTACACCTTTTTCTGGGAGAAAAAAAGGAAATCAAAAGGGTTTCCATCCCCTAAGGAACCTAGCTTCAGCACTACTGTTCAGCTGCCTGCCCATGAATGCGAGCAGATGGTCAGCTGAAAAGCAGTGACAGCATTTTGAAATGTGAACTGCAATCTAGGAGCCATGAGGTGCAGATATACTCACCCTCCTTGGAGTCCTGCAATCAGGATAAAGAAAAAATACTTCAGCGCTCCGTTAGGATGTATTGATATGTATCAGGATCTTACTTGTTTGGGGGTGCCCGGTCTCCTGGCACCCCTCACATCCAAAGAAGCAGAAACCCAGTAGAGAGAGGCGTATTCCCTAAGGTGTTAGTATCCTATCACCAGTATCAATCACACATCATATGGTGCTGCACGGGCATATGGTGGTGGATGGGATCGCTCTGAACGGCATCCGCGTGGTAGCACGGCGCCGTTAGTGACGTGAATATGGTCATATGGTAGCCCAGGCTTTCCTTGGAGTCCGGGCGTCTCCTCTGCTCCAACCTACAGCAACTCTAGTGCTGAGGGGGTATGTTGTCAGCACAAACTTTCACACCACAGAGAAAGAAGGCATTAGTGCCTAATTTAACATGCTGCCTGTGACATTTTGAAGAATTAAGAACAACTTTGGCATAAGCATAGCCAAAAAGTTGCAACAGATAGTCGCAACAAAAACTGCGCATATGATGAATCTCCCCAATATCTCTAGTTGTCAGTAGGCACGGTTGGTGGGGTTAGAGGTATAATCACTTATTTCTAGTCATCATTTACATGTTCTGAGGCCAATTTCCTAATGCTTAAAGTGTACCTGACTTTTCGAATGACTTTTCACTATTTCTGGCCATTATATGACTTGCATTTTCTTCATATTTAAGACAAGTGTTCCCTAAGCTTTCATTTTCTACTGCTGTGAAAGATCATTCCAAAATTATGTTATTACCCTTCCTTTAGGTTTTCTATGCTGTTACTCATTAAACTAATGTCAGGCCTATAAATGTTCACTATGTAATTTATGCCTAATTTATAGTCTCATCTATAATTGATAAGGACAATCTGAGTATGTCATGTATCATTGTGTCATAGACATAAAAAGCTGAGTATTCATTTAATGGGAACCAAGCCCAGTCAATTGATGGTCTGTAGCACACAGTGACTTTAGAAGTATTCATAGTTTCCAGTGTAGGCTTGTCCACAAAAACATCGATGAACAGGAAAAACGTGCAATCTTTTTGTATGACATACGTGTATCGCTTATGTGCTGTGAATTATAGCTTAAAAACTAGAACAAACTAGTTTATGACATCAGTCACCTAAACTTTACCTGGATGTGTCGTATCCGTCGCTCCAGTCCGTCCCACAAGTGCTTGATCGGATGAATGTGTTGTATTCTCATAGGTTTTAAAGAGCTATGTGTGCTCCCATTGAATGGACACCTTACTATTTTGCCCAAAGGTTAAAAATCTGTCCAGATCACATCAACTAAGACATGTGCGCAGCTCGTTACAAGAGAGTGCTGTGATGAGCTGCAATAAATGTTGCAAGTTGGACATGATTTTAGCATGTGCATCTAAAAAATATGTTTCTATTCACTGATAGTAAACAGAAAAATGGTTAAAGTGAAGAATTTAGCTCATCACAGTCCCATTACTGGGAGTTGCGTTCCGGAGACCTTGCAAAAACTGTTCATGCTAAGATAAGTCACAGCCAGCCCGACAGCTTTTTACTCTGTAGTTGCCAGTTGTAGTATTAAAAGACAGCCTTTCAGGCGAATGGGTGTCCTTGTAGTCCATGGATGACCAAAGTTCACCAGAACTAGAGCCTTTGCTTGTTAGCACCTCTTCTCTAGGTCTCATACTGTGGATCATGATGAGTAAATGTCTTTAAAGGGGTTTTCAGGGACTTTGACTATTGACATCTTGTTCTCGGGATAGGTCATCGTCAATCGCCAGGGGTCTGCCACTCATGATCCCCACCGATCAGCTGATTGTCTGGCCTTAGGGTCAGTGCAGTGGGTCAGACATGTGATCATGGCCGGAAGTGTAAACTGACAACTTCACACCCATTCAAATTAATGTGAGCTATGACTCCTATAACATTTCCTGCTCCTCATTGCAATGAGAACCAGAAGTGTCTTAGGAGACATTGTTTCCATTGCTTCCAAATGGGAGTGAAGCTGTCTAGTACAGTGCTGGCCCTGACCACTGATTGCAACATTTGGCCTACTGCACTGACAATGTGCCAGACTATCAGCTGATCGTTGGAGATCCCAAACAGCAGACCTCTGCTAATCAGCTATTGATGACGTATTCTAAGAATTCTGGACTGAGAAAGGCACGATATGTTAGTGCTGAAACACGTTGCAACAAAAACCCTATGGAATTATACCCACCACTGGGATTCCTATATACTTTCTCTATGCAATATATTGCATCTCTGTCCCATGAGCGTGGGGCTGTATTTTTGATTTCGGATTTCCTATTGCAAGCTTCTGGTCTCCAGATAGCTTTCTTCAAGCCCCAGATGCCTCTTCAGACCCTTTGGATCGTGGACTAAAAGATACCTACTACACGCCTTCTTGGACAAAGGGTACTGGTGGGAATCCCCTATCCAGGGTTTACCCACCATGCACCACGTGAATTACCTTTCACCTTCCATTAATGATTCACTAAATGGTCACACAAGGCGCACTTCTGATTTTGTTTTTTGTGTATCCCAAGAATTGGTCAACAATAGTAAAAGTCCCGGAATACCCCTTAATAGAGATGAGCGAGCACCCAAATGCTCGGGTCCGCGTTATTCGAGCCGAGCTTTTCGTAAAATTCGAGAGCTCTACTCGAGTAACGAACCCCATTGACTACAATGGGAGACTCGAGCATTTTTGTATCTCTCTCTCTTTCTTAAGGTGTTATAAGTAAATAAAAGAAAAAAAGCCTAATCCCCCAAAAAAACTCTCATTACAAGGTCCTTCTTTTGCCTTGAAGTGCCGCCACCCACAGGCCTCTGGTTTGCTTCTTTCCCCAGGTAGAAGCCATTGTGGAAGAAGCTCACCTCCCTTTTACAGAGCTTTCCCACCTAGCTGCTAATTACCTTCATTATGCATCTGAAATGCAGAGAACACCCATTCCCTGCTGAACATTTTTGATGGTTGCCTAACATTTGGCCCTTTAAAGGGCCACAATTTATGTTTTTTTTTCATTTTAAACTATTTGTAACTAGTATTCCTTTAATGGCCACTCCATTCGATAGATTGATAGAGAAACTTGGAGTTGGCGTTCTTTAAATATAAATTCTATGTTCTCCATATAATTGCCACTAGTATAGAATTTTTATGTGAATACACCATTGATTTAAAAAACATGCAGATACCCGAGAGCCCCCCAAGGGAAAGGGCCATCATTCCAATGAAAGTGTTTGGGGTTATTGTTGAGCTGCGTGTAGACTGGCTTTTGTGCAGGGGAGCGTTCCAACAAAATGCTATTAAAAAATATTTCTTGACAGCAAATTTTGGTACAGACTTGTTGGCTTCAGAAGGTATTGTTTTGTTTGGACTCCAGTCTGCCAGAGAACAGAATCTGGAGACAGTCGTTTTACTTTTAATGGCTTGTGTAGCAGAATATTTCACTTACAGTAAGGTGATCCAAGTGCCCAATTTATGATATGTCATGTACCTGGAAAATACATGCTAAGAACATACACTTTTTGGAGGAGACCAGTGAGAACCTACAGGCTAATAAGTAGGATGAGGAAAAAATGCTGTTATGCGCAAAGCAAATAGTATCAAATTTACCAAACTGTTCTCTTTGAAGAGTAAAGACATGCTCTGCATAGAAACTCTAATTTTATTTTAGGAGCAACTGGCACAGAATTGTTCGGAGGGTTTTTGAACGTCCATGTATAAAACACATGTAAATGAAATAGAAGCGATGAAAGTGGGGGAATTGTAGCTTATCCTTATAGTAACATAGTATGGTAGGCTGAATGAATACAATGGCCATCTGGTTCAGCATGTGAAAGGCAAAAAATGTTATACACCCAAATATATCATTTAAATGCTGGTATTTTTAAATAATCTTTATTTGCTTTGGGAAGTTGTATTGCAATATACTGTTAGTATTTAGAGATGAGCGAGCATACTCGCTAAAGACGATTACTCGATCAAGCATTGCCCTTAGCGAGTAGCTGCTCGCTCGGAAGAAAAGATTCGGCTGCTGGCAGCGGGCAGGGAGCTGCGGGGGAGAGCGGGGAGGAACGGAGGGGAGATCTCTCTCTCCCTCTCTCTCCCCCCCTCCCCCATGCTCACCGCCGCAACTCACCTCTCACCCACGCCAGCAGTTGAACCTTTTCTTCCGAGCGGGGAGATACTCGCTAAGGACAATGCTCGATCGAGTAATTGTCCTTAGCGAGTATGCTCACTCATCTCTATTAGTATTTTAACTTCTATACCCTTCTGGCCTCAACTGCAGCATTTCCAGCACCTCTGTGATTTGCCTATATGACCATTAGTTAAGACTTTTCTACACAAAGCAAATTTCGTTAAAAAAATTGTGCAAACGAGTGAAAGAACGATGATCGTTCAGTGTAAATGCAGCCAATATTTGAACAACGAACGATAAATCATTCGTCGTTCATTTTATGCAGGCATAATAATCATCGTTGGCTCATTAACTTATCGTTCAGCTTAAATACCGATCATTCAGTTGTTCTCATTCACTTTACAGTGATTGTGAATGACTGAATGATTTCTTGTTTGAACGAGCCAACAATGTATAAACAGGCTGCCCGACCGAATGAGTAAACTCTGACATCGTTCACTTGTTCAAACAAGAAATCGTCAGGTCTAAAAGACCCTTGGCTGCTTGGATTTACTGAGTCTTACACAGTTGGAAAGGGTTTTCAGAGCTTATTAAAAAATTGCCCCAGAGGAAGTAATTGTATATAATAGTAAAATCATCCTTACACACCCTAGAACTGTTCCCTGCACCAACGCTCTGGTCCGCTGCGGTCCCGACTGCTAGAAGAAGTAATTATATCACGTTTCTCATTCATGGGAACTCTGCAGCCAATCACTGGCCTCTGCAGTCACATACCGTTCATGCACACATGCCTGCCGAGGCCTGAGATTGGCTGCATCGGTAACGTGAACACTTATTCCAACAGTCGGGACTGAGCAATGGTGCTGGAACAGGGGGACAGCTAAAGGGTGTTATTTTATTTTTTTTGCCATTACCTAATCTGGGCAATTTTTTTAAAATCTCAGAGAACCCCTTTTAAGGCCAGTTTTACACAAGCGTATAATGGCCACATTTCTGCATCCCTAATATCATTGTGTGTCCTTGCCCGATCGCTAGGTCTACTAACCCGAACTTGTCACCATCATAGATTTTTATTATGGTGACAGTTCAGGGCAGTAAACCCCACAGTTGGTTCGGGACTGTATTATGGACACAGAAATGCAGCCATAATACGTTCGTGTGAAATGGACCTGAAAGTAGTAAGTATATTACCATCACTAGTGGTAATAGTGTTTTGAACAGCACAAGAACATACATACCATAGAGCAGGGGCGTAACTATAGAGGGTGCAGGGGATGCGGTTGCACCTGGGCCCAGGAGCCTTAGGGGGCCCATAAGGCCTCTCTTCTCCATATAGGGACCCCAGTACTATGAATAAAGCATTATAGTTGGGGTCCCTGTTACAAGTTTTGCATTGGGGCCCAGAAGCTTCAAGTTATGCCTCTGTGCAGCATGGTTAAGGTATGGGTACGGGTACAGATACAGATAGAGGGGGGCCCCTTCTCACCTTTTGCATCAGGGCCCCTGAGCCTTTAGTTACGCCCCTGCCATAGAGCTAGACTATGCATTTGATATGGGGTCTTTGGAGAGAGGGGGCCCAGACCTGGTTGGTCCTATTCCCTTGCAAGATTGCTGTCTCCAAAAAGAGTGAATTATTAACAAGCTGGAGGGGCAAGGAATTGACCCGATGGTCATTAAATAGGATGGAGATGAAAAGAAACACAGGCCCGTGTGTCCCAGGTGTTAAAACCCAGCTATATAAGGGAGGCTTACAGTATATTGATATTTGCTATATGGCCACCTCTCTTCTATATACGCCACTGGTGAACTACATTAGCAGTTCATTGTAATTTTGTCCCATAGCCGTTTTATTTTTCTCCATTCCATAACTGCTAATTTCTTGTATTTTTTTTTATGTCCATACTTACAAAGAGCTGTATTAGCAGGATTGTGTCACAGGAAGTCACATCACACGTTAGGTATATGACATACTTCTATTGGCATTTTTCACTAATACTGGCCACATAAACACTTAGCTAAAATACCTCTCACTTGATGTTATGAAGCAGTCTGAAATAAAAGAGAGCTGTGATTTATACATAAAAAATAGGTGCTGCCAAAACAACATAGATGGAACTTGACAGCCAAGACATTAGTGAAAATGGGCAGAGAGTTGGTAAAGTTTGTAAAGTGTTCAAGATACACGATGAAGTTATTGCATTTACAAAATGTGTCACTTGATGAAGAAACTAACAACTTATCTTACTGGTGAAATTGACACGCATATGGTACAAGAGAAGTAAAACGTATCAAATAAAATGTGTTACTTTCCATTATACAAATATGAATTAATTCCTATGTATACTGAGACGTTGGGTTCTTGGAACAGATAACCCTAAATCACTGCTAATACACAACAGATTGAGTTCTTGGAAATGAACCATGAGGTTGAAATGCATTGATCATTGCTAACCTGACATTCAACTTGTGCTCCATTTGCAGAACTATGGTTTATTACATCTTTAACGCTGTAACGTTCTGGAAGCCCCTTCTCTCTCCACACTTTGTATAGATGTTTATACAAAGTGTCCAACTGGGATCCAATGTGATCACATAAAACAGATGAAGTTGTTTGAATTGCCACGCAATCATTGACCCTTCCCATGTATTGTATACTAAAGGAAAACTCCAGCAGGGAGCCAAATATCCTACCAGCAACCTACTTATTAACTGCAAATGAAAAGCATCATATGCAAACAGATCTGCATGCCGTCTATCAAGCGGAGCATATAAAATAATCATTAAGGAATCTGAAAGGCTGCAGAAGAATAATTTCCACACAGACTAAACTATTACTAGAAGTGTAGGGGTATGTGCATACTGCATATTCTATTTTATGCTATATACATTCTATGCATCAGTTTTACATACTAGCCCCCAAAAAGAACATAGGGGATATACTGTTCACATGTAGCATTTAGTGGTAAAGAGTAAACGGCACTTAAAGGGTTATTTCGAAGCTTATAACGCAGCTCACAAGTTATTATTTTTAATTATCATGCCCAGCTCTGTGCAGAACACTTGCTTTCATGCTGCCAGGGCTTGCTGTGGATGGGATTACCAATAGGAAGAACTACAGTTCCCACGATTCCTCTCTCCTCTCTCTTGCACCAATGACATATACCATTAATTAGCATCAGCTAGCCTCAATCCCATCAACAATGTTAAGCGAAATCACAATGAATTCCACCTAAAAAAAACGTGTCAAAGGCCTGGCTTTCTGCTGTTTCTTGCCATAGATCCACATGTGAATTTAGCCCCATCAATGGGCAAAATCTGAAAGTGGAATTCCCGTGTGCAAAACCACATTTCCATGAGATACCAGCTCAATGTCACTTTTTGACACGAAAAAGCACGTATCTAAATCATAATTACTCAGCAAAATTTTGCCTAAGCAATCCACACAACACAGGAGATATTGAACCAGATATGGAACTCATGACAGACAACTGCTAAGAGAACTTCTGCAAGAACCGGAAACACTGAAGTAATCCTAATAGGCGACTCTTCAGGGGACTTCTGCAGTGACAGGAAGCAAGCCCTCATTGGTGCCCGTTGCAGTCACCTGGATCGGGGTTAATGTTGTGACGTCACCCGGATCGGGGTTAATGTTGTGACGTCACCCGGATCGGGGTTAATGTTGTGGCTCCACTTTCTGATTGTGAACAAAAAGAATGTATTTCAAAGGTGACCAAAAATATGGGCTGTTAGAGCAAACTTAAAAATATATATATGTCTGCTTTGTAATTAAAATAAAGTTTAGTTATTGCCCTGTTCTAGTGATATATGGTCCTTTTTACATTTTGGGTGCAAATTCCCTTTAGGATAACATTGTTTTGATCCCAATATCATTCAATGATAAAATTGCCTAAATGACAAAAACAGCTTCTATATAGGATTTTAGTGCTACTGAATGGTTGCTACTTACAAGGACATTTATTGGTGATTAGGGATTTCTCGTGTTTTTCTTTGCTGTAATAAAAACGCACACGTTGGCATGCTGTAAAGTTAGCTCTGGTCGTATTAATGAGGTCGTTGTGGAAAGGGAGTTATTTGGTGACTGTGACTAGTATTGTTGGCATTCGGTCAAGTCAGGTGATGTGTCTAAAAGCTATGGCCAGCTGTTAGCGTATAATAATTTAGCCGAACGATCTTAAAGAAACATTACCAGAAAAACTGAAAATTCAGTTTTGCCAACTGTGTTGGGTAACCCTTCTGCTCCATATTGATGATCTGTCTGTGTCATCCATTATAGACTGCTGAAAATAATGTGTCACACTCTGCCCTTCAGCTTTGAAATCTGTAGAATGGAGGTACAGGGTTGATGCACCCACAATGGAATCTGACAAGTGAATAGGAACTGTGCCTGCAGTACCAATTTGGGCCACTGCAGCATGCATAGAGCTGTGTGTTTCTGGCACACAAGGGCTCTGTGAGGCCGAACAGTTGATTTGCGGGATCTTGGGTGACAGACCAGCGCCAATTACCTATTGATGAGTTACCCTTAGGATATTAATAGTTTAGAGCTGTAAAATACCCTTAAGTCCTACAGCTATTAGACAATAGCGTCTTGTGACATTACATTACTGTGGACCCAGTATTACTGCAGTCTATTGGTCTCAACAAGACAAGAAGTATTACAGTTTTTTGTGATAATGTTGCCATCCAATAGGTGGTGCTGCATCTCCTTCCATGCGCAGGTTGAAGGAGAGATAAGACACATCATAAAACTGTCCTGAGCTCAGTGGACTGATTTATGATTTATGTCTCGGCTCAGTTTGTCTGTTTTAGGTTTTAAGTGCAAAAGAGTCTCAAATTTCTGTGTGTGAACATTTATTTAGATCAAGAGGAATGTGTTCCCCTCCCCTCTGCATCTGCATGTTATAATTATGGGCCATCCAAACTAGTTTCATTCGTTTGCCTGACGAAGGGGGCGATATCCTGAAAGCTTGCTGTAACATCATGTATTTTTGTTAGCCATTAAAAGCTATCATATCTACAAGATTACTTGGTTTCTCTCACTGAGAACAATCACACCGTTTTTTTTTCTATGATGGTCTGGGCAAATCCCAGAAAAACATTTAAAACATTTTGTGGTAAAAGGGTCTAGCCAGTTCTCTAAAGTTAGATAGATAGATGGATAATACATACATAGATCCTTTATACATTGTTTTACTAATGCATGCTCAAATGTAGCAAAGACTTAGACAGACTTGTAAAAAAGGAACTGTACAGACATGCAAAACTTTCTGGATATATAAAAGAACTGGCCCCGGAGCATAAACGAAGAAACGGTGATGGGCGAATGTATTCAAGGTTATTTTAACTGCAAGGAAAGTTGTAAAATTTAAGGACACGCTGGCAAAGCACAAAATAAGTTCATCCAGTGCAAAACAAACACAATTACTAATATGATATCCCGCCAGACGCTGGCAGTACCATATAGTACAAGGACAAATACTAATGTCTGATTTTTATTTTCATGTGTGCTGGGGAAAAGTTAGAAGGAACCCAATTGAGTTATTGCAGGAATGTTCAAATTAAATGTACTCGTGGAGATCAGTGGTTTTCAAATTTCTCCTAAGGGAATAGGAGCCTGCAATGGAAGCCAGTTTGGCAGTGTGTCTATTATCCCTACGCTTTAATTCGCTTTGATAGCTTGTTATGGGGAGTTAAAAATCATTGCCTAATGGTTGTGCTTGTGCATCATTTTTGTGTCTGTTTGTGAAGAATGTATGTCTCATATTTAACCCCAGTAAAATCAGTCATCGAGAGGCGCTGCAATAGGTTCAAATAGTTGCTTCTTTTAGTGTTATTTTCTATGTGCGTTGAGCGTATCTGCTACTTTGCCAGTCACATAATTAATCTACGATATAGGGCTGTGTATTATCACCCTCTTTAAAGCAATCAAGAAATAACTAATGTATAGATTAGATGACTAAACTTGTAGATAATATCTACTCATGTGGCCAAATGTCTGCTACAAATGACAAATCTGTAAAATGAATTCATTTATTGTAAAGAATACGTTGTATGTGACCAGAGACTAAATGAAATGAGTAAGTAAATGAGCCAAGGCTTTCACATTGTTATATGGTCTTCATTTATCGAGATATTATGCAGGAAGCTAATTACATCTCACCGATAATGGCTGTAGTCTATTTTAAATATATATGATATGATGAGAAATGTAACAGAATATTGTCTTCATTTTTCCATCTGTAGTCCATTTATACTATAGCTGGGCATACATTAGTGTTATTACATGGTGAGTGATTGGTTAGCTTGTTGGCCTGAAAAGAGGCATTCTGTACAATAATTCCATACACGATATTGAAAAATTGCTGACAATGCACAACTCCATGTTATTCCTGGACCAGTTAATGTTGAAGTCATATTATTTGGCAAGTGCCCACTATGCCAATCTGTTAATCATAATGAATGACTTTCGCATTATAATAACAACTGCGCCCTGAAAATACACAGAAAAATCCAACATGTCATCAACATGTCTACAGATATCTACTGCAAATAGTCTAAATCTACCATCTAAAATCACTAGTGTGTGGCAAGCACATCTGTTGACACTTGCATGAGTACTTTTCCATCAGGTTTCCAATTCTTTTTGACAATCAAACATACAGTAGCTTAACTGTGTTATTCTATATACTACAAACAGGTACTTGCAAATTTGTTGGGAAAAACATTGTAGTGAATTATGATGGATCCTAAATAATTTATCAGATCAGCCATGGATCCTATCAAAACAGAAGCTGTCATGAAATGCCTTAAGGCTGGTTTACACGGGCCGATGATCGCTCAAAGGACAGTTTGAGCGACAGCTTTGAGCGATCATTTTGCATAAACTATTAAGTAGCTACTAAGCTACTTAAGAGCAATTAAGTGTGCAAATGAAGCCTTAGCTGAAAGCAGTTAATAGCCCGAGGTCTCTTATCTGCGCTCAGATCCTTTTTATTCTCCAATGGAAACAATGCTATCAGCACTACCCATGGAGAACTGCTGATAAGGCTGAAGGACGATTTTTAGGTCAGCTTGAATTTAACAATCAGCTAGCAGTGCCTGAAAAGTGCACGATGGGCCCACATTTACATGCACTGATTATCGCTAAAACGATCGCCAATTAGCTATTTTTTAGTGATCATCAGCTGATGTAAATGGGCCTTTAGAAGGAACTTTGGCTATGACTATGCAGACTAGAAACTGAAAGCCAATGAAAAATCCCACCAAAGTTGAGAGGTTTTCTTTTTCAGTGACCCAATAATAATGTAAAGGCTGCTTAATATTCAAATTCCCAGAGGCTTTGAACCTGATTCATTTTATACTTCTCTTTTGATACTTAATTTATTTGTACATTGCCTCACAAAGAAAATGTCTCTGCGAAGAAATGCTCGAAATAAGACAAAACTCAACACACAGATAGTTAAGTTCTGAACAATGATACTCCTGTGGCCCAATAAATAGGATGATTGGTAAGTAGTAGGACTACCGTGTTCGGTGATACGATCATTAACACAACATTGCATTGTTTCAGTGAGTGCTGGAATCACAAATGACAATCATTTTTGTAATAGGGTTTAATTAAAAAATTTAAAGTGCCCTTTTCAGCTTCTCCATATCCCTCTTTATAGACCCTGAAGTCTCCATAGGAGATCTCTCAGTGAGGCTGGACTGGATTGGTTTCCCTCTGGTCTCTTCTCTCCCGAACCTACTTACCAGCTAATTTATGACTTTTGTTGTGATCACAAATTAGCCAAGAAATGTGCATGAGAGAAGAGATAAGGGCTGAAAACCAAGCCATCATTCCAGGCACACTGACGGATCTCCTATTCAGACTTACAGTAGACTGTAATATCTATATGTAGTCATGTAGAAGCTGCAGAAGACAAACAGTGCAACATTTTTAACCAAACCCTTTTACAAAAATGAAAGCTGAAAATATGTGCAGTTAAAGATTACCCGCACTTTCACGCTCTGTCTGTTTTCGGTTTCTTCCGGAAGCTGAGGACGGCTCTATATAGTTCCATATAGAACTTACATAGTGCTACATGGAGCCATCTTCAGATGCGAGGAGGAGCCAAAAATGCCAGATACTCTTTAAATGAAAAAAAGTGACCCCTAAAGGTGAGGAATCTAACTCAACCTTATTTTACTTTAGTTAAAAACTGAAAATAATATATTATTGCCACTAACTGCCAAAATATCCCACTCTTCCAATATCACAGGGTCTAGGAACCTCATGTCGGTGAAGTTGTTTTGTAGGTCCACACACTAAAGAGCTGGTCGTTATCAGTTGTCACATTCAGACCTCAGGACAGAAGTTTAGGTCCACTATGTCACTATTTGAAGGTTAATCCGGAGGTGGAATGTAGGATTTTTTTCACCTCTAAATACACCTAGAGTTCCTCAAGTCACTTTCCCGGAGTAACAACAACGGTGGACAGCTTGCGTTAAGATGGTACTTTCCAAGATGAGGCAACTGATGTTACAGTAAGCTTTTGGGATATCGCCGCCTTCACCAGGCTTCAGCAGCTTTCATT
Source organism: Eleutherodactylus coqui (assembly GCF_035609145.1). NCBI lineage: Eukaryota > Metazoa > Chordata > Amphibia > Anura > Eleutherodactylidae > Eleutherodactylus > Eleutherodactylus coqui. The sequence continues at coordinate 237,908,237 of NC_089838.1, forward strand.
AGCCTGGCAAAGGGGGCGATATCCTGAAAGCTTGATGTAACATCATGTATTTTTGTTAGCCATTAAAAGATATCATATCTACAAGATTACTTGGTTCCTCTTACTGAGAACAATCACAGTTTACTCTACTGGATAACACAGGTACCACACTGTACCAAACCTTTTTTCATAATTATATCAGAGATACGCTGCCATTAACCCAGCATCAACAGGTGGCATGTACCTGTCCCTTTAATATCTTTGTCCTTGTGCATATGAAGAGCTCAGAGGTAATAAGGTAAGGAGAGAACTGTCAGCCCCACAGGTAGAGGCAGCAGCTTTCATCCAGCTATACCAGGGATTTTACTTACCTTACAAAGCATTGGCTCCGCAGCATAAATATATTCCATTTTGGCCCTATAACCTTGTAGAGCTGCTATTTTGTCAAGGAAATAAAGTGTCTGATTATCTTTATCTTTAGTGAGATGACTGCCAAATTAATCCTCATATCTTATCTTCCCATAATTCACCTTCCTGCAAAAAGAGTACATAGTTTCAAGCTATAACCTTGGACAGGACCTACATAAACCAATGTGAACCCTCATTAAAGGCATGTGTTTCAAATACTTGATTGTGTAGCTAAAGTATATAAATAGGACATTGGGAATAGTCTCATTGAAGAATGAGCAAGTTGTTAGCATAGTGAAAGGTCACCCTTACTGGACAGAGAGTTGCATACTGTAGAATAGAAAAAAATGTTTTAGGGATAGCTCTCCGAAGAAGTAACAAATCTTATGCAAAGATGATCTGATGCTCATAGAGTAAAATGAAGACAGTTTTAGAAAGGTGTACTTACTGTTGTGGGAGTTCTCTCTCATGGAGACCCCCCTAAAAGGCCGTACTCAGGCAAAAGAGGAGTCGTTATCTTAGTAATGCGAAAAATGTTTAATGTTTCAAACGAAGTTCAGGCAACAAGGGGTGGGGGGGGGGGGGGGGGAGGAGTCCAAGGATATGGCATGCAATGCATTTTAGAGCCAGGAACGCTCCTTTATCAAGCAAATCCTGAACAGCATCAGAGAGCATTCAGGTTTTTTCGCATTACTTAGATAAAGACTCCTCTTTTGCCTGAGTACGCCCTTTTAGGGGGGTCTCCATGAGAGAGACCTCCCATAGCAGTAAGTATACCTTTCTAAAACTGTCCGCACTTTACCTATGAGCACCAGATCATCTTTGCCTAAGATTTAATACTTTGGAATAGAATAGTATTCATCTATTCTGTATACACTGTTTGCTGAGAATACACAACTGATTAAAACATTATTTCTAGTTGTGTAAGGCCGGTTTCACGTCTGTGTTGGAACCTCTGGTTGGAGGTTCCAATGCTGATCCGGCTTAAAATACGGAAATTGGCTGAAATTAAACTGACCCCATTAGTCAATTGGATTCCATTCGACACTGTTCGGTTCCATCAGATTCCCCTTTTCTGTTCCCCAAATGAAGCAGGAAAGCAGGTGTGATACCACCCTAATCCAAATACATTGTAAATGTTTGATGTCTATTGTAAACTCTGTTTATACTGATGTACTTTTAAGTTGTGCAAAACTCATAGTGAAGGTGTGTTGCGTGTCAAAGTACTGTCAGTATCTAGATGATAGAAATTTTCCTGAGCTTAGCATGACCCCTAGTACCGGCGAGGCGAAGAAGAAAGTCGTAGGAATCTGTTTAGTAGTTTTGGAACATGAAGCGTATTTGTTGTGCAGATGGAAACAGTAGTTTATTATTTAATCGTAAATACGCTGTAACTATTCATTTTACAAGCGTTGAGTCAGCGAAGTGAATAACTTATGGTACATTCTGTACGGCCATAATGTTGTTTAGACTTCTTAGCTTTTTACTATTTCCTATACACATCCTGGTATAGTAACCAGCAGAACACTGTGAATGCACTGAGCCATAGTAGCACATTATTTAGCCCTGTTGCTTTGGTCTTAGCGCCTTTGGCTCCAGTTATCATCAAGCTGTAGATCCTATTTTCTCCCTTCTGTCCAGTTTCTAATAACACTTTGTACTAGTAAAATTTACTAGACCACAGAATAAATCTTTTGTCCCATAAAGCTGTACCGGTTAAGAAATGGATCTAACTTTGTATTAGTACTTTTAACAGTTCACTTAGGGTTACATTACATGGACCTGCGTCCGACAGTCGTCCAACAGCTATCGCTTCTGTGCCTTCACACGTTGAATGGAGATGGAGCACGCTGGAGACCGCCCATTCACTGTTAAGGGGCAGTTGGTCAAAGATGAACTACTGTCTATACAGAGTGAGAAGTCGCTCACTAGTTGCTTCATTCAAGCGTTTCAGTGACCTGAATTGAAGTTACTAGCAACTACTGAGGACCCTGTCAGGTCTTGCGTTGACATGGGGCAACTATCGCTGAAATTTGCTCGTTTGACCGATTATTCAGCCTATAGCTCGCCAATGTAAACCAACCCTTAGTTTGGGAGCTGTTTAGAATTCAGATGTCTGTGCCAATGGGATGAACTTGAAGAAACATTCCAGATAAAACCGATACACCAAGAGACATTTACTAAGTTAAATACATCAGACTTTTAGCCCAATTAGTCCTAAGAACTATCATACTTACTTTGCACCAGTCATCACTTAGAGGACAAGAGGGAGTGGAAAGGGGGCATAGCTGCAAATGTGCCAACGTGCACTAAAATTTTAGCATGAAAAAATGGTCTAAAGTAAGCAATCAAGAAGTGGCATAAAATCCGGCAAAAGTATCTAAAGATGCACCAAATTTATCACATTTTAAGTTACTGTGATAAATTTGGCAGATCATGTCAAGTTCTAAGCTGCCTAGATTTAAGAAGACCGTATTAATAAATGTGCCCCACTCTGTTACGGCTGATTACACTGTGTGTACAAACTGATTAGGTGAGGTATGACATAGGGATTTTCTCTTTGCTTTCAGGACCCAATATCAAGTGAGGACAGTTTGTATTCAGCACTGCAGAATATGTATGCGCTATATAAAAGAGTAAAATAAGTAAGGGCTCGTTCACATCTCTGCTTTTGTTTTCCATTTAGCTGTGCTGTCCGAGGAGTTCAGTTTGCCTCCATTCTATTTGATTTCTGTGCTTAAAACGGAAATAGTAATGCAGATTATTGCACTATTGTTTCCTTGAAAAAAACGGAAATAAAACAGAATGGACACTTCTATTTTTTTATTATTAATCTACATTATAGTGAATGTCTGACAGAACTGAACGGAATGGTTCCATTTTTAAAGTAGCCTGTGCAGAAGGTTGGAAAGACAAAAGAATAAAAAACAGATCAGTTCAACACAGATGCAAACGGAAACAAACTGGTAATAACTGTCCATTGTTTTAACAGATCCGTCGACCAGATGTGTTTAAAATAGCCAAAAACTGGTTCCATTTGAATTCAGTTTTGTTATCCATTCTGTTAAAAAATAAATCAATAAAAAATCAGTTTGTAAGACTGATGTGAGCGAGCCTGAAATATTGAAGTGGTAATACTTGTGTTTGAAAAAATAATGATCTTTCTTTATGTCAATGTTGCAAAATGGTAGTAGTGTGAATATTTGGAGAGTTGACAAACAGAAAAGCAGACAAAGACTACTCTTATGTGTAAATCCTTCTGTAGTGTGATTGTTCTCAGATCGAGAAACCAAGAAATCTTGTAGATGTGATACCTTTTAATGGCTAACAAAAATACATCATGTTACAGTAAGCTTTCGGGTCTTCTATCAATCCTTATAGTATGGTATATTATATATGGGCCCCATCCAAACCAGTTTCATTTAGCCTGATGAAGGATCGATGGAAGACGTGAAAGCTTGCTATACGATCATGTATTTTTGTTAGCCATTCAAAGGTATCCTATCTACAAGATTACTTGGTTTCTCTCACTGAGAACAAGCACACATTGCTCTTCTGGCTAACACCGTACCAACCCCCCTTTTTTTTGTTTCGTTAATCCTTGTTTATACATAGAAAGGTATCAGATTAGTGTAACAGCCACCGTTCAGAGGTGACAAATGCTAAAACAATGGAAGAATTTTTTCAAGTTCTCCACTTACACATTGTCATTCTAATTATGGACAGTGAAAGAACCTGATATGTATTATGTTGGCATGTTGGCAGTGGAGTTGGATCATTTCCATTTACTTCAGCATTGTTTCCAGTGTAGGTTTAGTTTGTCACATATGTCCTTTGCCATGATTTCTGTCCAATCTCTTAAAATTAATGCTGCCCACCCATATCTGCTTGTCCCCATACAGATTAGACTTTATTTGTCTAAATGTACCAATAACACCCAGAAGATAAGTGCTAGGGCTCTTTGGCTGCAACTTATCTCCTGAAAACACAAACATTTGGCCAAGCCGAATGTTCATGTGTATGGGACAACCAGGTCAAACAGCTGACAGATGAACAATGGTTGGTCTGACAGTTGTTGTATGTGTATGGGCAGCATAAAGGCCCATTTAGACGCAACGATTATCGCTCAAAATTCATTAAAAGTGTCGAAAGTGAGCAATAATTGTTACGTATAAACGAGCGCCCATCGTGCACTTTTCGTTAGTAATCCGCTCATCGTTGTCTTTCAGTCCACTTAAAATCCATCGTTTGGCAGTTAGCTTTTCGTTTGGTTTAAATTAAAATTGTTTAGCTGTTTAACGATTTTTTACCTCATTTTTTTACCTTCACTGATGCACACACCTTTCAAACAAACTACCGTTCAATTATCGTTTATCATCCATTATCGACCATTTCCCAACGATAATCATTAAGTTTAAATGGTCTTCTTTAAAAGCAAAACCATCGCTCTCTTTTGATCGCTTAAACAAATTTTGAGCGATAATTGTTGCATCTAAATGGACCTTTACACTAAGAGAACAGAAAGTAGATGAGCCAACAAGAGCCAGTAGCATTGTCTGATGTTTGTCAGAAATAGCAGCAGACTTAGTTTTATAGGGTGGGCCACGGAAGAGTAGCCCCTCTCCAATCACAGAACCAGACTATTTGGAGGAGGTTGTAGACCTTTCATTTTACCTCAGCAGTATAAGAAATGAAAGCTGTGGCATGATAGGTTGCTTTGGGCTGCAAAGATAAATTTTCTTTTAGACATCTTTCATAAATCTGCCCCATGGTGTTCTTCCTGCAACAGCGAATAGTTATTGTGGAAAGCCTATAAATTAAGGCAATGCAAGATGCCTTCGCTGACAAGTACCCAGGTACAAAACCACCTGCTAAATGTTGTATTCAGAGCCTGGTTCAGAAATGGTGACAAACTAAGTCTGTCGCAAACATGAAGTCCAGTCCAGACACATGAAGTCGACTGTGACATTCAGCAGCGGATTGCAAATAGCCCTCGAAAATCAACTCGGAAACTGTCCCAGCGAGTTTGTTCATCACAGTCATCGACAAGTGCTAAAATCTCTGAACCTGAAACCCTACCGAATAACATGTGCAGGAAATGAAAGAGCTCAACAAAGCTAAATGCATAAACTACTGTATGTAGTTGCTGACTATGATTGCTAGAGGACTTCTGGACCAATTTCTGTACTTTATGACGGTCGAAGTGTGGCTTCATTCATCAGATTGTATGAGTTTGCAGAACATGATTTACTGGTCTACTGAAAATCCCCGCCTGATTAACGACAAACCACCGCAGGACCAGAAAATTGACATTTAGTGCACAGTGTCAGGAACACAGATTGGGGGCTCCATATGAAAGAATGTACTGCTTTTTACAATAAAAAAAAGGCAAGATGCCACACCTTCTGCGACTCAAAGGCAGAAGTTAATCAATGTTTATGGAAGAGCGAAGTGTGACCAAGGGGTTATGGCCATCATTTCCACTTGCGATTTTTATCTGTCGGAAGATTTAAAGCAGAAAGTGTACACTAATAATCCACATACCCTGGATGAACTCAAGGAAAACATCACAAACACTATTCGCAGCATCACCATTGAAGAGCTGTAGGCAGTATCAGCCAACATGTTGGGACGTGCCCACAGGTGCATAGAAGTGAATAGGGACCATTTCCAGCATCTGTTGTAACGTGTGTAAATCAATAAAGCTTTAGAAAAAGCAACCCACTTTCTTATTCTACCTGTTACAGTATTGTTGGAGGCCCACCCTGTATAAAGGACTGTTTCATGGCGAGTTCCACTGTGAAAACAAATAGGTTCACATACACAGGCTAAATATCAAAAAAGTTTACTCAAAGTAATAAAAAAGTGTAAATAGATACAATATATTAAAGAGAATATAGATATAAAGACATACAAAATTTGAAGAACGATATCACCAAAGAGGCATAAAAGATCAAAAGATACAAAGAAGATATAAAAATTGCATAGCGGCAAGATACGGAAAAGCAAAACAATATTATAATTATCTTCCATGATACGTGGTGAGCAATCTGGGGGGAGTCTTGTTGACTTCCATCAACCCCAGAGGTCGAGAGTAGACTAAACCAACACCATTCCATGATGGACTCCACTCTTCTTTGTCTAAAGTAGACTTAAAGGGGTTGTCCCGCGAAAGCAAGTGGGGTTAAGCACTTCTGTATGGCCATATTAATGCACTTTGTAATATACATCGTGAATTAAATATTGGCCATACAGAAGTTATTTACTTACCTACAGGGGGTCCCCCCCCTGTGCTGGCATCCCCGTTTCCATGGCGCCGACCAAACGTCTCCTCTGGTCGCAGGAACAGTCGCGCTTGCGCAGAGACGATTCCTCTTCTGGATGGTCCGGGCTCACGAGCTGCACCCTGGCTCCTCCCTCTTCTGTGTGCCATCGCGTAGCTCCGCCCCGTCACGTAGTGCCGATCAGCCAATGGGGTGGCTGTAATCGGCAGTGGAACGCAGACTGCAGAAGAACATCCACGGTGCACCATGGGAGAAGACCCGCGGTGCACCGTGGGAGAAGACCAGCGGCACCATCTTGGACAGAAGACTTTTTAAAGATGCTGAACGGGGATTCAGGTAAGAGATTTTTATTTTTTTTTAAATAACACATGGCAGCGGTATTCCTTTGGAGTACCTGGGGGACTGGGCAAAAAAAATGTTTTACTGTTTAGGCGCGGGACAACGCCTTTAAGCTGCTTCTATACTGGACAATTATAATGATGATTATCATTTGGTTTCCCAGTGAGAATCTGAGCGATTATCGTTTTGTGTAAATTCATGCAACGACTGAACGACAAATGATAAATCTTTCACTTCTTGTTCTTTGTTTAGTTTCTGTATGCAGAAAACTGGACAACTTATTGTGCAGTGTAAACAGGCAGTCGTTCACTTATCAATGACTGCCTGCTTGCTGTGAATGGAGGCCGGCCGGAACGATCCACGACCTGCTCCACCTCCATTCACTAGCAATGCTCGCTACTGTATAAAAGCAGAGGAACGCGGGATCTGTGTCTTCGCCTAGCGACGGTGCAGCATAATCTGTAATGCGCATGTGCTCATCCGCAGTACAGAATAAAGAAGAACGTGCAGGGCATAAGTAGCTGACACTTGGGTTCTATGAATCCTATGATGCACAAGCAGCTGGCACTGGAATTTTAGCGCTAAGCATATTGGACATTTATGTCATTTCCTATCAGCTGGAACTAATAGAACTCCTGTCATATATTATATCATGTACTATGCTTTTATTAAGCTGTCAGTGGTGTTAAGAAAGATACTTATCATGGGGTAAAAGCAAGAACAAAACCTGATGTTTATGCCATGCAAGAGAGGATGAATTTGTGGTGCACTCCGCAGAATTAAGGGTGTTGATATTAATACACCCATTATATTTACATTGTTCTTAAGACTGTCGCTTTGTGATACGTTTTATTCTGGACATTTATCCTGTTTATTTTAAACCGTTTTTGCCTATGCCTTAGGCTGGGAAGAAGTTGAAAGGAAGGGAAATGTGCACTAAGAGCTTTGGCTGAAACAGGAGTATGCAATCAGATATTGTAGAGAAAGCCAGTATTAAACACTCATCACGGCAGGCATCTTACACCAGAGCGTCCAGCCAAATTGCACTCATACTCCAAGTTTACAAACTGTAAGAAGCTGTCATCTAATCACAATGCCAGGCTACTGATGTATAGATGGCTCCGAAAACCAAAATTCGGAATAGATTGGGAACATCTGCTTATATCATGTTAAGAATATTGCATAAAGATTCTGTACCTTTCCATAAGCTGCCCACAAAACAGGCGCAGGGTAATTTAATTACAGTGTTTCCCTTGGAGTTTGTAGCAACCTTGTTCATAACAGAAGAATAATGTATTGTACAAAATGTAACTGAGCAAATGTCTTGTGGATGCATGGAGTTGTAACTCATTATAGAATCTCTATGCTGGTACAGTAATTACTGGTCCTGTACATCATGCATTCAAGAGGCCGGGCTTTATTATGAATTATTATTATGTGCAATGCTTACAGATTTATTGGAACTTCACAAGGCTAAATACAATAATGAACCTTACAGATCTTGGCTGTCCTTGACCTTCTAGTGGGATAGAAGAGATTGAACCTTCCATGAAAGTTGAGAGTCCCCTTGAAAGTAGCAAGCTATTTAAGTTCAGTTTAATGTTAATGGGGAGGGTCTCTTTTCCATAGTATTGAATTGACACTGGGATTGGTCAGTGGAACATCAGATGTAACATTTTTCAGTTTCTTTCTGCTTTTTGAATTAAGCTGAGGTCAACGAGACAAGCAGAAAAAGGAGATATATAATAAAGGGTCTGGTGCATAGTACTTGATCGCTCATAAAATGAACATTCAGTTCTTATTTAAAGGAAGTGTCAATTTTGTACAGTCCCTCCTTGAGATCACAAAGTGTCCCTTTGCCGGCAATCAGCTGTTATCTGTCGAGAAACATGGCAGTAAGTGTTCGGGTTTCCTGCGGTATGCTCAGAAGGAAAATGAAGCATTGTATAGTGGTCATTCATATCAATGCAGGACAGGATGGGTACTCCAAAGCAGAACTTTGTAACTGCTTGCCACACTGTTCTATAGAATGCTGAACAGAGGGCCTCACTCTATCAATTCGGAGTTTCCTAATAGACTTTATTAAAATGGGTTTGCTGAATTGTACCGATCCTTCAGGTTGTCCTTCTGTGGTCTTCAATTATACATGGTCTAACACTGAATGATTGATTGCATTTATTTTATCTTGGTCTATTTCATTTCTATGACTTTGGCTATACAGTTGTTATAATCTCCATTACAATTGAAGTCATTTTGAAGAACGACACACTTACCTGATCGAAATATATAAATCCGTAAGGAATTGCTGTGATCATATTGCTCTTGATGTAATGCATGAAAAGGCTTAATTCTTATAATCCATTTAAGTTTTATAGTCAAATAGTCATAATGGATTTAAGGGCTCCTTTAGACAAGTGGAAGTGCAGAACTGCTTGCGACGTTTTGTATTGTGAGGGTCGCACTATTGCGCGCTTATCTGTTCTTTTTGCTGTACTTTCTGCGGAGACCATTTACATCAGTCCTGGAGACACCTGCACCATGATTTTAAAAGCTGTGAGCCTAATTAGTCCCCAGTATTTTCAATTTCCCCACAAAATTGCATAGTTCATTGCACAACTGCGTAGGGCTCAGGTACGCATTTGTGCACCCTCATAGACTCCTATAGTGATTTGGATGTGCAAACGTGCACCAAAATAGAGCATGTTGCATTCTTCTTGTAGCACTTCCATTACTGAGAAATCTTTATTTCCCATGCGCTGTATGCAAATGAGCCCGAGACGGATGGGCAGGCGCTTGGCTCAGACTCGTCCTGTGCTTCTCTGCTCTTGATCTTTCTCGGACCCTCTCCTTGCTTAATGATTGCAGAAGGCGTCTACTCGGACGCCTCTGCCTTGTGCCAGTTGCTGCACTGGCTGCCCATCAAATAAAGAATTCAATTCAAACTCACTACCTTCATCCATAAAGCTCTCCATAGCACCGCGCCATCCTACATTGCCTCCCTCATCTCAATTCACCACCCACCCTACGCCCTCAAAGACTTCTCCAGAGCTGCACCAGTCCTATAGAATGTGCTACCCCAAACTATCCGGGCAATCCTTGGCACACAAAACTTCTAGCGTGCTCTAAAACCACACCTCTTCAGGGAGGCATACCATATCCCCTAAACTAAACCCTCTTTACTCCACCTGATAACGTGCTCCCTGTCGTACTGACTACAATCCCTGCTAGCCACAATCAACCGCCCCCTGTAGTCATACCGATTCAGCCATCACACGGCTTAAGTCTGACCATCGTCTGTGTATAGTATCCCTCACTCTCTACCCTGCCATATCTTGCACATCCCCAGCCCCTTTACCTTCTGTATCACCCCATTATCTGTCGTATGTAAGCTCGTTGGAGCAGGACCCTCACCCCTACTGTTTCTATCAATCAATTACTACATTTAACAGTGGTTTTTATATTTTTGTTTTTTTGTTTCTGTTCCCCTGTCTTGTAAGCATTGCGGAATATGTTGGCGCTATATAAATAAAGATTATTATTTCCCTTGGCTGCAATTGCTTGAAACATTGAAGGAGTTTTTCTATTGAAAATGTGACCGTTTCTGGTGCAAATTGTTCCAAGAAACTGTCTTAAATGCTTGGTGCCACATTTACTATGTGATTTCTACACTTTTGGACACTCGCACATCCAACAAAGGGTCGTTCCTTTGTAGAAAAGGGTGTGTGCCCTAAATGTGACATTGTGCATCAAAATTACACTAAGGATCATACCAGTTTTGGTGTAAACTAATCCAACTAAATAGGTGGTATAAAGTTAGACCAGACATTCTTAACATTTGACAGATTTATCATTTAGCAAAGACACTATGATAAATCTGGTTCATTTAAAGGCTGTCTACCCTTAGTTTGCACTGTCTAGCTGTTAGACAGTATTAGTAAATCTGCCCCATTCTATTTAGATTACCCTTGAGCATATAGACGTAGAGATCTCTTACGGCACAGCTGTGCAAAGCTGAAAGTCAAATGTAAATATTGCCTAAATATTATTTATTTTTTTTCCTCTCTGTGGTAGTAATAGTTAGATCCATTTCACCTGCATATTCTGGGAAAGCAGAATACCAGGCCCCTTTAAACAAAGTAAGATTTGAATTTCAGAATTGCTGGCGATGGTGCTTCAATAGTTCCCAGAATATTGTGTTGCAAGGTCATGCTAATTTTAACTTGTGGGTTTTAATGGCACACATATTTTAACTGGCTCTCTTTCATACTATAAATATGGGCACCAATACAATTGGAGAGTTAAGTACGCATTGGTTGGCATGGGTCATTATTGGTTTAATCTTTCCATGTTTTCTTGCCTAATTGGGTTTTAATATGTGCATTTTCAGCCCTGCAGTTTATATACAATTTTTGGGTAATTTGTGTCAGTTTCATATGGTCATTCACATGTAGATTACTTTAAAATCCCAAACTAATTTTAAAGTGAAATGAAATGTGAAATCAGAAGCGTCGCATAGTTTATAATAGGATTTGAATTAGTTTATTATCACAGAAACCTCCATAAATCTCCATAATGATGTTATTTCAAAGATTATTATCACAGAACGGGGGTTAGTCTTTTAAAGGGTTGTCTGGTTTAGAAAACTAATTTTCATATACTCTATTAAGTAATGAGACGTTAATAGATGTGGTCTTCTATTAAAACCCCAATTTATTAACCAGAGCAGAGGAAGACTACAGAGAGTCTCTGGTGCTCTGGAGAACCCAGCCCAGTGATTTGAATGGACACTATGATCTATTAGTATACCCAAGTCTTTTTCACATATGCTGCTTAGCCCAATTCCTCCTATTCTGTATGTGCTGTTTTCTTTTTTCATTTTTCTTGCATTTCTCCTTGTTAAATACCATTTTGTTAAGGCCCATGTAGACACAACGATTATCCCTCAAAATTCTCTTAAAAGACATCTTTGGAGCGATAATCGTGTGTATTTACACGGCAAGATGATCGCTCAAAATTCACTCAAATGGCAGTTTGAGAGACAGTTTTGAGTGTTCACTTTGCGTAAGTGTGTAAATGAAGGCTCACGCTGTATGCAGAAGACAAGAGGGACCGCTATCGTCTGCGTACAGCTGTTGTCTAGTCTAAACACTTAGCTGGTATGCAGATGAGCACTGTCTTCTGCATACTCCCGCTGTGTTCACGGAGTGCACAGCTTGTATACAGCTGGGCACTTCAAGCGGGTATGCATAACACAGCTGGAGCACTGTCTTCTGCATACTTCTGCTGTGTTCACAGAGCGCCCAGCTGCTATACAGCTGAGCGCTCCGAGTGGGGTATACAGAAGACAGCTGGAGTGCTGTATTCTGCATACTTCTGCTGTGTTCACAGACCACTCAGATGGTATAAAGCTGAGCGCTCTGAGCGGGGTATACAGAAGCTGGATCGATTGTCTTCTGCATACTTCTGCTGTATTCTCCGAGTGGAATACCAGCTGAAACAATAGTATCAGTGGTATCCCGCTGAGAACTCAGCGCGCAGTCCTGATAAGGCTCATTGTTGTCTTTCAGCTTGCTGAAAGACAATGAGCGAATCGTTAACAAAAACTGCAGGATGTTCCTGTTTAGACCCAACGATTCTCGCTCAAAAGACAGCTTCTAGTGAATTTTGAGTGAGAATTGTTGGGTCTAAATGGGCCTTTAGTCGCTGCCCACTGTTCAAGCTTTTCTAGATCTTTTTGAATACTCTCCCTCTCTTCCCTAGTGTTAGCTATCTCTCCTTGGGTTATGTCATCTGCAAATTTGATCAGTTTCCCATCAATTCCCTCCTCATTTATAAAAATGTTGAACAACACTGGGCCTAGGACAGAGCCTTGTGGTACCCCACTTGATACATTCTTCCCCTTGGACGTGCAGCCATTTATGACCACTCTTTGAATACGATCACTCAGCCAGTTGTGAATCCACCTAACAGTTGCCTTGTCAATCCCATATTTGACAATTTCTTCAATAAGTATGGTATGAGATACTTTGTCAAAATACTTTACTAAAGTCAAGAAATATTCTATCTACCACATTTTCTTGATCAACCCAGTAGGTGATTCTGTCAAAGAAGGATATTAGATTCATCTGGCATGACTTGTTTGTAACAAATCTGTGCTAGCTCTGGTTATTTGCTGTATTCTCATGCAAGTACTTGCATACATGCTGTTTATAGACGTCAGGCTCACAGGCCTGTAGTTTCCTAGATCCACCTTCTTTTTTTTTTTTAAGATAGAGACAACATTCGCCTTCTCCAGTCTTATGGGACTGCTCCTGATCTCTAGAAATGTTCTAAGGTTACAACGAGTGGTTCAGCAATTACCTCTGATATCTTTTTCACTACCCAAAAAACCCAAGAAGGTCCAAATACGCATTAAATATGCACAGTTTCTGTCCATGAAAATGCTGCATTTTTTACAGACTAAAACTGCATAAGTCCATGTGAATGAGCTCTTACTGTCACTACTGCTTAACATGGCTATGGTGCTTTCTATGGTGGGGTTTTTTACCTTCCACCTCTTTAACAGTAATCTTCCTACCTTGGAGGGTGGCTAGGGTGCCTGGGTAGGGCTGTCAGAGCTGTGCCTCCACCGGTAAGTTGCTGAATAGAGTGATGTGGAGGTGCGTGTTGGAGCTCAGCATCCAAGATGGTCACTGCTCTCCGTGCTGGTGCTTCCCCCTCTGCCAAACTTTGACTTTCTTTTGACTTTTCATGGATTGCGATTTTGCACACCTTCTTCAAATGATCACCTATATCCAAATAACCTTGTAAAGGAGGCAGTTGCAGTGCCGTGAAGTCCATACTGTCTTGGAATGGTCTTTGGTGAAGACTGGGGAAGTCTGTTAGATGCCATACCTAGACACTGCCAACAGTAAACCCAAACTGGTGAAAAGAAACTTTGTACACCTGTTGATATCTGTTTCTAAAAGGCACTTGTTCTTTGAGTTCCTTATAGGTTTGTCTTCTGTGACAGTTTTATACTTGGTTTAAAAAATTGGCAAAACATTCGGCTAACTGTTGTCTTAACTATTTCACTAGACTATAATCTGTTATCTATGGCCAACTGTGGTTGGCACCGCATACTGAGGCACTTGGACATTAAACATACTGTAGGTCTCAGGGGATATTATAATACATATATTAAACTACATACAGTTCTCCTGTGAACAGTGCTATCTCTACATATGATATTAGCTATATTTTAACAAATGCCAATTTCACAATTAACATATGCTGCAATTTTATTGCTACGAGTTTTAACGCCATGTAACTTTGTTGATAAATTGTCCTGTTAGTATAAAGAAATCAAAGGGAACATGGTATAATTAATGTAAGGGTGGTTTCAAAGGGATTCTGCTTTCCTGCTCCTTTGGGGAGCAGGAAAGGGGAATCCCCACGGCTGAACATTTCTGCCTCGACAGAACCGAACAGCGCCACATGGATCCCATTGACTATAATGGTTACCCTGCTTTTCACCCAGCTGCCCGACTTTTGGACGAAAAAACCCCCCACTGCATGCAGCTCCTTTTTTATGCTATTTTCAGCCGGATCTGCGATGGAATCTCCGACTGGAGGTTCTGACAAAGATGTGAAACCAGACTATTTCTAACAGACACCACTACAGAAATAGAATATTCTACATAGTTCAGGTCAAATTCCTTTATGTTAGCCTGTTAATTAGCTCTTTTGATATCAGAATGGTTCTATTTTTTTTTTTTACGGGCAACTGAAAAACACACTAGAGGAAAGATCAAAAGGGGGTTTGTGTCTCTCCCGGGAGAATGGGGATCGAATAATTGTAAGTGACAGATTGTAAGGTTAGAACAGTGAAACAATGTTTGAATTCCTTACTTGGTAGTCATAATTTACCGGTGGATAAAATACTGTAGTAGCAGAGGACAGTAAGATATGTCTCAGCTGATAGTGGCATTTTTAGAAAGTAAATGGCTTTGTTTGACCTCCCTTTTCAAAATGTCAAATACTTCTGACAGAATCCGATGCATTTATTATAAACCGGCTTTAGAAGACATTTTTATTAGATGACTTGAAATACGAAATAACAGTATGTTTATGAGGATTTAAGCCTATTAAAACCAGATGTACAAGCTTTACTTTTTATGATATAAAGCACCATCCAAGATACATTTTTGTGTAATTGGTGAATGGCACTTGTTAAACTTTTTACTGGTATCAGTAATACTTTAGTGCATAAATTCTACTATATCATATGATATGGTTGTGGGAATGAGGCAGCAAATCTTTCTGCTGTATATACCGGTATTCATTTCCACATTATTTGGGAAATCCAACAAGGATTTGCATAAGACGCATCTAGGTAGTTTAGGAAATTATTCTGTAATGTCTCAAGTAACTATAAGTCCATGTTATTTCATCTCTATAGAGTACAATTATTTACAACTTCTCTGATTAATAATAGTTGCTTGATCCTTCCATATCAGCCATCGTGGGATTTTTGGGCTACTCCATATACATTATATGGTCAGCTGATCCTGATGACTATAGCCAACTTAAGGCCTCATTCACACGGGCAATAAAGTCGCGTGATTTTCTCAAGTTGCAACAATGCTGCAAATCACATGTATGTAAAGCCTATGCTTTCCTAAGGGTTCTTTACATTTGCAAGGTTTTGTAGCATGCGACATTGTGAGTCAAAAACCTCACGGGTTTTGCGATATGCACGCGACATGCGAGGTTTTGTAGCCAATATTTCCCTATGGAGCCTTCCTCTCTGTTACATCGCACGAAAATGTGATTTTTGTGCGGTGCAATGCAACCTTGACAGTAGGAAATTCTGCAGTAAAAATTTAAAAAATTATAATAAATCACCTAAGAGGCACTGTCATATTCGGCGCGGGTCTCCCCTGAAGCTCCCTGACACTTGCTTGAAGTCCTCTGCCAACCCTTCTTGAATTGGAGGATCAAACTCCTCGCCTCCAGGAAGGACTGGCTGTGATTGGCTGACGAGCTTCGTGGCACAGCCAATCAGAGACAGTGCTCGTTAACCCAATCACAGGCATTCAATGAATGAATCGCTGTGACTCGTTCATCGAGCGTCGGCAATGATTGGCTAAGCCAGGGTGCTCATAAACCAATCAAAGCTAGCCTTTCCTGGAGGCGGGGATTTTGATCGAAGTCAATAGATGCCGTCTGTCCCGCGGCACGTCTGCAATGAGCATTGTAGAAGTGTCACCTGATTTGCGTTATCGCCTAGCAATGACGCAGGGAAATCTGTACTGTGCATGTGCGCTGATGGCACATCCACAGTACAAAAGAAAAGAAGAAATTACAGGTAAGCAGGGTCGTCAGCAATGGGCACAGGCAGATTTTGTGCGGGATTCCCCACGCGGAATCTATGCGGGCCGTATGCATGAGGCCTAAGTGTACCTCAGTGTCTAGTTCACCGTAACCAGTCTTTCTTGAGAAGAACAGATTTGTCAACTATTAAAAGAAATGATTGCTCTCTTTTCATACTGTGTTGGGCCTTGGCAAAAGGGGGTCTTTGGGTGTTGGGAACTGGAGTGCTACCATGATGTAGCCATAAATTAACCATTCCGTTATACAGCAGAGGTGTTAGATATACAGTACATGTTCCATCTTGAATTGATTATATCTTCTGTGCCAGTAGTGCTATAAATATCTTTTGGAGATACATTTAATAAATACAGTGGATTACAGCTCCGAACCACTCTTTTACCTTTTAAGCATTCCTTTGAGTCTTTAGATTAGTCCTAATCCAGCATTTTCTTTGACCTTCAATTTATTTGGTTAAAAATGCCTTTGTTAAGCAGCCGCTCTTCTTTTTCACATCCAATTTTGTGGTGTCTTCAGGCACTGCGGAGCTGAATGGTCTTTTCTCTAAATCCCTTAAAACTTCTGAAGTTGGCTACAAAAGGCAAGTGCCTGGTATTCAAATTCAGTGATATTTTTTATTGCTTATTAATGAAAGTTTCCATCTTTCCCCCTTGTTCTCCTTTACTCAATTTCCTTAGCTCTTAGAGGACTGTTTGCATTAACACCTCTGACTTTTTTTCTAAAGAGCATTGCTCCTTCCAACACAAATTGAGTTATAAGCAGAAATCGATAGAGGAATCATTACCTGCTGCAATATTATGTTCCATTCTGAAACTCAAGCCAGAAAAATCACCACACGTAGTTTGCCTTGTTAATCCACTAAATAGGTAATGAATTGGACTGCGTGCTGCAAGCAGATTGATGAACCGGATTTGACTTGGCTTGCCCATGTTAGGAATTGCTGAGCCAACCAGGTCATTGCAGAGAAAGCCACGGAAATGCTGTTACTCGAGGTAGAATTAAATGGTCCTTTTAGAGAATTTCCATTGTTATATATGCTTTCTTTTTGAAATAAGCATTTAATGGCACCATTATAGGGGTTGTCACAGGCTCATTCCGCATACCTTATTTCAAACCTCATAGAGGGTGGAGCTCTACTCCACCCCCCCCCCCCCCACTACTCCTTTATCAGCCATTTTGGTCAACCCTTCTGTAATGCAAAATTTCCCTAGGGTGGCTGTTGCAGAAGAAGTGTTTAACCATACAGTTCACTGTTGAGGGACAGACAGATAAGATCCAAGATGATTAGCAGATCACCACAATAGCCTACAATGAAAAATGGGATATAAATATGTTGAAAAAAATGCAACGTGTTTGACTATAAGCCTTGCTCTTCTGTAGTGTAATCCCATTAAGTTATGTTACGCCTGAAGTGGATGCCAAAAACACCTTGTCTGGATTGGATATAATAGTTATCCCAAAGGACATATATACATGCTAAGGATAACTCTGAGAACAAAACTTTAACAACAAACTCAAACAAAGTGAAAAGGGAAATTTCATCCCAAATAACTAATATGGGAACACCCTGCTTAAGAGCAGGACAATCGCCCTGATGAGGGCAGCCCCACGTCCAGAACCTGGAGATTACTTAGACTCTTCCTAGATGAAAAGGGGATGACAATTGACAGATGTTAAATGCAGCAGCATTAGTAATGAGATGTAGCACCATACTAATAAGAAAGAGCACTGGGGACTTATCTGATAGCAGCAGAAGGAGATGAACCAGACCAGAACTCCACCATCAGAGGAATAACCAGCATCATCAGAGAGCAGAGGCCGGCTGGGGGAAACAATGTCCTCACTGACCAATCAAGCTCCACTCTGCAAGGAAGATGTTAACACATTGGTGCTCAGCACTGAATGACAGGGCGTATGTGCCAATGGCGTGGTCACATGGGCACGATATCAGCCTGGACATACTTCCATGTCATGGCTTGCATGCTGCAACAGTGTCGCGGCCAGTGCACCATGACCGGTTATCCAGCTTCAAACTATTTATGAGATATCCTGAGGATAAGTCATCAGTAGTTGACTAGCGTGGAACTTCTGTCAATCAGCTGTTTTCAGCACTACTTTGCAGTGGCTCGAGTTGGTATTGCAGGCCCAGTTCTCATAAAATTCCAATTGAATTAAAATAATATTCTCTATGCAGACTGGCCTTGGCCATATTTTACTATATGCGGGTTTTAATAGTGGCAACACGTGGTGTATACTTTCATATTGCAAATACTGGACACATACCTACAGCAACAGATTTTTGTTCATATACTGTGCGTGTAGAATTAAACTCATTTTTATATAATTAGGAATATGCTATAGTTAGTTACCTTACTTATCTGGCCGTTCTAGAAGTCTATTTGCATCAGAATTTCTTATACTAAGTACAAAACCCAATGCACTCTCATATACAATTGTAACACTGTGCATTGGCTCTAAACCTGCATTTTTAATTCACTCGTGCTCCACAGAAAGGTACATGAATAGGAATCTTTTAAGTGTCCTTTAAATAAAGCGATTGCTATTCTTTCATTATCCTGAAGAACCAAGTCCATAATTTTATTCACTTTTCAACATGTTTGCTGAAAATAGAAAGCAATTAAACAAAGGATGAGAACAAATACATGACAAATGTTTTTCCTACTATTACAGACTTCTCTTCGTATTCCAGCGGTTAACCTCTGGTCATGACATTCAACCAGAATATCCAAAAATAGTGACGTCTTTAGCGGAATGGAACCCTTTACAAGGCAATATAAAGTGTTATATCTTTAAAAAAATCAATTTTAGGAATTTAAAAGTACTTAAGTGTCAGCGGCGCTGTATAATTTCCATAGCACACTTCTCATTAAAGATTAACTGCTCTATGGTCTCCTCTAGATTGCCCATTATATGGTGGCAAACAATGTACAGACTGACTTCAATGATAATTATGTAAAAGCAGTTCAGTAATTCAGAGGCGGCATTAAACTGTTCTGTAGAATTATTACCCTCAAGATCTGCTAAGGGAATTCTTTCAATAAAAGATAACTTGTTCAGTAACCACTGAGCATGAAAGCTAAAAGATATATATTCCTTCTACCAACTCAAGCTTACTTCCATTTGAAATCGGAAGATGCCCAGCAGTGCCATCGGCTCAGAACTGGCAGAAACTAGTGGGACACACTACACCCATCTACTGTTTGGAGAATTCTGACCAGAAGTGGTCTTTTTGGAAGAATTGTAGCCAAAAAGCCATTCGTTCGATGTAGAAAAAAGGCCAAGTGACTCAACTATGCATGAAAACATAGGAACTGGGGTACAGAAAAATGGTAGCAGGTGCTCTGGAATGAAGAGTCAAAATATGGAATATTTGTCTGTAACGGAAACCAGTTTGTTCACCGAAGGGCTGGAGAGCGGTACAATAATGAGTGTCTGCAGGCTACAGTGAAGCATAGTTGAGGTTACTTGCAAGTTTGGGGCTGCATCTCAGAAAATGGAATTGGGGATTTAGTCAGAATTATTGGAGTCCTCAATTATAAGAAATACAAGCAGATACTTTTCCATCATGCCATAGCATCAGGGAGGTACATGATTGGCTCGAAATTTGTTCTGCCTGGGATTATATAAAGAGACAAAAGAATTTGAGCAAATCTACATACACAGAAAATCTATGGTTATTTATCCAAGGAACATCTTTCCTGCAAAGTTTCTTCAAAAGCTGTGTGCAAGTGTACCTAGAAGAATTAATGCTGTTTTGAAGGCAAAGAGTGATCACACTGAATACTGATTTGATTTGGATTTCTCTTTGCATTTTGTAAATAAACAAAAATAAACAAACAATTCTCATTTTGAAAGCATTCCTTGAGCCCCATTTACACACAGCAATTATCGTTAAAAATTTGTTCAAACAATGGCTTTTGAGCGATAATTGTTGTGTGTAAATGCTTCCATCTTTCACTCTTTGGCTGAACGATGATTTTTAAGTGAGCTTAAAATCCATCCTTCAGCCAGAGAAGAGATAACATAGACCCCATGCTGTATTCTGTATGGGAGCGGCTGATTACATTGTATTCATGCTGTTAGCCCTTGACAGCCCATGCAAGAACAATGGAGCTAATTGCAGAGCTCAGACCACCTGCTGTGTTCAGCAAGCAGCTCCCAGAGTCTCATTTACACGTAAATAAGGCTAATAAAGTGCTAATGGACATTAGTGTTCATTAGTACTTTATGCAAAATGATCTCTAGAACTGTCAATCTTGCAATCATTTGAAAGATTGTCTTTGCGTGTAACTGAGCCTTTACTGTGCAGATTTTTCCACACCTGCCTAAAACATTTTTACAATCCTGTTTAAAGCAGATACAATCGAACACACCCAATCATTAAAGAATCTTTTATTTGTTGATGACAGTTTAGTCAAAGTTTGATTTAGTTGTTATCTTATTTATTCCAAAAACCATTAAATGGTCACTACTAGTGATGAGCGAGCATACTCGCTAAGGGCAATTGCTCGAGCGTGGATTGCCCTTAGCGAGTACCTGCCCGCTCGAGAGAAAAGGTTCGGGTGCCGGCGGCGGGCAGGGAGCTGCGGGGGAAAGCGGGGAGGAACGGAGGGGAGATCTCTCTCTCCCTCTCTCCCCCCGATCCGCCCTGCTGACTGCCGCAACTCACTGCTCCCCCGCACCAGCACCCAAACCTCTTCTCTCGAGCGGGCAGGTACTTGCTAAGAGCAATGCTCGCTCGAGCAATTGCCCTTAGTGGGTATGCTCGCTCATCTCTAGTCACTACCCTTTGAGACAATGTCTGCTTGCGTGTTAGCCATTGTGATTACTAACAAAAGTGTAAATCATTTTATTTACCTAAAATGATGCTTTCATGATGAAAAATCCCGCTAAAGTGCAGAGGAGGAAGGAGAGAAACAGGGACACCCACACATGTGCTGCTAGAGGTAATGGAGAGTGATTTACAGTCCCTCAGCTTCTGAAATGACATCTAGACTGCTCAGTACTTCTGTATAATCTCCTACACTATCCAGTTATTTGTGTGTGTGTGCTGCATAGAGCAGAGTCTCCTGTTTCCTCCATATGCTGTGTATAAGAGACATCATAATAGTAGACTCCAACCACCAGCTCAGAGACAACTAAAAACTAGAGATGAATGCTGCAGAGAGAAAAACTGGTGATACATGTCATATACAAGTCATGTATATGGCAGAAATAGTTTTTCAGTTTTTTCAGAAAAAAAAGGGCTTTGGAAAGAAACAGTAAAAAACCTCTAGTTATGCCTCATGTACACACACATGCAGCTTATTCTGAAAAGTCATCTTAAAGTGTGGGTATGCTTCAAGTTCAATTCTTAGTTGGAAAGAACTACTGCAAAGCATAACTTGAATCTCTATGGTCCCAGTATAAACTTATTAATAGGACCAATCAACTATCATGTAGCATTTTAAGTACAGGTGTGCTTTAATTCCACACAGGGGCATGAGGTCTTGAGTGTCACATTATACTTCTCGTGCCCTATCCTTACACTCCTCATTTCCTCACTGCTGTTACATGCTGTGATTTAGAAATTGCCTTTTTTATCCAGAAATGTATATCCAACTACTATTCTAAAAAATGGGTATAGACAGTAGCCAGTGCAGGGGTGATCTACTTAAAAAAGGCAAAATTCAGTTAAGAAACATACTAGCCATTCTTTAACTGTGACTAAAAACTTGAGATGTCCTGGAACTAACTCAGCATGGGGCACTTTTTGAAGATGAGATGTTTCATGAATGTTGGTTACTTCACAGAAGAGCAAAGTGTTGTTCTATAGCCTGCGGGGCGCACGGCACGTCAAGCATGCAACTCTTAAGTGGATCGCATTTCATATTCTTTCTTGGTAAAAAATACAGAACTCAATTTTTTCTTTTGGAGAAGCCCCGCAGAGAGAGGAACCGTGAACACAATTTTTAGTTGTTAAAATTGTCAATATGAACTTCTGGACTGAATGGTTAATGACATTTTAACAATCAGTAGCTGTCTGGCTCATACAGAGTAATATTGTTTTTCAAAAGAGCTGTGAATTAAAAAGGATCGTTTAGGTTATTTTTACTCTTCAGGGATCAGGATTTTCCACTTGACCTTTTTAGCAATGTGCCTTTCATTCCTTTACTAGACAAACGTTCATATTGATGGTCTTTGGCTGTTTTTGAGTGCAAACCACATAAAATAGCAAATATACAAAAATCTCTTCGATCGCTGAGTGACCCAGACACTGCTTTAATATGTTTGAACAGCCAGCAAACAACTAAGATGCCTAGAGATGAGCGAGTATACTCGCTAAAGGCAATTGCTCGAGCGAGCATTGCCTTTAGCGAGTATCTCCCTGCTCGAGACGGAAGGTTCGGGTGCCGGCGCGGGGAAGCGGTGACTAGCGGCAGTCAGCAGGAGGGAGCAGGGGGGAGAGAGGGAGAGAGAGATCTCCCCTCCATTCCGCCCCGCTCTCCCCCGCAACTCCCTGCCCGCCGCCGGCACCCAAACCTTCCGTCTCGAGCGGGGAGATACTTGCTAAAGGCAATGGTCGCTCGAGCAATTGCCTTTAGCGAGTATACTCGCTCATCTCTAAAGATGACCATATTGGATCATCATGCTTCTATAGACACCAATATAGTCACCTTCTGTACTGTCACCTGTGAAGTAGAGGGGTGTATTAACCCTTTCCAATCAACTGTCTGACCTCTGAAGACATTATGATTTAAGACTGTACAGCTCCGATGTTGGAAGACTTTCGTCGGGGTTCTCTTACTGTATATTGCCAGCCTCTCTGCGGTCGGAGCCTATCCAATATGTCACCTCATGCAGTACTGGCTTTAGCCAGCAGATAGCACCATTGTATAACAGCAGAAAAAGAGTAAGCCCCCTAGGAAAACCAGGATACAAATTGGATTGGAAAGGGTTAAGCGGTAAGAGAACAGTCAGTTCTTGAAGTTGATGTGTTGGAAGCAGGAAAAAAGGGCAAAAATAAGAATTTGAGTGACTTTCACAAGGGGCAAATTATGATGGCCATATGACTGTGGGATGCGACACAGGTTACAGGATGCAACTTAAATTTCAACATAGTAAATTAGAACAGTAATCATGGTTTATTGCACAATTATTGTTAATAACTAGCATACTGTCTGCAGCTGACGGATTGGCAAAACTCTAATACTGTCTTTCAATACTTCCAGGCTTCATTCTGGTAAAAGTCACAGTCCTCTACTATGTATACAAGCCTTACCATAAACAATGTCAAAAAGAGTTATGTTTATTGTGTTACCCTACTAGCAGGCTTGCTTAGTCAAATTCACAGTTAGTGTGCACACTGTTCGCTTTTAATTAGGTCAACCTCACTTACAACCCAATACTGCAAAAATTCTCAATATCTGCAGATCGTCGCTCCTCAGTCAGCAGCTCCTCTGCAGCTTTGGCTCCAACTATCACTATTGTGGTACCTTGGCAGACCTAGATAGTCTCTGACTGGGCAACCAGGGCTACCTCCATCCTTTCAGCAGCTACTGCTGCTCAGCTTGCCGTTCCTATGGCCATCTTACAGGCTATCACACCTCAGTGACCCAATAGCAGCTCACAGGTCTCCTGCACTCTCCTTCTTTATCTAGTGCCCCAGAACCTGTGGGATCTTTCCAAACATGTGACCTCCCGGCAGCCAATCACAGCACACTACACAGGGGGCAATATCTGAGTGCAGTTTTTCAAACTGGCCAATAGAGGTCATTAGAATTTCAGGTATCCCATCTCTAAGGCAATCTTAACCCTTTAGGGTGAGTCCCTTACAACTGTGTCAGAGCATCTACAAAATGGCAGTGCTCATGAAGTTCATGCCTCGACAGCTCGCAACGGTTTTGGCAGCACAAGAAGGACCTACACAATACTGAGCAGGAGGCTGATTGGTGTATATATTCAATTTGGTTCTCTCTTTTTTTAAATTAACTATGCAGTATGGGAGAAAATAAAGTTGGTGACCAGCGGAAGAACCATTATGCCTTGGGACTTATGCATGAAGAAATGTTCAAACTGTTACATTTCAGTTTCCATACTTGCCTATACAATTTGTATTGTACAAATTATAGCTGTTTTTTGTGGTCTTCCATAGAGTCCTTACTAAAAGAAAAAAGTGAAGACTCATCATAATTTCTACAATGCTACATAATTATAATTATAAATATATGCAGATAATTCTTAATATATGCAGATTTTTTTCAAAATGGTTTCCCGACGGGACTGTCCAATATAAACCATTTTGCTGACGGTGCGTCATAAAGGTCATGCTAACAAATAGCTTCCTCTTAAACGTGTTGAGTGTGATTTGTCGTATGCTAACTCAGAAGCTTATTGCAAATTGCTTTGCAAGCTGTTGCTGAAAACCCAAAAGGTTGAGGGTTAAACGTCAGCTGATTCAACTGGGAGGAATCGGAGCGCATATGATTTCTGCACAGGACAAAATACGAAAATAAAACCAGCATGCCAATAAAAACACATTGTGATGCTTCAAATACCACTTGGATTAGTGCACAGATTGGCAAGGGAAGTGCGTTTCCCTTCAAACCCCAGTTTTATGTTTTTTTTAAGCTTTTAAGGAAATCTTTGGAAATGCATGTGTCTCTGTGAAAATATGTGTACAAGGAATGGGCCTTTTAGTTTTTGACAAATAGCATTACCGATCATCGGTAAGTTGGTTAACCTAATTAGGCTAAACATATATTAGACAGTAAATTAGCACTTGTGTATGTGTCTAATTTCATAGGTTTTTATGAATACACCAAGATGAATTCATTCAGATGCCAGATGGAGTCTTTAATATGTATGTACAATAGCTGTATATTGTAGGAATAGTACTGTGCAGAAGTTTTAGGCAGGTGTGAAAAAAACTGCAAAGAAAGAATGCTTTCAATAGGAGAAGAATTGATAGTTTATTTTGTCAATTAACAAAATGCAAAGTGAATGAACAAAAGAGAAATCTAAATCAAATCAATATTTGATGTGACCGCCCTTAGCCTTCAAAACAGCATCAGTTCTTCTAGGTACACTTGCATGCAGTTTTTGAAGGAATTCAGCAGGGAGGTTGTTCGAACATCATGCAGAACCAACCACAAATCTTCTATAGATGTAGACTTGCTCAAATCCTTCTCTCTCTTCATGTAATCCCAGACAGACTTGATGATTTGGGGCCATATCATCACTTCCAGGACTCCTTGTTCTTCTGTACACTGAAGACAGTTCTTAATGACCTTGGCTTTATGTTTGTGGTTGTTGTACTGCTGCAAATAAATTTGGAGCCACTCAGACGCCTCCCTGATGGTATTACATAATGGATAAGTAAATTCCTGTATTTCTCAGCACTGAGGACTCCAATAATCCTGACCAAATCCTCAATTCCTATCTTGCAAAGAACCTTTGCTGTTGTTTGCAGACACTGATCAGTGGATGGGCGTACTTGGGTCCCACTGGTTTCTGCCAGTTCTGAGCAGATGGCACTACTGGATGTCTTCCTGTTTCGAAGGGAAGTAAGCAGGATGTTTCTTTCATTTGATGCATTACATATAAGGTTGATGATTAGAGATGAGCGAGTATACTCGCTAAGGCACATTACTCGAGCGAGTAGTGCCTTAGCCAAGTATCACCCCGCTCGTCTCTAAGGATTCGGGGCCAGGGGAGGGCAGGGAACAGCGGAGGAGAGCGGGGAGAAACGGAGGGCAGATCTCTCTCCCTCTCTCCCCCCCGATCCCCGCAACAACTCACCTGTCACCCGCGCCGGCCCCCGAATCTTTAGAGACGAGCGGGGATATACTCGGCTAAGGCACTACTCGCTCGAGTAATGTGCCTTAGCGAGTATACTCGCTCATCTCTATTGATGATCATTCTCACCTGTTTGGTATAATTGGTTATTCATAAACCTGACTGTTTTCACACCCGGCCGTTATACGCACATTGGAATAAGCCCTAAAAGATTCAATGCTGTTTTGAAGGTGAAGGGTGGTCAGACCAGATATGGATTTGATTTAGATTTCCCTTTAGTTCACTCGCTTTGCATTTTGCTAATTTACAAAAATAAACTGTTAATACTTCTATTTTTAACCCTTTCCAATCCACTGTCTGACCTCTGAAGACATTATGATTTAAGGCTGTACAGCTCCAATGTTGGAAGACGCCCGTCGGGGTTCTCTTACTGTATATTGCCAGCCTCTCTGCTGTCAGAGCCTATCCAATGTGTCGCCTCATGCAGTACTGGCTTTAGCCAGCATATAGCGCCATTGTATAACGGTAGAAAAAGAGTAAGCCCCCTAGGAAAACCAGAATACAAATTGGATTGGAAAGGGTTAAAGTATTTTTAATTTGCGGCATTTTTCTACACCTGCCTAAAACATTTGCACAGCACTGTACCTTGAAGCCCACGAGTTCACAACTAATGTGTATGGGTATGTATAATTCTGGTATCCTCTTATGTAGTAGGGGAACCTTTCAGCCCACTCCTGTACCAGGGACTGATTGGGACTCCAGCATCTGACTCTTCATTAGGGACCTTTTACATGGGCCAGAATTAGGCCACACGATGCACCGTAACATGCAGAGGAAGCTGTCGCTGTGGAATCTGCATGAAAGTCTGCATGACTACGTGTGGATTGTAATGAGGAATAGCAGCAGAATTAAGTGGTTCAGTGATTATAGTTTTTTGACTGATGGAGAATTAAAGTGTTGTATGGGATTTTAAACTGAGAAAATGAAATTCCTCATGTTTGCCTCCCTAGTGACATCACAATTAGAGTTGAGCGAACGTACTCTGCTGAGCTTGATGCTCGATCGAGTATTAGCATACTCGATGGTGCTCGTTACTCGAACGAGCATCACGTCGTGTTCGACCCCACACCAGTTTTTGGCTCCTCCCCGCTGTGACGTGCTGTTTTAGCCCCTCCCCGCCACGACACAGTGCGCGCTAATGGCAAATTTTTGGGCTGGCAGGCAGGCAGGGGAGGGAGAGAGAAAGAGAACAAACACCTACGAACCAAGGAAAAAAAGGCTCGGGACCCGGTGTCCCACATCCAAAAATGCTCGAGTCTCCCATTGTAGTCAATGGGGTTCGTTACTCGAGTAGAGCTCTCGAATTCTACGAAAAGCTCGACTAGAATAACACAGACCCAAGCATTTGGGTGCTTGCTCATCTCTAATCACAATACC
Source organism: Eleutherodactylus coqui (assembly GCF_035609145.1). Classification (NCBI taxonomy): domain Eukaryota; kingdom Metazoa; phylum Chordata; class Amphibia; order Anura; family Eleutherodactylidae; genus Eleutherodactylus; species Eleutherodactylus coqui. The sequence continues at coordinate 237,935,854 of NC_089838.1, forward strand.
TGAACCTCTCATAGAGTAAAGATCTCTTGCTTGGCCGCCACTCCATTCAACTCATTCCCACCACAGCTCTGGTAGTGGGAAGGAAAAATGATGGGGGACCTACCGTTCTAGTGTGGGTACCAGCAGCTGATGATACTTGTTAATGGCTGGAATGCTTCTGGACACAATTGTACCCAGTAGCTAGGCACTGATAGCGTATCTGTAAATACGCTAGCCTACATGGAATCTCACTTGATGAGTGTATGCAACTTTATTAGAAAAAAATGTAACTTTTTGAAATAACAAATACACTCCTTAAAAAATGGCGCCTAACAGTATAATAGGAACATTGGTCACCTGGCGGCTTGGATTTCTCCAGCCCTCGTTTAAGCAAACGAAAGATTAATGAAAAACTTTAGTTTTTCTTGTATTGTTATTTGCATACAATTATAATTAATGAGCTCGGTATGCAGTATTCCATAATTTAAAATATGTACCATGAGCAAAAGCACCAATCATCACACCGTTGGGAAGAAAGTCTCTGCTTTATGTCGTAGCGTGCTATTTAGCCAAAACCATGCATTGCATAAAATACCTGTGAACAATAAATCATTAATTTTGTATGGTTGGAGCCAGTCTGGTTCTTGTCAGATAGTGAGGGCCTCGCTATGAGCTCCTAGTCCGCTCACGAGATGGCTAGCTCCGTGTTGAATGCTAGCAACAGCTCTGGGCATTGGGAGGAAGGTCCTGCTGCCTAAACAAACACAAACTGCCACAATTAGGAATAATTAGACCACTTAATAATTCCCAGCTAAATACAAATACACATATGCTCCGTCCGTGCTCTTATAGGTCATAGAGCTCTCATCAACTGAATGTTCCTTTAATTACAGTATTTTAACTGAAGTACAAAAGTGAAAACGCAGTAGAATACTAGACTACGCGAGGGAGAAGACCTCATAATTAGTATATTAATATACAAAGGGGAGGATTTATGAACGGAAAAAAGTGACTAATTTTTGTGCAAGGCTAGTTTGTGCAAAAATGTTGTGCTTTTTTGTCCCCTACACCGCTTTATGCCACTTTTCTAAAAAGGGGTGTTGCTTTTTGGGTGGGAGCGTGGACTGACACCTTTCTCTTAGAGATGAGCCAACGTGCTCATTTAGGACAATTACTCGATCGAGCATCGCTTTTTTCGAGTAACTGCCTACTCGGGTGAAAAGATTCGGGGGGCAGCGGGGCGGAGCAGGGGGGTAGCAGGAGGGAACATGGGGGAGCTCTCTCTTTCCCCCCACTCCCCACCGCAACCCCCCGCTCACCCCTGACGCCCCCGAATCTTTTTGCCCGATTAGGCAGTTACTCGAAAAAAACGATGCTCGATCTAGTAATTACTCTAAACGAGCACGTTCGCTCATCTCTACTTTCTCTATAGTTTATGCTGGGAACTAGCTGGATAACATTTCTGTGTAGATACAAAGATGGGCTGAGCTACATCTAATATATGAGGAGGCATACGTTGCTTGATATATTAGGCGTATCATGTATTGGCGGAAAGCATGTTAGGACTTGTATTTCAAACACCCCTCCTAATAAATCTGCCCCATAGTTTTTCTCACCTTTTTTTCAACTTGTTTTTATTGAAAAGTTTTCCCTCTAACAATTGTTAAAAACTTGGCTTCGCATACAAGTTACATCACAATAACCCTATGTTCAAGGCAATTGTAACAGAGGTTATGTTCCGGGGATTCATGACATATGCCCATCAAACAGTCCTCTGAGATTCCAGAACTGTGTCTGTCAGTTTCCCAACCTGTAGTGTATGGAAGAAAGAAAAAAAAAGAAGGGGACGAGTAGAGGGATGGAGGGAAAGGAGAAGAGTGGAAAGGGAGGGAGGAATGAGAGGTGGGGGTTGGACCAGGGGGGGTGAGGGAGAGGTTGAGGAGGGGGGGGAGAACAAACTTCAGGTCTGAACTCTTAACCCATTTCAGCAGTATATATGACAATAAACCATTTTTCTCACTTTTTCTTTTTACACCTTTAAACAAGAGGTCAAGACTCAAGAGTGAAAGTAAAAATCTAACAACATTTTATAAACTAAGGTGAAAAAAAAGCTGCATCAAATTTATCATACAGTGTTTTTTGGCTCAAGCCATTACTTTTAGAACATGTTGGTGTGTTTTGTGCCACAATAATGTTAGTAATAACTTTAGTTATTTATAATGTCCTTCTTGGCAGTATTACCTTGCATTAGCTGGGGGACTGCTACATGGGTCGGCATTAAACGGGAGTGCCAGAAAGTGTTGAGTACAAGCACTCGGCACTCTCCAGCTCTGCCACTGAAGTGAATAGAACGGTGGCATGCATGGGCATCCTCTGCTTCTTTCAAGCAGGGATCTTTGGAAGCCTCATTCTTTGTATTGGTGGGAATCTCAGCGGTCGAACTCCCACCAATTATAAAGTCATCCCCTATCCTGGTTTTTTGGAACTCTGAACAGTTCTTTTTGGAAGGTTTGATTATTGAGCAGATTTATACCTTGATTTTTTTCGACTGTGAATGTAACATCTTCGAATATCTTCAACTGACTCGTCACTAATGAATGGTGTCCCTGAGTGCTTTTTGTCTAGTAGGCTTTTCATATCTTCTGAATGTCTGTCCCAACGATGAATGTTATTTTTGTGTGGTGGTTAAACACACAACGGTACGCACGGTGCACAGGTTGACATTGTACTTGCCACAAAAAACTTGGGCTTATTTACTTATGCTAATACTTAAAAGTGCAAACTTAAACTAGACAGTCTTAAAATGTGCCAACTTTAGCTCTGTCGAATTTTAAGACTGTTTAGTCTATCTTTATACCACCCTTGAGTTGGCTTAGTTTACGTCAAAATTTTACCATTTTCTGTCACACCTAGGTCACGCCACTTTTTCAATGAAGAAACGCCCCTTTGCGGGACTCAACAAAATGAAAAATGAAAGTCCGAAAGTGTCTAAAACACATAGAAAATGTGGTACAAAGCATGTTTGCAATTTTTTTCTGGCTCAATGCACAGCAGAAAACTATTGGATTTTCAATAGTAAATAAGCTCTTCTGTAAGTTCCTTTGAACCGTCACCATCTTGTGTACTCTCGCCACCATGCATACGCACTCACTCCAACGCCAATATGAAAAATTTTGAGTCTTTTGGGCATATTTACTTCTGAAAATTCGATAGTTTTCTAGTATATACTGTTGAACATGTTTTAGGGCTCTTTTACACAAGCTATCAAGTCCCAAGCTTAATTAGCAGTGAAATTCCACATTCACACAATCTGGAGCTGCGTGTTGGGTGTTATCCAGCTCTCATAGGAGTCTATGGAAACTGCTGTGCAGCACACACCAAAGATAGTTCAGGTCCTATCTTTTCACGTGCCTCGGAACTTAGATGCGTGCATTGTAGTCAGGGATGTCTTATCTTTGTAAGGTGCAAGTTTCTTGTGCGTCTAAAATGTCTTCATCTGAACATTTCTATAGGAAAGCATTGGTTCTAATAGACACAATATTTTGACACGCCTATTCTGCGTGAAAACGACACCCATGTAAAAGAGCCCTTAGATACTTTCTGACACTGTTTTCTCATTTGTCTGACAAGGTGTTCCTTCCTAGAAGGGGAGAGGCCTGAAAGTTGCACCAAAAATGCACCAATTGCACCTTATTCATAAACTAAGCTAACTAATAGGTGGTATGCAGTTAGGCTAGACAGTTTTAACATGAAACAGATTTATCATTCAGCAGAGCTATTGTGATAATCTTGGGCATTTTAAGTCTGTCTAGTCTAAGGTTCCCCTCACACAGGCACTTTATACCGTGATTAGCGCAGTGCTTTCAGCACCACGCTAATCGCCGTACAACTCTCCCATTGTTCTCAATGGGACTGCTCACACAGGTGCAAATAGCCACTCGATCACGGCTGTAATTGGTGCATTGAGCACTGGCTCTGATTGGCTGAACCAGCACTCGAGAACTAATCAGAGCAATCTCTAGCTGGAGGTGGGGTTTTCAATCCCCGTTACCCGCAAGAGATAGTCTGTTGGCGCGGAGGACTGCACGGAAGCCTGCCGGTGCCCTGAAGAGCGGGGCTGAAAATGCAGCCAAATGCTGGCAAAACACATGCCAGCCCTGCTGAAACTGCAGTAAACGCAGCGTTGAAAAACGCTACGTTTTTGCAAATGCCTTTGTGAGGCAGGCCTAAGGCCTCATGTCCACAGGGAAAATCAGGCCTGTCGCGGATTCTCCATGCAGAATCCCGCAGCAGATCCCTCCTTTTCCGCGGACCTAAGACCTAAAAAGAAGAATCGCTTACCTATCCAGACGCTGCGGATCTGCCCTCTGTCGCTGCCTGATCGTCTTTCTTCGGCCCGGCGCATGTGCCGTGCACTCTATTTCAGCTGCGGGTGTGCCACGGATCTGGACGGCTTCCATAGGCTTCTGCAGAAGCCTGCGGGAGCGGTCCCGTGGGAGACCCGCACTAAAATGGAGCATGCTGTGGGTGTTTTCCTGCACACGCAATCTACGCCTCAGGGGAAAATGACATCCGCAGGTATTTAACTACCTGCGGGTGTCCAATGCATCCCTATGGGGCGCGGATCACGCGTGCGGGAGAAACGCTGCGGATTTAAAATGTTGTTTTGCCGTGGACATGAGGCCTAAGGCTAATTTTACACGGGCCGACAGTCGCCCGAGTAATTGCTCAAAAGGGACATTATGAGTGATTGTCGTCCTATGCAAACATGGGATCTGACAGAGCACGTATCGCTCACTTGTCAAGCTGAAGACCAAGCCACTTTATCTAAAAACCCAGTGACTGTCAGTCTTTGTGAACAGGCAGTTATTCATCTCTGAACGTATGCCTGTTTACTCTGAATGGAGGCGGGTGGCCAGAAGAGATCTCCAATGCGCTCCCCCTCCATCCATTGGGGCGGCGATGGGGCGCTTAAATGCCCAACACTTGTCCTGTGTAAAAGTCTGCTAAGTTTGCACTGTATAACTATTAGGCCTTAGTCACATGGGCATTTTTTCGCGCGATTTGCGCATCGCATGACGGATGCGCATGCACAAATCGCGTGACCGGCGCCAAAAAATCGGCCGAAAAAACGCCCGAAAATCTGCTCCTAGCCGCGTTTCATTAGAAACGGGCCGGAGCTGTCCAGCGCATTGCATTCAATGGAGCCGGCAATACAGCCTGACCAATCAGAGGCAGGTTTCACTCACACACCCATTCATGAATTCATGAATGGGTGAGTGACTGCTGCCTCTCATTGGCTCAGCGGGACCAATCAGGGGCAGCTCCCGCTGAGCCAATGAGAGGCAGCAGTCACTCACCCATTCATGAATTCATGAATGGGTGTGTGAGTGAAACCTGCCTCTGATTGGTCAGGCTGTGACCAATCAGAGGCAACTCATTCAGCAGGCGGGGATTTTAAAGCCCCGCCGGCTAAATAGTGCCGAGAAGCAGTTCAGGAGAACTGACAGCGGCAGCGGCAGAACTCCGGCTGCAGCGGAAAGGTGAGTATACAATTTTTTTTTATTTTAACACATTTTAGGATGAATTGCAGGGAAGGGCTTATATATTTAAGCCCTTCCCGACAATTCATCCAGCGCTCGCCGGCAGCCCATTGCTTTCAATGGAGACAGTTGTATTGCCGGCTCCATTGAATTCAATGGGCAAACATCGTTCTTCTCTGCCACAGCTGTTACAGCTGTGGCAGAGAAGAATGATTTGTATTCTATATGTTCTCAATGGGGTCGGCGCTGCTGCCGCCGGCCCCTTGAGCGCATATAGAGAAGAGAACAGGAATCGCAGATCGCACATAGGTGCGATCTGCGATTTCTGTTCTATAATTTATTGGACGAGCGCATAAAAAGCGCTCATGTGTCCGATACCATTGCAAAGCAATGGTTTTATAAAATCGCTGGACGCATGCGCATGCGCAAATCGCGGCTAAAAACGCCCGTCTGACTAAGGCCTTAGACGGCATTAGTTAATCTGCCATTTTGTCTTTCCTATATCATCTGTTTTATGTGTTTGTCGTGTTTCATTCCAACAGCATAATCATGTGAACCCCCACCATGACTTTTTGGGACACAATGTATTGTATTCCTCTTTTATGACGTATAGACTGCAGTAGACAGTAGGCTGTATTTTGCTGACAAGAAGTAGACGGAGCATTTCCCATAATGACATAATAATAGGGCTTTGATATGTAAACAGTTTCCTAATTAGTCATAAAAATAACTATAATGAGAACTTTGAACTACTGAATGGTATTAGAGCATAATTATGGGGACACACCATCATTGTAGGAGCAGTACAGACGGTATTTGTTCTCTGTCTATTGTCTGAAACTACATGGAAAGGTGAGCGTCCGTGGTCTGTTCGCATGGTGCAGTGCTGTCTGCCGGCCATTGTTGCTGTCGTGCATTGCCTGTGGGGTTTTGTGGTCCCGACCCACGGGGCTTAGCCTGGTAACAGGGGCGCTGGGCTTTTGGGTTGTCTATGTGCAATAATCAGTGCTGCATGTAATAGAGTTGGGAGCGATTTAAAACTGGACGCTGTGAAGTTGTAAGTGAGCTCATATAGTTTAGTCAAAATGTTTACTAAGAACCTCATGCTCATGTGTAGAATTTTGCTCAGCAGCAATAGATCCAATAGGATGTGGATATGCAGACCAGCGCTTTTTTCTATAATTGTGTCATCATTTTAACAGTCAATTCACAATTTGCCTGCGGCAATATAACCCAGATTATGGTATCCCTCTACTATGAGGTATAATCTTTATTGGTATGCATTAAAAAGGGGTATTTGAAAACCCAGTATCCTCCACATACTGCTCTAATCGTTCACATGAGCGTGTATTTGTGCGCACAAAACCTTGCGTCTATTAGAACGATTGTTTTTCTATGGTGTGTTCACATGTCTGTGTTTTACAGGTGTGCAAATTCTCACACCTGCAAAAGGTAGGACGTGCGTACACCACATAGGTCTGTGCTGCACGTAAAGATTCCCCACGGGGAGTCCCCTCATCACTGAACACTGTGATAGCATTGTCACAGTGTTCAGTAATGATGGCACTCCCCGCGGGGAGTAAAGAATCCCTTGCCACAGCTGTCACAGTTGTGACAGCTGTGGCAAAGCAAGGCAATGTTCTCCCATTGCTTTCAATGGGGCAGCCGCTGCCGGCGGGCCCCATTGAAAGCAATGGGATACCAGCAACCCCCGCAGTGATTTTCGGGTGAAGGCTTGAAATATAATCCCTTCCCTGAAAATCATCCCTAGCTGCTGGAAAAAATAAAAAATATATATACTCACCTCTCCGGCGCTGTTGCGGCTCGGCACGTCTAGCCACTTGGCTTGCCGGCACTGAACTGAAGCTCTTTCAGCAGGCGGGGATTTAAAATCTCCACCTCCTAAAAGGGCTGTGTCTGATTGGCTGAGCGCTCAGCCAATCACAGACAGTGCTCAGCTATTTATTGAATGAGACCTAAGCGCTGCCTGTGATTGGTAACACCACTTAGCTCATCATAGACAGCACTCACCTATTCATTGAATAACTGCAGGGGTTGCCGACATTCCATTGTTTCCAAAGCAATGGGCACGGACCTTCATTCCCGCACTTTTTTTGCACATCTGTGCTGCTCTGTTTTGCACCACATACACATATGCAAAACAACGCTTATGTGAACGAGGCCTTACAGGTATATTTCAGATTTCCTACATAACTAGATACATAAAGATGGAGACATCCTAGCTAAACATTATTGTTAAGTTTACTGAAATTAAAAAGCAACAAACATCCCCCACAACATGTTTCACCATCTCAGTGGCGTCATCAGGGGTTTGGGGCTAAATGGGCTTGTCTTTTTTTAAATAATTGGGCCATCATTTTAACAATGTCTCACATCATTAAGTGATCTATATGATTGCGATCTATCTTGCATTACATACCTAAATATCACTCCAGGCTACTCCGTGGACACATTGCACAACGCGATGATTCAAGGCACGCCAGAGAGAAAATCTTTGTGCCCATACACTGCCCTCTATGCCATTGTATCACGAATGACACAGTATAACTGCATAAATGTTAATGCTTCAATATGACCATTTTTCAAGGCATTTCATTTTGCATTTCTTTAGTGTTACCAACGCTAGTTATAGTCCATGCTAAATAGAATTTTTATAAACACTGCAACTCTTATTAATATCATTACTATTGTGTTTCTTATCACAGACTTCCAGAATTACCCGTTCCGACAACGACAAAGACAATGGCTGGGATGCCTGGGGGAGCTGGAGTGACTGTTCTCGGACCTGTGGTGGAGGAGCTTCATACTCTTTACGAAGATGCTTGAATGGCCGGTTAGTAAGAATTTTTGGCTTCAAGAGACTCCGTTCTTGCTTTTCTCAAATTAGTTATTTATTGCATTTTGCTTAATTGCCTATGAACAATGAAAAGGTGACTGGATTTTTTAACTAGTTGTAATAGTATGTAGGGTAGTCAAGGTTGCAGGCTGCGTATTACAGCAACCCAAATGAGGTGCTCTCTTATTTATTTCATTTTCAAGTAACATCACACTCCATATTACTGACTCATATACTCAAATGGTAACATTGGGACATTACGTATCACTGACTAGCATGAGTATAGTAATAGGACTTCACCAACAGAAATGTAGTTACAATGTACAATCAGCCATATAGCATTTGAAAATGCAGTAAGGCAAAAGTATGTGAAAAATACTCCCTCTTCAATAACTAAATTCAGGACCCTCTTTACTACTAAGAAGTCCCCAGAACGGTTTATTGGTCATTCAGGTTACATTATTTTCAACTTACAGTACAGTGACCCTTCCTGAATCATAGTAAAGCGCTTCAATACTACAACAATATGTGATGCAATCACCGATTGACTATGTAGTGACAACTATAGTACAGATAGTATAGTGTGATTGTCCTCAGTAAGAGAAACAAGGTCATTTTGTAGATATGATACCTGTTAATGGCTAACAAAAATACATGATGTTATAGCGAGCTTTTGGGTTCTTCCATCGACCCTTGATCATGTATTTTTGTTAGCCATTAAAGGTATCATATCTACAAGATTACTTGGTTTCTCTTGCTGGGAACAACCACACTTTGCTCTACTGGCTAACACCGTACCAAACCCTCTTTTTTCAGATAGTACAGTGTTACATGTACTGTACTACTCTCTACCTGTACTACATGTACTGCACTGCTTTCTACCTGTATTACATGTTCTGCATTGCTTTCTACCTGTACTACATGTTCTGTGCTGCTTTCTACCTGTAATACATGTTCTGCATTGCTCTACCTGTAATACATGTTCTGCACTGCTTTCTACCTGTGCTACATGTTCTGCACTGCTTTCTACCTGTACTACATGTTCTGCACTGCTTTCTACCTGTACTACATGTTCTGCACTGCTTTCCAACTGTACTACATGTTCTGCACTGCTTTCCAACTGTACTACATGTTCTGCACTGCTTTCTACCTGTAATACATGTTCTGCATTGCTCTACCTGTAATACATGTTCTGCATTGCTCTACCTGTACTACATGTTCTGCACTGCTTTTCAACTGTACTACATGTTCTGCACTGCTTTCTACCTGCACTACATGTTCTGCGCTGCTTTCTACCTGTAATACATGTTCTGCATTGCTCTACCTGTAATACATGTTCTGCACTGCTTTCTACCTGTGCTACATGTTCTGCACTGCTTTCTACCTGTAATACATGTTCTGCATTGCTCTACCTGTACTACATGTTCTGCATTGCTTTCTACCTGTACTACATGTTCTGCACTGCTTTCCAACTGTACTACATGTTCTGCACGGCTTTCTCCCTGTACTTCATGTTCTGCACTGCTTTCTACCTGTACTACATGTTCTGCACTGCTTTCTACCTGTAATACATGTTCTGCATTGCTCTACCTGTACTACATGTTCTGCACTGCTTTCTACCTGTACTACATGTTCTGCATTGCTCTACCTGTAATACATGTTCTGCATTGCGCTACCTGTACTACATGTTCTGCACTGCTCTCTATCTGTAATACTTGTTCTGCACTGCTCTCTACCTGTAATACATGTTCTGCACTGCTCTCTAACTGTACTACATGTACTACACTGCTCTCGATCTATGCTATATGTACTGCACTATTCTCTATCTATGCTATATGTACTGCACTACTCTCTATCTATGCTCTCTACCTGTGCTGCGTGTACTATACTACTGTCTACTTGTGCTTTATGTACTGCACTACTCTCTACCTGTTCTGTATGTACTGCATTACTCTCTACCTGTTCTGCACGCATTGTACTGCTCTCTACCTGTACTACATGCACTGCACTCCCTATGCTGTATGTACAGTACTGCTTGCTGTCTGTACTCCATGTGCTGCTCCTTACCTGTGCTATATACAGTATAACATACTGCTATCTTCCTGTGCCAGGACTAGCTTCTCCTCTCGACATACAGCAGACTAAGATTGGCTCCATCTTATTTTTTTACTATTCACTGTACATATTATAGCCTCTTTTTCTGATTATTGTTTTTAAGATTCATGTTTTTCCTTATTTTCACCAATAATTAGTTTACCATATTTTCAAATTTGCCCTGAAATGAATTTGTGCATAAAATCCAACTAGCCCCTCTGTAGATATCCAGCATTTCGGAGGCTATGCTCTAGTATTGTTACACTATGAGCTAAACCTACATGGGTCACTTTAAACAATGTGGTAATATTCTCGCATCCTTCATGATTATCTCTTGGCTGGTGGGATATAATCAACAATATGATTCATGGAAAAAAGGATTTAACTGAATAGTCTGCTGAAAAGTAAGAAAAAGCAGAAATGAATCTTCTGTTAACAGATTCACTCTAATGTATTAGCTGCTAAGTGGGGGAATGTCTATCTTGATTGTTTTTGACTGTCATTTCTCATCCCTGGGGTTGATAAAAGACAGAAGGCAACCAGACAGACTGTTGAGACATTACCATGCATTTTTTCTAAAACATTCCTTACGTCCAGCAAGTCCAGAGTTTGGGACTGCTATAAATGACATCATGTCTTTATTCCCATCAGATTGTCCTAAAATGTCAGTGGCATCTCCTACTGCTACAGACCCCCTGCTTTGTATGTATGTGCGTATATATATATATATATATATATATATATATGTATGTATATATATATATATATATATATATATATATATATATATATATATATATGTCAAGGGGGTTTCATTATCTGGCTTACTAAAAAAAAAACTGTGGGGACACGGCCAGGCAAAAGAGCACTCATTATACTGCAGGGAAAAAGATGTGAGATGTTTGCTACACCCATGTATTCATGTATTCTTATGATTTAGTGGAACGGCCACCAGTGAGTTCTCTGGAAATCACAGCAGTCAGACGCACTTCCTTATCACTATGTTAGTAAAGGTATATAGGCAGGGGCGTAGCTATAGGGGGTGCAGAGGTAGCAGGTACTACCAGGCTCTGGAGATTCAAGGGTGCCAGAGGCCTCTCTATTATACAAGAAAGCACCAGTATTATAAATGCACATGGATGGTTGGGGACCATATTACAGATTTTGCATTGGGGCCCCCTACATTTAGCCTCTGCCTAATCTTTTAAGATGGTAACAATGTCCCTAGCTGCCGGTGTTGAATCGATGGGCTTCATAAGAGACCCAACGATGTAGAGGAAAGTTGTAGGGGCCTCCATGCTGAATTGTTGCATCCGGGCCCCTGAGTCTTTAGCTATGCCTCTGTATATGGGCCACTAAAGTCATCTGGGAGAGGAAGTAAAGCCTGTATAGAATCAAATGAAAATAAAAGCAGTCTACCGACTTAGGGACCTGCACAGTTCACATCATGTGCCACAACATCATAAAACAAATACTATCACTAGATTCATGCTGCCAGCACCAGACTTTACAAAACTGATATGTGTGTTCTATTGTGAAATGTTGCCGTGTTTCCAAAAAACCTACTTTAAAAAGCAGCTTGCAATGGTCCGGGAGTCACAGGGGGGGGGGGGGGGGGGGCGGGGGGGCATCCCTGTGCCTCTTCTTCTTCCTTTTCCCAGTGAAGTTTTTAAGACATGTTTTTTTTTCTTAAATACAAAAGTGTTTCAGATTAAAACATACATGTCAGTAATATTCGTTCCGGTCCGGATTTCAGGCTGCCACAGGCAGCATCAATCTAGTGACAGGTTCCTTTTAAGTCTGGCAAATATTACAGTATGATACAAACTCAACATGTTTAAACGAAATAGTCCTGAATGTGGCCAGAGGGGGTTCGCTCCATTGTCTTACACCCAAAGAATTTGATCATGTGACTAGCGTAGGGGTGCAATAGTCACATGAAAAGTCTTATATTTAAGGGTGACTACCCACTACAGTTTTTTTTCACTGCGAAATTCGCAGCATTTTTTATTTCTGCAGGGGTCTATGGGACTTGTAATGTTAAAATCATGATCGTGCAAAATCGCGATTTTGCTGTAAATTGCGATTTTGTGCGATCGCGATTTTAACATTACAAGTCTCATAGACCCCTGCAGAAAAAAAAAACGCTGTGAATTTCACAGTGAAAAAAAACTGTAGTGGGTAGTCACCCTAATACTTAAATTTTAACTATAGAAAAAGTGTTCCTATGTACATGTAAATAAATTCTCTGTAAAAAATGACAAAAAAAAACGGACTTGTTGTCTGTATGACAGTATTGATATAAAGGAAGGCAGGATTTCTCGAAATCTTTGAGTGCCTTGTGGTTACAGCACTTGTAGCTATTGCCTTCAGTGGAGACGGCATTCTATAACTGACACCGTTCTATACGGTATTTTAAATTTAGGCATAAATTATTTTTTTACCCATAGGCTAGGGTCGCACTTGCTTTTTTTTAGTCTTTTTTTTGTTCTAGAATGGATTCATCTCATAGAAGAAATAAGAAGCAGTGTAAAATGTGGCACCTGCAGCATAATACTCCTAACTTTTGTTCGAGGTGCCAATTTGAAGCATGCAGTCTTTGCAAATTAATGCAGAGAGCCCCATTCATTAGTATAGAGCATGCACTACAATTCGGCACTGCAAATATCACCCGTGTAGTACATCTCACAGATGCTCTTGTAATAGATTTATTTTAATTCAACATTACAATTTATATGTTCTTTTCATTGTTTTCTATTAAATTGTATGAATCATTCATTGATAAATATTGATGTTACGCGATAACACATGATGTTCAGACTTCCACCACATGTATTTCAGGAGCTGTGAAGGTCGGAATATTCGCTACAGAACATGCAGCAATAACGTAAGTCTGACAATGCCATTATTAATTTCCGCTCTTTTATTGTCTCCAAGCTCTGAACTTGGTGCAAGTCCCTGTCTCTGTTTTCCTATACTTCTTCCTTCACTTCACTTAAATTAATCGACAGCCCAGGGCTTTGTACTCACACTTCCCGATAATGTCTCTTCTCGGCTGAGTCTTCCTGCCAAGCCGTGATTCACAATGTGTGTCAAGAGGAAGTTGCACTTTAGAGAGGATTTAAGAAACAATTTTTTGTATCTGAAAGTAGCCAATATTTAGACATTTATTGTCCACAAAGAAGACATTGTTTTGCTCATCAAAGAAGAAGGATTTCCTTGAAATATTTCTTTGAAAGCATATATAAATCTGTTTATAGCACACATTAAAATGGTTAATTCTGATAGAGTATGAGAAGGGAAGATTGGTCGCCGTTCCCTTCCTATAACACAACACTGGCCTCCTGTGGTCAAAATCTGCATGAAATACCATATGTGCCACGGGGAGCAGGTGCAGAAGAGAGCAATGCATGGATACGTTCATGGCAGTAATGCCTGGACAGGTTAAACGGGACATTCAAAAAGAAAGAACAATGAATTTCCCTAGAATGGTTAATCCCGTCAACAATCGATAAAGACACCCTCACCATCAAGAAACATCAAAGAAATTCTCATAAATCAACTTTTTGGGGGGAGAAAAAAGAATGAGGATACTTACAATTGCCTGGAGCCCTACTGTACCGTCATTTGTCTCTGATTTCATTTGTAGCATACTGTTTAATACAGATATTCTCTTCTTGAAGCATTGATAAAGGGGAGAATATCTCAAACATGCTGCAGCTGATGGGGTATCATACAGTAGCACATAGTGTGTGTGTAGGAGCCAGGCTCTGCTATAGTATATGCCTGCCAGGGTGCCTTTACATAAAGGCCTCCAGCACACTTGTGTATTCCTTCTTTGTATTTGTTCATCCACGGATGCCATTATAGCCTATGAGGCTACGCACATGGCCGTTTTTTCAAACGGACTGATGGTCCACGTGACAAAATTCATGGCATGTTCTTTTCCTGTCCATTTCACAGATGAGAGATAAAACATGCCAGTGCATGGACTAATGTCCGTGTCCTGTCTGATGCAAGTTGCACCAAGTCTCAAGGGCACAACTTGCGTTAGGGCTAGTCTGCTCTCAGTCAGATAGGAAGGGACCTGTCAAGCAAGTTCAGCCAAATTGGGAGAGACCAGAGGGGAGCTGCCAGGTAGATTCTTCTCCTACTCTTCCTCTCTTTAAAATGATATTTTGTTTGAAATGCCGCAGTGTTTCAGAATCCTGCATAGTGAATTACAATAAGGCAGCTTGTCGGTGACTACAGGCAGCAAGTATCTGCAGATAGGTTTCCTGTAAAAAATAGGAAAAGGAGCAATGAACCTAGAATGTTACCTCTGTCACTGAAATCAATTGCCGCAGCCCCCCACCACAAGCTTTATTTTTATGTTTGGTATGGTAAATACAAACTGCCCATTTTTGCTGCTTTTAGATCAAAATGGATTTCCTTTAAAAACAATTTGGATTTACTTTAGCTTTCATTTTTTTCCATTAGTTTCTTTTTTTTAACTGTAAAAGATGGAGGAAACTGACCAAAAAGGTATATATGGGGAAAAGTTGATTAGATCTCAAGGAAGAAAAGAACTCTAATTATGTGTAAAAGCATCAGCATCTCATTTCAAAGAAATGTTGGACGGCTGTTTGAGAGAATAATGTGAAGAAAAAAATGGGGCCAAAGAAATTAGCGATTTGATTACAGCAGCCTGTGGTGCTATGGGCCCAATAGAATGAGAGCGCTCACAGTAATATGAGCCTCTGTATAGCTCCCTCTGTCTAATATAGCAAACAACGCAAGAGGGACCAGTCCCGTGGCCAAAAAGCCCATTTCTCCTAAAACTTTGAGGGACCATTCACAAGTAATTCTGTTGGGGCGCAATGGAATTTGCAGCTGCAGAATTCCAACCCCAGTTTTGTGGGGCTAATTGTGGGTTTTTATTCAGAGTTGCAGGCTGATTTAAGCCATTTTCTTTCTGCAGCAAAATCTGTGACTTGAGGTGCGGAATGCAGAAAATTCAACCCTTGTGAAAGGCCCCTTAGTAAAATATGTCTCAGGATGATAACATGCCCTAACAGTCTGTCCCATTTTGACTTTTGTTCTGGGTCCCTTATCTGTTCCAGTGGTTACATGAGGGCATATAGAAATAATAGGGCACAACCCTTATACATTATATTCTAAAGCATCCCCCCCCCCCTTCCCCACCCCCACCCCCCTTTCCTCTTCTTGTCTCTCAAGCCGTTAAGAATTGCATAAACTACTGTATGCCAATGATGTCTGGAATATCACAACATCACTGGAACAAAGAACCAGGATCAAGATCATATCTTCCTCCGGAGTAGCACTAGATCACTATATAATATTTGGATGTGCCGGCCCTGTCCTTATTTTGCAGTCTGGCATATTTGCACTTTTTTGTAAATCAAGTAGCTTTTTATTAATGTTTTGCAATTTAACAAACAAATTCCCCCCTCCCATCCCATCTCCAACAACCACAATTTTGTGCACAAATCCAGCATCCCAAAATAACAGTAGTAATAAGGAGGAAAGTTATAGTCTGCACTTCGCTGAAAGTAAACCTAATGCTGTGGCATTAGCAGTCCGAGTCTTGTTCAAGTAAAGTTAGAGACCCAAAATCCATGTACATCAAGCAGGCCCTTGCAGCCCACAACACCCACACGTTAGCCATCCTAAGAGAACTCAAGACTACCTTAAAAAAAAAATAGAATCTTATCTCTAATTAAGTTAAACTGTGCTAGGCCTGAGTCATCTAACCATGGGGCCCAGAGATCTTCAAATTTCTGAATAGCTCTATGTTTCAAATATACGTATTTTTCTATAGCGATACTCCAGTTCACATTATCAATAAAATTGTGTTGTGTGGGAGCAGATTCCTGCAGCCACCTTTGAGCAAATAACTTCCTAGCCAGGCATAACATACATGCCACTGCTATTTTCACTGGTTTTGTCGGAGGTAGATCTTCCACATAACCTAAAATAGTGTGTCAGCTTGATGGAAACACCATACACATAGATAATCAAGTCACCATCCGACTCCAGAACTGCTCCAACTTCCCACAATTCCACATATTTGCAAATTTGTAATTAGCAGGAGACTGCAGAAAGGTAATTCTCTACTTGGTTCTCAGTCTACTTTTGGAGAACACATGAACAACTGATCCACTGATGTCAAACACTGCCATTTTCCCCACTTTTTTTCAATGTCCACCATTGTGCAGTACTGTAATTAGCCTGAGGAAGGTGTCAATCCAACAACGAAACACGTTGCCTTACAAAGCCTTTCTCTCATCCTGCCAAGTCCTTGGTTCTCCTTTAAAGCAGTGTCAGGATCCTCCTTTTGGTCCACTACTTCATCAGCTGAGGAGTTGATTGTCACCCATCCTTCTTGGGGATGCTGCACCTCTCACAGACTCTTTACCATGTTGTACCGACTGTACAACAGGTTCAGGTACCATTACTTTAACTCTATCTCTCCCTCTACTGTTGGAAGTCCCTTTGCACTATGTAACACTGTTTCCAATCTCTTTTGCAATGCGTTAGGTGGGGTAGGGATGGTAACATTTTATACTATGGTTTACAAAGCCGCACTGCTGGTCCGTAGGTGTTTTAAAACTGCCTGATTCTAAACAGCTGACCTGGCAATCCCGGTTAGTCATGAAGTCTATGACAACATATTTGTTGTATAACACATGTTGCGTGTCCCTTTAATCTTTGTTATGTCCCGTCTGCTGAACTTTCCTTTTTTAAACAAGCCCCATTCACAAATGGAAACAAGGCTACATCAGGCGTGAGTCAGCATAGAGTTTTAAAATATTGAGCGTGGTCCCACATAAAATAAATGTCTCACTAATCAGAAAACTAGAATTATTTTACAGTGAAATTGGTTTCATGTGTTGTTTCCTTTCGTCAAGTGTTTCATGGGAAGCGGCCAGGAGCAAGTTTACATTGATGGAGTTCAGTGGGGATCTATTGTGCATACATATTTCTCTGATGTGTAATATATACAATAATTATGCCATTGTTTATTATTAGAACCGTAGATCCCATTCTTTCATTGCAAAGACATTTACCATGACACATACCTCTCTGTAGAGTTAAAAAATATTAGCTCTAGAGGACACATTAAAACGGCAGTATTTTGGGCAGTGATTTGCATCACTATTTGTAAGCCGAACCCAGGAGTGGAATCTACACATGGAACAGATGGAAATCTATCCATTATATGTTTTCTCTGTAAATTCCACACCTGGCTTTGGCTTGCACATACTGATGCAAAATACTGATCAAAGTACTGCCATATGAAAGTGACCAAAGACTCATGCATAGAACAGAGCCCAGTCTTTGCAGCTTCACAAGAATTCACAGGCATCTTGGTACAGAGTGACATAGGATCTGCACCGCCATGCAGACTGTCCAATTCCTTTTTCGGAAATATCCTCCCCGAGAAGCATTGCTTATAAAGGAGACTACCATCTATATATATAAAATTGAATGTATGCGTGTGTGTCTGTCTGCGTGTGTGTCTGTCTGTTTGTCCTTTATGCGCTACTACACCATTCATCCGATCGCCATGAAACTTTGGGAAGTTGTTGAGTACACTCCTGGGAAGATTATAGGCATAGTACATTTATGCTACGATAAATGGCGCGCGCGCGTGCGTGCGTCGTCGACAGTTACGACCCCCCCACGTAGATCGTTCGATTTCCATCATTGCCACTAATTCTCTCACTTCTCGATGTTGTAGAAACATGAAATTTGGCACGGGCATTGATTATGTCATAAATAGCAAAAGGTAATGGGTCCCAACTCGATTATTCAATTTTAAGCGCCAAAGAATTAGCGTCCAAATTTTACGTACGGAATCTAATTTTCTCGCTTCCCAATGTCATAGAAACTTGAAATTTGGCACGAGCATTGATTATGTCATAAATAGGAAAAGGTAATAGGTCCCAACTCGATTATTCAATTGTAAGCGCCAAAGAATTAGCGTCCAAATTTTACGTACGGAATGTAATTTTCTCACATAGAAACATGAAATTTGGCACGGGCATTGAATATGTCATAAATAGGAAAAGCTAATGGGTCCCAACTCGATTATTCAATTCTAAGTGCAAAAGAATTAGTGTCCAAAATTTACGTACGGAATCTAATTCTCTCACTTCCTGATATATATAAATGAATGTATGTCTGTCTGTCTGTCCTTTATGCATTACTACACCGTTCATCCGATCGCCATGACCCTTTAGGGAAGTTGTTGAGTACACTCCTGGGAAGGTTACTGGCATAGTACAACTATCCTACGATAGGTGGCGCGCGTGCGAGCATCGTCGACAGTTATGCCCCCCAGACAAAGATCGTTTGATTTCCATCTCAAGCACGAAAGCAAAAGGCATTACGAGCAACGGGATGCATGTTCAACTACAAAATAATGCATCCGCCGAACGTTTCACAAGACAATTGCTGGATATTGAGAATGCTGAGGTAAAATGAAAGCTGTGCTGTGATTGGTTGCTATTTCTTATACTGCTGAGGTAACATGAAAGCTGTGCTGTGATTGGTGGCTACTTTTTATACTACTGAGGTTGCATGAAAGCTGTGCTGCGATTCGTTGTTATATATTATACCACTGAGGTAACATGAAAGCTGCGCTGTGATTGGTTGCTATATATAATACCGCAGAGGTAACATGAAAGCTGCGCTGTGATTGGTTGCTATTTTTTATATTGCTGAGGCAGAATAAAAGTTGCGCTGTGATTTGTTGTTATTTCTCTTACTGCTGAGGTAACATGAAAGCTGCGCTGTGATTGGTTGTTATATTTTATACTGCTAAGGTAACATGAAAGCTGCGCTGTGATTGGTTATATATTATACCACTGAGGTAACATGAAAGCTGCGCTGTGATTGGTTGTTATCTAGATATATAAAAACTAATGAATGTATGTCTGTCTGTCTTCGCAGCAACGCGCGACGGGTAAGCTAGTTGTACATACAGAGTCGAATGGAGCATACCACAATTTTTCTTTCTGTGAGACTTGTACAGAATCCAAAAGAAGAAAACCTTCACAAGCTTCCATGTGAAATTGGAGGCATTGTGGCAGTACATTAGAGGCCTCATGGGTAGTGTTCAGTGGACCGAAACAGTCAAACCCTGTTACGGGTTGGATTTTGCAAAAATTTGGTTTGGTACAAACCTGAACCTTGACCAATTCGTCTCAGCCAAAGCTACAAAAATTCTTCCTCTTGCTCTTTTCTCCTAAATGTGGCTTTGTGGTGGTTAGCATTGTTGTCTTTCAGTTCTGGGGTCATAGATTCAAATCTGACCAAGGACAACACCTGCTTGTTCAGATTTGAACATAGGACTCCAGCACTGCAAGGCAACATGACTAACCACTGAGCCAGCCAGAGGAGAAGAAGAAGAAAAAGAAGATGGAGTAGGAGTAGGAGAAATACTTTTATAGCTCTTAGACAGTGTTCTACACCAGTTTTAGGATTATTGGTGAAGTTTCAGTTTGTTTCAAACTAATGTAGACTGAACCAAATTTTTTGCCGAAATTCGTTGAATTGGCCAAACTGAACTTTTCAAAAGTTCACTCATAGACTATGACAGCCCTATTCAAATTTCATACAAAACAGAGCTACAGTACAACCTTGTGTGTTGAACCCTAAAGCAGGATTTTTCTACAAAATTACTCCCAATTTGGGGCGCTACAGTCATATCCAGATTTTTACAATGGTCTCCTCATTTTCTTTCTGGGATGTCCTGTGTTGTTCTTCATCCATAATCCCTTTCTCTCCATATTTTTCTTTGTTTCACTGTTAGAAAGCTATGACATATATTGAGCATTTTATTATTAACCTTTTGAACCCGTTTTATGAAGAGTTATTTAGGTGGCTTACATGGTCATATTTAATGCTAGGCTTCCATCCAGAATGTTTCATTTTATGAAAGAGGAGGACAGTAATGTAATATTTTGGCTATATTAAAAAAGTACTGAATAACAAGAAGATTGCGTCATATAATAATTGCACTCACAAATTTGCTTGTGTATTAGGAACTGAAAGGAAAATGCCTTTGGTTATAGTTTTCTGTGCACAACTCCTACAGTAATAATACATAACCCGGACAGATTACTGTTCATAGCAGGGATGAGTAGATGACATCAGAGAGAGGTTTTCTAATGTAAAAACCATAGACGAATACAAAGATTAAAGCTGCTGTGTCAGGGTCAATGCTAATAGAATTCCTGTTCTTGAACTGCACAATTTATTTTGTCCATTAAGCTCTCAGCACAAGAAGCTTATTGTAACTAATTATATCGCTAATACACCAGGTCTGTTTTGACCAAGCCTAACCATAAGGCCGTATTGATACGGGCAGGTGTGATATCCGTGTGAAAAACTTGGACTACTATCGCACTTGTAAACCTACAATTTTTTCTGCTGCGTTTTGCCAGAAAACTACATCGCATCTCTGTACTTGTTCCAATAGTGAAAATAAATAATCACATTGCACCTACATGTAAATGCAGTTTTCATGCGAGTGCAATGTGATTCTTTTGTTGGCTCCCATTGAAAATAATGGGCAACTCTGGAAGAGAACATGTTGCAATTTTTAGATTTTACACTATAGGTGCGGGACAAAAATTACTCATACAAATTATACCATTGAAATCAATTGGTTATTTTTCTGTGCAATATCCATCCAAATGGTAATCGGATGGAACTCGCACGGGAGAATCGTTCATGTAAATAGACTGGTTAGAAGGATTTCCCTAATGTCGAATTGGTGATTTAGTTAACCACTAAATGCCGTAATTAGCACATGTGTTTTACCTGTCTGGGAAAGCCTCAATACAAGGAGTGTTGTCAGACGGGGATCACAAATAACAAATGGGGTTGCCCAACCTAGACTGTCCTTCTAATACATAACACAACACAGAGATCTAACCTGAAGCTCCTAGGTCCAAGTCTAAATCTTTAAAAGGACTCCTCACTTACCATGTGTCAATGGTAGTACTGGTGTGACAGGGGCGCCTGAACCATTTAAAGCAACCCTTCAGTTTTGGGAAAACATTCTGTCCCAGGAGAGGAGGGAAAGATAGTAATATTATCTGGAATTGTTCTTCTCTGCCACCACTCTGATGGGCAAGGTGGCTGCAGCAGATTTCTAGCTTCCTAATGCATACATGACCAAATGACCACATGAGAAGCTCTAACCAAGCAGGGGGCAGGTAACGTGCATTGGCAGTCTAACACTATCAATGCACTGTGGGGTTTAGGTAGTCTAAAGATTGATCCAGCCATCTTGTAGGGCCCGAAAACAGGACCTGGATCCAGCTGATTGGAGGGATGGCAGAGAAGAACAACTTCAGTTAATATACCTCCTTCCTTTTCAAACCTAAGGGCGCCCACCCACTGGCGTTTTTTTTCCTGCGTTTGCGTTTTGCGTTTTTCCTGCACAGGCATAGAGATAACATGTGTTCCTGTCCACTGGCGTTTTGCGTTGCGTTGCGTTTTTTAACATAGGAACTGTCAGTTGCATATGTGTCCTTATTTTTCTCCTAATGCACCCATGAAAGTCAATGGAAAAGACGCGAAAACGCGGCAAAAAACGCCGCGAAAAACGCGGGAAAAACGCGGCGAAAACGCTGCGTTTTTCACGCACGAAAATCGCAAACGCCAGTGGGTGGGCGCCCTAAGACTGAATTTTTTCCCAAATTTGGAGGGTCACTTTAAGGACCACCAAGATACCCTTAGAAGTTGCTCCCAGGTCTAACTAGACCCAGTACAGTCCTAACAGTCACAATTGTCACTGAAACAGATTTTCTCCCCTTACTTGGTCTGCCATAATTTAGTTAGTCAACAGATATGATAATTCCGGTCCTAAGTAGACAAAATAGTATGATATTTGAAGATAAGATTTTAAATCCTCAGACGTTAGGAAACTGGAAAGCATTTTATAACATATTCATTGTTCAATTAGTTTTTACAGGTGTCATTTAATTAAGAGCAGCTAGTGAGGATTAAACTCAGTAAAACCCTACACTGGTCATGATGGGATAGCTATATAATGTCAGGAGGCCACTAAAATTACCAGCTACAAGTTAGGCAAAGATCAGTCCATTCGTGCTTCTCGGTTACAACAATAATAAGGTCTATTTAATCCAGATGTTAGCACATTTATTGAATAGTCAAACAGCTCAGCCTTATTGCACGACATCTTTCATCCTATCCTGTTATGAGATGTTAACCTTACTGAAAGGCCAATGTCATACAGATTTCTAAATCCACAGCGTTCTGCTGATGTACATTCGGCTCTTGTTTTTACTTGGCTTTTCTCTTCATTTATTTAAAGGGTAGGCCCCTGTTATTCATCCACTTTCCTTGGAATCACTAATAGAAATTGAAATCGAATCGGGCCCCGAAATAATATACTTTACTGTTTTCTTGAACAGCACTTTATACACATACATATTTTCTTACTAGCCGGCTAGGTAAAACCATAGAAGCCATTTTGGTTTACTGTTAGATTAAAGCATTTATTCTTCTTATCACTTAAAACAGAAATCACTAATAACATTAATAGATAATATGTCATTTTTGAGTGGACAAACCGTAGCAATATCACTGCTTCTCATATTTGACAATTTTAGTGCATTTCATTGGACTAGGGAGCACTAATATTGATATTTAAAGGGGTTATCCTGATTGGCAGGAATCCCGAGCGGCGGATCGCCATCGATTAGAAATTGTTGGTCTATCCTGAAGCTAGGTGATCATTTTTACAAGGTTTGATAACCCCTAGCTACATGAATGCTGCCATGGTTCTGAGAATACCAGAATCCATAATGCTAATGTGAACGCAGTTTAAAGGGACCAAAATACTTCCTCAATACAGTACTGGTTGAGTACTGGTCCTCCACTTCTGGCCTGACACCAAGTCACGTAGTATTGAGTCTTCTTCTCCCCTCTCGTTGTCAGTAACATCATTGTAGGGAGTTTCCTGACTGGCTCAATACAGTAACTTAGGCCCCTTCTCTGTCGTGGTCATTGCGGAGACTGGATCAGGTATTTCCCTCCCCAGATAAACTCTTTAAAATTCATGTGGCGCAGAGTGTTAAGGCAGCAGAATGCAGTCCTAATCTCTCGCTCACGACCTGAAGTTTGCAAGTTCATTTCCCGCATGGTTCAGGTAGCCAGCTCAAGGTTGATCCTTTCGAAGTCGGTAAAATGACTACCCGGCTTGGTGGGGGGTAATAAATAAATTACCTGAAAGTCCTGCGGAATAAGTTGGCGCTATACAAATAACAAGATTTATTTTATTTTACTTCTTTCCACTGTTTTTCCGTTTTACACCTTTTCTGTAATTTCATTTTCCCACAGGACTGTCCTTCTGATGTTGGAGACTTCAGGGCTCAGCAGTGCTCAGCACACAATGATGTCAAGTACCAAGGGCAATATTATGAATGGCAACCAGTCTACAATGATGCCACTGCTCCCTGTGCACTCAAGTGCCAAGCAGTGGGGAAAAGCTTAATTGTGGAGCTTGCGCCTAAAGTCCTTGATGGTACACGATGTAACACAGAGTCTCCAGACATGTGCATCAGTGGTGTTTGCCAGGTAAGTGGTAAATCTTTTATATTACATACATAGTTTGCAAAGAACAAATCACCAATTTGTAATTCATTACATCAGTGGGGGCGTATTTACTTAGACCATCGGTGTGAGTAAACTTCATGCCCTTGTCAGAGCAGCACATGTATTTAGAGGGGCAAGCCTCATTTTGTTGCATCTATGCACCACACTAAAACCCCCATCAGCTACGAGCTGGCATAGGCTTCAGCTATAATTTACTCCAGTTTCTGGCATAAATTATAGTAAGTCTGGAAGACCATTTTACGGCCA
This sequence comes from Eleutherodactylus coqui, assembly GCF_035609145.1. Classification (NCBI taxonomy): domain Eukaryota; kingdom Metazoa; phylum Chordata; class Amphibia; order Anura; family Eleutherodactylidae; genus Eleutherodactylus; species Eleutherodactylus coqui. The sequence goes on from NC_089838.1 coordinate 237,960,232, forward strand.
TGCCCACGAATGTCAGGCCTCCCACACATTTTGAAAAAGTGGTGGGGTGCAGCATAAATGATCAAAAATTAAAATTGTTGGTGCTTGCAGCGAAATTGTCATTTAGTGATTCCGCGATTGTGGCACAACCCATTTAATACATATGGTCTATTGTATTCAGGTCGTCAGCATCACATTGTAGTTTTATAATATTTTTGTATTTCATTTTTATATATCCTACAGAGCTGCAGAAATCTGTGGGCTCATACTGTAGCTCTGATTTGCATTGCATATCTATTAAGGGAAGAGCACAGTGTCACACAGTGGCACACGGAGTACCTGTAATTCTGTAATGCTGAACTGTTGAACTGTGTGGCTCGGACTATAAGGCTTCATTTTAATTATTAATTATTTATTAATTGGAAGTGTTATATACTTTTTGAACGTCAGCATTTTTCTTTCCCTTCTGCTCCAATTCTCACTAAATATTTAATATACTTTGCAATAGCCAAAAAAAAATATAGTAAAAGAGGAGGTTTCCATTTCACTGCTGGCGAACGTGTCTGGTGTAACTTTGTCAGCAAATACACGAGTTTGGTGATATCAGCCAATTAAATGGATCATAAAACTGACACCACTTGAAAAAGCAGCTCTCAATCATCTCCCTGACATCAGGGATTTTTTTTTTACTCGGAGTGGAAAAAATGACAAACTTCTTTTCAATTTCAATCAGAAAGCCTCTCTTACTTGGATCTTAGGTCGTAAAATGGTGGTAAGCGTTGGCTAGCATCAAAGTACTTGCAGCTACACAAAGAGATGTAAGATACTGCATTTATGTTCATAAAAACTAAAATGGAAAATGATATATTTTATATCACTGACTCTATAGATGATAGAAGCTAGAAGAAAAGAAAGTTCCTACAGTAAAGTGAAACGTGGATCCTGTGTAGCACACACAAATATATACATAGTGACAGCATGACAGTGGTCATAGTGGACGGGAGGTATATTTCTGCTAGCGTCTTGTCAATCTGTGAATCAACAGTGGGCAGGCTCACCTGCTAGGTAATTTATGAGAGGCTCCAATGGATGGATGTGGATAGGCAAGGAGGTGTGCAGTTCCTCTCTCTGCCCTGGAGACCCAGACAGCCAAAGCTGTTGGAGCTTCTAACCTGTGAAGAACCCGGTATAAAGCCCAATGTCCACAGGCAGATTTAAATTGCGAAATCCGCACAGGGCACCCCCAAGGATGATTCGCAATTCAAGCCGCCCATGGGGACACATGGGCATCTGCAGCATAACTAATGCTTCCACACACATTCGCAGTAAAGACACTGAGAGCCTTCTCTATCTCTGTGCAGTTTCCTCCTGAAAAGCTTCTATTGAAGTCAATGGAAGCCATCCATCCCTCGGCCCTTCTGCAATTATCATTACAGAAAGGTCGCGGGATCCACATCGTCGCCTAACGATGGCGCAGCATTATCTATTCTGCGCATGTGCACCGGTTAGCGTTTCTGCAGTACAGATAAAGAAGAATCTGGACAGGTAAGTGGGGTCACCAGCCTGGCACAGGGTCGATTCCTGCTGCGGGATCCCGCATGTCGGATGCAACTCTGTCATGTGCAGGAGGCCTTAAAGGGGTTGTCCCGCGCCGAAACGGGTTTTTTTTTTTTTTCAACCCCCCCCCCCCGTTCGGCGCGAGACAACCCCGATGCAGGGACTGAAAAAAAGAACAGCACAGCGCTTACCTGAATCCCCGCGCTCCGGTGACTTCTATACTTACCGGTTGAAGATGGCCGCTGGTATCCTCTCCCTCCGTGGACCGCAGCTCTTCTGTGCGGTCCATTGCCGATTCCAGCCTCCTGATTGGCTGGAATCGGCACGTGACGGGGCGGAGCTACACGGAGCCCCATTGAGAAGATAAGAAGACCCGGACTGCGCAAGCGCGTCTAATTTGGCCATTCGACCATTTTAGACGGCGAAAATTAGACGGCAACCATGGAGACGAGGACGCCAGCAGCGGAGCAGGTAAGTGAAAAACTTTTTATAACTTCTGTATGGCTCATAATTAATGCACAATGTACATTACAAAGTGCATTATTATGGCCATACAGAAGTGTATAGACCCACTTGCTGCCGCGGGACAACCCCTTTAAGATTAAACTTTGCTACATCTGTAGCTGTTAAATGAAGGGTTGTTTAGCTAATGACTATATCCCCTGACTCCCTTACAAACATTACTTAAAGGGGTTCTGTCATTTAAAAAATTATATTCTTACCTATTCTTTCCCCGTCAGTCTACTTTCCAGATCTTTACCTCGACTATCTTCTCCTGTCTACTGCAGTCTGAGGGGGTCATCTCACCTCCAGCTGGCTGATTCTTCTGCTTCCTGTGATGTTACGTACATTCACAGGCAGTCTCCTTCCTGCCCAGCAAGGTACGCTACGTCACTAAATCACAGCCTAGGAGGGAGAGTGCTGAGCTATTGCAGAGACTGCTCATGCGCGCTCTCTCTGCAATAGATCAGCATTCCTTCCTAGCCAGTGAATGCTACAGCACAGGGACTGTGAGGAATGCCAATTTCATAACAAGCTGGCCGGCAGGAGGAGACGTGACCCGGGGGACTGCAGAAGCTCGGGGAGGAGAAGATGCCATCAGGAGACTGCCTGTGGAGGAATAGGGGAGTATAGAATTTTTTTTTAATGACAAAACCCCTTTAAATATGCAATTTCAGATAAGTCCTGTCTGCAAATTTATTGTACTTGGCAAACAATATACTTTTAGATACCTAGCACAGGAGAAGAAAGGATTGAAGATGATGAAATTGTGCATGAAATCCTGTCTTTATAAAGATGCAATTTCTACTTCTTTTAAGTATTTGTGAGCTAAGAACTAGTCCTTTCTTAGTTTTATTAGTACCTGTTTCTTAATGCTGGCAAAAAAAACCTTCCGGTTGGGATGTCACCCAGACTACTAATGGCACATCTGCCTAGTCATTAATAAATAGCGGGTGAGTCACTGCATTGCTAGCAAAGTGACTATTTTGGAGTTTAAGTACTTTGGGCTGTCAAGTCCTGTGGAATCCAGAGTGGCAGCTATATTGTATAAGTTTGGAAAGTGAGCGAGGGATGAAACAGATGTTAAGTAAAAAATGTCTGAATAGGATTGTATATGTTTGACTTTATTAGGCATTTGTACATTAATCTATTTGTTGTTGTTAGCCGTTTAGTCATTCACGACCCTCGACGAACCTAAAGGCTCCCTCCCTCTATGTTTTGCACTGTGTCTTTCAGTTGTGTGATATCCATGCCAGTATCAGCTTTGACAGTATCAGCCATCGTGTTCTTTGGCGGACTGGTCTTCTTTTGCCACTGATCTGCCAAGCATTATAGATTTTTCTAGCGACTCTACTCACATTACATGGCCAAAATATGTGAGTCTGAGTCCGGTCATCTTACCCTCCAGTGATATATCGGGTCTTATACGATTCCGGACTTCTCTGTTACTCTCGCTGTCCAGGGCATACGCAGCAGCTTTCACCAGCACCACAGCTCAAACGCATCAATCCTCCTACTATCGCCTTTTCTCGCAGTCCAGCTTTCACATCCATACATGGCTATGGGGAGAATGGTGGTTTGCACTATCCTGCATTTAATTGCTATACCGATATCCCTACTTTTCCAGATATTGTCCATGTTTAGCATCAAGCTTCACCTAATGATATCCTTAATATTAATGTATTTATGCTTTTACTAATAGGAGAAACTGATGTTAGTTACATTATAGGGGTAGTCCCACCTTAGACATTGATGGCCTATCTACTGGATATGGCTTAAATGTCTAAGAGATGCTGAATCCAGCTCTTTGACTTACCGGGCTGGAGGGAGGTTGGAGTTCTCCTGTTTTAGAGATAGCAACAAGTCCAAAAGGTAGGACATACATTTATCAGATGTTTATGGCACATCCTGTGGATATTTCACAAATATATAAACTGACAAGTCTGCTTTAATAAATCATAATATAATATAGTGTATTTAAGTAGAACAAGTGCATATACACAGTAATTTTATGGGTATTTGGGGTAAAAAGTAGTCATAGACAATTGTAATTAAGAGTGTTTAACTGCTTTCATGTGTAATGTATGCAAAAAAGAAGAAAGTGAACTATTTTTAACAATTCCCCTAGGTCACTAAAATGTCCACTTAGCTTAAAAATCATACAATCCCAAATTTCAGAATATAGAAAATATTACATTCCTTTTTAAAAAATCTTTATAAAGATAACATGAATGCAGTTCCTCTTAAAATGTGTTGGTAGTTTGGAATGCAGTACTTTAATTTAAATAAAGGAGAAATGGAAATAAGCAGTTAAGTTTCACTGTATATGTGTATGTAGTTTGGCTATTATAAGGGTTTTCCTATAATCCAAACTCATCCCCTTTCCTGTATTGCTCTCAGCTATCTCTTTCAGTCCAATAGACAGTGAATGCTTCAGTGGTTACACATGCACACTATGACTTCATTCACACAGGGTACTTGGAGACCCCCTTTCTTGTGACCACTGGGTGCCCCAGCAGTTGGACACCATGGTCAGACACTCATCACCTATCTGATTATGGGGAAAACCCTTTAAATGGTCAATACATTTTTAAACAGCTTGTGCTTATGTGATAGCCAATGTTATAGCTAACAAAACTGCTATTTATTTTCTTCACCTAAAATTTTGTTTTTGCGCTGAAAAATCCTTCCAAAGTGCTGGTCATTAGGGGTCTCCCTACCTTATACTTCACGTCCACTGCTGGTTGTTAAGTGATACCCATCTCTAGTAATAGAGATAACAGGACAGAGAACAGGAAGTGAAGGAGGGTGAGAACGCATGCTGTCTACTAAAGTCTATAGAGAGGAGAGGGGAAAGGGAGCAGGAGTGAAGCAGCATCTGCACTAATCAGTACTTCTCTAGTGTCCTCTGTGATGATATGTCTGTCTGTGTGGGTGTGTGTGTTACAGACAGTTAAGGGGAAGATTCTGCAGCCTTCTCTATATGTAGCATATAGAATACTGCATCATAGAAGACTCCTACCACCAGCTCAGAGAGAGCTGAAAATTAAAGATGCAGCCTGCAGAGGGGAAAATGGTCATAATGCATAGAATGGCCAGAATTAGTATTACTCTTCTTGTACACACATGACAGCTTATTAAGAAAACTTAGGTACACTTTAAGGCCAAAAAGACTTTCAATGCATTATCTGAAGCACTAAACAACACCTTTTATATTATGAGATAAAACCCTAACGTGTAAGCTGTTGTTCCTTAACCTTCGAGCAGTAACAATGTGTACTGTTTATTGGCTCTGTAAACACTTTTTACTATATTCATCTATTTATATGATTTTAGCTAAACAGAAAACTTAATGGATTATAATCACTTGGAGAAGCGTAAACATTTGTCTTGCTTTTAAAACTTCCCAGAAACTTTTTTTTGGAACTGAGGTTTTGCTGTTAAGCATTTTTTGCTTTACTATTTTTGGCTATTAACCCTTGAAACTGGCTAAATGTCCTGTTAAGATATAGGCTGGGATCATTAAGCAGTTGTGGCAGCTTTGCAATTTTTTCACCTCTAGCCAAACGTGAATTTAATGGAATAGAAACTATAAAGAAAGTGCTTATACTTCAGTTGGGAAATACAAAGTATAATCAAGGAATACTAAATGTATAATGACAGACTTTTTAACTATTTTAACCTCTGAACACCAGAGGACTTACAGTTACATCCTGGGTTTTATATGAAGTCACATCGCCTCCATACAAGGTGAGTGCTGGATGTCTGTGATAGACACCTGCCAGCAACAGCCACAATCAGTGTCAGCGCCATGAATAAATAGCTATCAAGGCATGCCACAGGCATAGACTGCCTATCAAAATACTGAATCCACTGCATGACAAATGACACTTTAAACTGCATCAAAAACTGTGCGTTTTCAGCCTTAGGCCTTAGTCACACGGGCGTTTTTTCCCGCGATTTGCGGATCGCATGACAGATGCGCATCCGCAAATCACGTGACCGGGGCCGAAAAATTGCCCGAAAAAACTGCTCCTAGCCGCGTTTCATTAGAAACGGGCCGGAGCTGTCCAGCGCATTGAATTCAATGGAGCCGGCAATATAGCTGGCTTCATTGAAAGCAATGGGCTGCGGGCGATCTCACGATGAATTTTCGGGAAGGGCTTAAAAATATAAGCCCTTCCTGGAAATTCATCCAGAAATGTGTAAACACAAACAAAAAAATATATACTCACCTGGTCCCAGCAGACGGAGTTCAGCCGCGGCCGGCCGGCAGTTCTCCTGAACTGCTCTGAGTAGTATTCAGCAGCCGGGGATTTAAAATCCCCGCCTGCTGAATGAGCTGCTTCTGATTGGTCACAGCCTCACCAATCAGAGGCAGCTCTCACTTACCCATTCATGAATTCATGAATGGGTGAGTGAGTGCTGCCTCTGATTGGCTCAGCGCAGGGACCAATTCAATGGGCAAACATCATTCTTCTCTGCCACAGCTGTTACAGCTGTGGCAGAGGAGAATGATTTGTCTAGTGTGTGTTCTCAATGGGGTCGGCGCTGCTGCCGCCGGCCCTATTGAGCGCATATAGAGAAGAGAACAGGAATCGCAGATCGCAGATAGGTGCGATCTGCGATTTCTGTTCTATAATTTATCGGACGAGTGCATAAAAAGCGCTCATGTGTCCGATACCATTGCAAAGCAATGGTTCTATAAAATCGCCGGACGCATGCACATGCGCAAATCGCGCGAAACAAACGCCCGTCTGACTGAGGCCTTAGTTTGTAACATATATTGTCATTAGCAAATTTAATTATTTTTTTGGCAATCAGCACGCTTGCTCTAACTGGTTTGAAGGATGATAGTATAATATTGTCATCCAAAATATACAGCATCCGCACATGAGATCAAAAATCCTAAGGGAACATTGAATTATATGACATTATAGTATCTCAAGTATATGCCATTACTTACTAATTAGCAAGATCCAACCACTAGGACCCGCAATATTGTAGAACAGAGGGGCTGCAGCTTCATTAGAACTTTCTCTGTCCAGTATGTTTGTGACCAGCGGTTGTGTTGTACCTGCACAATGCCAAGGAAACAAGCCGGACAAGAATCTTGGTGGAGATGATATTTTGAGATCACACTTAGTGTATATGGCATAACGAGTAGAGTATGTAATTATATGCTGAGGAGGGAGCATCGCAGCTTGTATGTAACGCCTACAGCTGAATCCGTCATCAGTGCTAAAGTTCTGACAGAGTTTTGGCATCAACTACAAATGATTTGCCAGGTGTTTAGACTCTTACAGTAAGTCATCTAAACAAACATATCCTTCTGCTGATGTAGACTCCATTCCCTCTCTGTCTGCAAGCAACTATTCATTTTCTTGGGAGACTTTCATGGTGAGATATTACATGTGACGGCATCATGAAATAGGTGTTCAGAAATAAATTACTTTTTATCTAACTACCATTGTTGTTTAGTCCTGTTTATGAGATGGTGTCCAATGCAGCCAAACACTGAACCTGGGATGGCCAATTCTAATATCCAATGCTTTTTCTAGTTGTTACACATTATAAACTATCCAATTATAAACTATCCATTTTCAAAAATGTAAAACAACACAATTTAGATAGAGATGAGCGAATATACTCGTTTCGAGTAATTACTCGATCGAGCACCGCGATTTGCGAGTACTTCCGTACTCGGGTGAAAAGATTCGGGGGGGGGGGGGCATGGCGGATTGGGGGGTAGTAGCGGGGAACAGGGGGGAGCCCTCTCTCCCTCTCCCCCCCACTCCCCACTGCAACCCCCCACTCACCCACGGCGCCCCCCGAATCTTTTCACCCGAGTATGGAAGTACTTGAAAATCGCAGCGCTCGGGTGAAAAAGGGGCGTGGCCGAGTAGGTTCGCTCATCTCTAAATTTAAAGCATAGTTTCCCCTACAGTAGGGTCATTCCACATTTACATGTTAGGGATTTAAGTGGCCATCAATTATTTGTACTTTGAAATGGAATTGAATTCAGACTCCCAGCTGTCGCTCTTTCATTGCCTTAGTTCTAAACTGTTCTAACTCCACTTTTGGCCAATTTTTTTGTTAAATAGACATTTTTGTTCCAACTCCCATCATTTACAGGGAGATAGTATTGTCTAAGCGCGGGTCATATGTGTATGATCATTCCATTTTGTGCTAACTACCCAGGATAGTGTATCATTTAAGCCGTAGTATTCTAACTCCTCTAATAGCTGGCTTGTAATTTGTCAGCTGACAGTCCGAAATTTAGTGGTGCTGGTTCGGGGGTAGAGAGCGAAAACGGATGTGGTATAAAACTGCAACAAATTGTTGTTAGAGAATACCTGAACTTTCACTTCGGAGCAGTTCTGCTTCATCATATGTTTTTGGCTTTTTCAGGCAGATGAAGACCGCCCCAGATAGCGCTAGTAAACGCTATATGGGGCCATCTTTAGCTGCCAAAAAGAGCTGAAAATGGCCGAGGGAGCAGAAGTGCTCCCAACTGAAAGGGCAGGTACTCTTTAAAGGAGTTTTCCCACAATTGTTCTTCCTTGTTGCTTCTAACCAGGACCTATGAATGCTGCAGCCAATCGCTGGCCACTGCAGTGATCTTCTATAGCTTTTATACTTACTTTAACAATTACAACACATTGATCTAATTTGCATCTTGCCAAAAACTTCTGTATACACATGCCAAACAGATAGTCTATACAAAAAAACTGCCTTTTTCTCATGTACAAGACATTCCTACAAGAAGGTTAGGACTTTCAGCAGGTCAGCTTTGTGAATCAAATAAAAACTAGACGTGGAGTTAGAGAAAATGTTCTTTCACTTACAAAGCTGAACACTAACAAACCTGAAGTCGATTAGCCAAAAGTGAGAGAACAAACTCTTTTCAAGAAAGCAGAGGGCATACTGGAGGCTCTTCTCAAGTTTAAACTGATTACAATTAGTGTTACTTTTCAGTTAACATTACCTGTATTGCAAAACAATGTATAAAGGCCCATTTAGACACAACGATTATCGCTCAAAATTCGCTCAAAAGCTAATCGTTGTATATAGCTACACTTACAGCGTGCAGTTTTCGTTAAGCAGTCGCTCATCGTTGTCTGTAAGCGTGCTGAAAGACAATGATGAGTCTTATCAGGGATTCACAGCGGGATACAGCTGAAACTATTGTTTCAGCTGTATCCCGCTCCCTGATGACAGGCTTGGTATAAAGAACACAGCGGTCCAGCTCTGTTCTCTATACCCCGCATGGAGCGCTCGGTTGTATAACAGCCGGGCGCTCTGAGTGGAGAACAGCCGGATGCAGAAGACAAACGGGCACACCCTGTTTGTCTTCTGCATCCTCCGCTTCGAGGGCTCGGCTGTATAACAACTGGGCGCTCCGAGCGGAGAACAGCTGGATGCAGAAGACAGGCAGAGAAACCCTGCTTGTCTTCTGCATCCTCCGCTCCGAGCGCTCGGCTGTATAACAGCCGGGCGCTCAGAGCGGGGAACAGCTAGATGCAGAAGACAAGTGGGGACACCCCACTTGTCTTCTGCATCCTCCGCTCCCAGTGCAAGGTGATCGCTCATCTTGAGTGATCATCTTGTGCTGTGAATGACACAACGATTATCGCTCAAAAGACATCTTTTGAGCAATAATCGTTGTCTAAATGGGCCTTTACTCGTCTATAAACTGTGTCTTTGTATGCAAAAGTTATCCTATTCTGATTTAAATCTCTTTCAGAACTGAAGGGAATACCCTAATTGTATTTATACGAAATCTTAACCTAAGATCAGGAGTTGGAACACATTTTGTTCATGTGATTAGAAAGGTGTTCTAATGCCAAGGGTATTGCTACGTTAAAGGGGTTGTCCCGTGGCAGCAAGTGGGTCTATACACTTCTGTATGGCCATATTAATGCACTTTGTAATGTACATTGTGCATTAATTATGAGCCATACAGAAGTTATCAAAAGTTTTATACTTACCTGCTCCGTTGCTAGCGTCCTCGTCTCCATGGTGCCGACTAATTTTCGGCCTCTAATGGCCAAATTAGCCGCGCTTGCGCAGTCCGGGTCTTCTGCTGTCTTCAATGGGGCCGCTCGTGCAGAATGCCGGCTCCGTGTAGCTCCGCCCCGTCACGTGCCGATTCCAGCCAATCAGGAGGCTGGAATCGGCAATGGACCGCACAGAAGCCCTGCGGTCCACAGAGAGAGAGGATCCCGGCGGCCATCTTCAGCAGGTGAGTATGAAGACGCCGGACCGCCGGGATTCGGGTAAGTACTACCCGGTTTGTTTTTTTAACCCCTGCATCGGGGTTGTCTCGCGCCGAACGGGGGGGGGGGGGGGGTTAAAAATTAAAAAAAAAACGTTTCGGCGCGGGACAACCCCTTTAACATTGGAAATAACTGTTGCAATGTAAGCCTAATGTATTGTAAAAAACTTTTTTTATTTATATAGCACCAACATATTACATAGTCCATTACAGGGGGGCAATACAAAGTATAATCAAGGAATACTAAATGTATAATAACAGACTTTTAAACCATTTTAACCACTTAACACCAGAGGACTTACAGTTACATTCTGAGTGTACGGGTTTTATATGAAGTCAGATCACCTCCATACAAGGTAAGTGCTGGATGTCTGTGATAGCAGACACCTGCCAGCAACAGCCACAATCAGTGTCAGCGCTGATCGTGGCTCTTAACCCTCTAAATGCCACTGTCATTTCTGACAGTGGCATGCATTTAAGTGCCCCAATCTTTGTTTTGGGGGCCCAAATGTTGCCATTCAGTTCCCATGGCAGCCAGAGGCCTTCTGAAGACCCCGAGGGCTGCCATGAATAAATGACTATCAAGGCATGCCACAGGCATAGACTGCCTATCAAAATGCAGTATAGTGTAATACTGTCCGTAAAAGTCCCAATTATTAGAGTAACGCATTATTTATCCTGCAGTGAACGTTGTCAGAAAAACAAAAAAATTGACAACCCCAATGTCGCACTTTATTTGGTCATCCTGTCTTCAAAAATAAATTTAATAACAAGCAATCAAAAAGTCACATAAACTCCAAAATCCTACCAATAAAACTATAGGACATACCGCAAAAAAAATTAGCACTCAACAGAAAATATAAAAAGCTGTGGCTGTCAGAAGATGGTGGCTGAAAATGAGTTTTTTTGTTTCCAATGTTATTTTATTCTTTAAAAGTTGCACAGCAAAAGTTAAAGTATATAAATTCATCATCATTGTGATTATACTGGTCGACAGAATAAAGTTATCATGTCATTTTGGTCGCAATATGTACACCATGAAATCCAACCCCACCCCACCCTCCATAGATGACAGAATTGCATTTTTTTTAATTTCACTCTACTTAGAAATTTTTCTTAAGTTTTCCAGTAAATTATATGTTATATTACATAGTACCATTAAAAAATGCATCTCTTCCAGCAAAAAAACAAGCCCTCTGACTGCTACGTCAGTAGTAAAGTAAAAGAGTTACAAAAAAAAAAAACTCAGTCACATGAGCATTCTTTTTTGTGCACCCATGGGTGCGCGAAAAAAAAAAGGCGCTACTGAAAACACATGAGCAGGCAAAGTTTCATATGCACAGCGCATGAGACGTTGCCCATTCACTGGAACAGATTGGCTGAGCTGAGCGCTGTCTTTGATTGGTCACAGTGCTCAGCCAATCAGAGGCAGCGCTTTCAGGAGGCGGGTTTTTTTAAAATCCCCGGCCAGAAGAAAATGCTTTAGAACAGTGCAGGGGAGCCGGGGAGAAGATGCGCCGGAGCCCCGACAGCGCTGCTAGGTGATGTATTATTATTCTTTTTTTTCAAGCAGCTAGGGCTTATTTTCATGGAAGGGCTTATATTTTAACTCCTTCCCCGAAAATTCCTGCGGGGGTTGCCTTCATCACAGTGCTTTCAATGGGGCGGCAGCAGCGCCGGCCCCATTAAAAGCAATGGGATAGCATTGTGGTCCTCTGTGATAGCTGTGCCTACTGCAGTCCCTTCATTACTGAACACTGTGACAGTGCTGTCACAGTGTTCAGTGATGAGGGGACTCCCTGCAGGGATTAGCGGAAGCCTCGGGGAGTCCACTCATCCCTACGGGGACTAAGGGGTTAACAGCGAGACATTTAAAAGGTGCTTCTGGTCAGAAGTACCTTTTAAATACCCTACTCTAAGCAGCAAGGAAGCTATTCCCTGCACAGGAGTTTTCATTAACTTCTGCTCCCATAGGAGTCAATGGAAACTCCTGCGTAAAACGCACCTATGCTCTGTTTGTTTTAGGTGCGTGCTGTTTTGCCCTGCAAATTCTGTGCATATGAACACTTCTGTAAGAACCCATTGGTTCTTTTAGAAGCGTTCATTTAACACGGACCTAAAACACGCTCGTCTGACCGAGCCCTAATGGGTTAAAGTAGTTGTTCCAACTGGGTAGCCCCTGTCCATATAGGATCTCTTCCTTCCTGCTTGGACTCCTCGTATCTTGAGAAGAGCCATTTTAAAAACTGAGTCTCAATCTTGAGTACTGCATTGGAAATGTGTGGCTTCTCACACATTCATCTGATCACTGCTGGATTTTGATAAGGGGTTCTCCAGCTGGGACAAAAACATTTTGTCAGACACCATAAATGTAGTTAGAGGCCCCTGCTCATTGCAGTTCATAGCTTTAGACTCACGAAGAGTTTCCCAAAAGGGGAACTTGCATTTTAACTTTAGTCGAAATCCAATATTTAAATATGAAACTTACTGTTTTACGTAAGAGAGCTATGAGTCTTGCCGGTGTATCACTTTTGCAGAAAATTGGCACAAATTTCTGTAGTAAAGATTAACAACACCAAGTGTGTGGTCAACATTGTTTTTGCCTTCCGTGATAATCCTCACACCCAGTGTACTACCATTTACTTGGATTGTAGTCCTGCCTGTGTTCACAAGTGTGCATTGCTGATGTCTCACATGTTGACATTGGTGTAGACTTGCACTGATGAAGTTTCAGTTTTTATTTATCTAGGACTTACCAATGTATAAATGACCAACCACATTTTGCCTGATGTTAAATTAAAAAAATAGTAAAAGTTTAACAACATCTAGAAAAAACATATTATCATGAGTCAGGGTTGCAGTCAGCAACTATCCTCACTCCTTCCCTCCAGCGGCTGCGGCTCTCATCCCCCTTCTCTTGTAATTTGTGTGAGATGCCACATCCTTCTCTTTTCCAAGGCTGCTCTCACTGCCATCTGAAAGGTGTGCAAGCTTACTTGTCCCACCTCTTAAAGGGTCAGCTCATGTTTTGCAGTCCCTGGCCAGTCATGACAGGCTTTAGCCTATTTAGGGCTTCCCCTTCCACTAGAGGGTGCCTAGCAATTATTTTCTCTAGTATGCAAAGATGTTTTGTGTTCTGACAGTTTCCCTAGTTTTGATCCATGCTTGTTCCCTTCAACTTTCCCTTGTTCTCTACTCCTGACCTTGGCTCATTAATTGACCATGGTTACTCTGTCTCCTACCTGCCTTGACCCTTAGGATGTTTCACCATTGTGAAAGTATTCCACCTGTCCTGACTTTGGCTCTATTCTATGATGTTGTCTCTTTCTACACTCTTTGATACTGTGTTATAAATACTAGACTTCTCAGAGGGGGCAGTTAAAGTCAACTAAGGAATATAAAGCCCAATTCACAGACGTGACTAACACTAAAAACATACATTTTATTAGGTATATTAAAACACATACTGGGCACTACAAAGACGACACACATGTACCAGGTTCCTCAAACCACTCGTTAGTTGTAAGAGGTGAATACCAATGGGAGCCTGGAATCTTTTTTGATACTCAATAGATAAAAAAATGATTTTTTTTTTAAAAAAACAAAACACTCTACCCAAGATAAGTTCAAGAGAACATAGGAAGGTTCAGTATCGGAGCTAAGGATCCTGACTTGTTTTGTATATGAGCAAGACAGGGTCACCATTTAGACTCTCACTTGTAATGATCAATACTTAGACTCTCTCACTCATAGTGATCAATACTTAGACTCCGGAGCAAAGGGTGCTGAATTGTTTTGTATATGAGCAACACAGGATCACCGTTTAGACTCTCACTTATAGTGATCAGTACTTAGACTCTACGCGTTTCACCATTGATTTAGTGGATCATCAGGAGATACAGTACTAGAGTTTTAGATTCAGAGGTAGAAAATATTCTTAGAGTATCCCAGAAAGAACACAAGTCTGAGTAAAGGAAGAGCTGTATCTAAGGTTTATAAGGATACAGCGAAGCTTATCTGATGGTCGATATGGTAACCGAGATAGGTATCCCAGTTATGATAGGGTTCTATACTCTCGATTAGAGCATTAAGGTTGCTCTTTCAATTAGGAGCCTGCAAAGGTGGAATTCTATAATTTAGAATAGTTTACGTGCTAATGCTTGATTAAAGATAGGTGTTGCATGGAGATGACATAGAAAAATGTCATAATCTCCTGATATGCAAATTGGTGCAAAGCACAAGGTTAGAGCAGACTAAACCATGGGGAAATTGGGAGGACACAGTTTTAACCTATAGGTCCGCTTTTGAAATGGTATAGTATTTTCATGCACAAAGAGGATACTCCATTCAATCTACACGGAGTTTAGAATGATTAGCGTACTAGAGCTAAAGTTTAGGTCAATGATGCAGAGATAAAACATAAGTGTGTGTCTAAATCTCCCGACCTAATTAAATGCACTTAGACGCGGTGCATGAATTTTTAAAGCAGACCGAGCTATAGTACTGGAATCCAACCCAAAATCCTAATTCCAGCCAACAGATTATAGCAAGCAACCCCAAAAGATAACCCAGATATAGAGCTCAAGGAAGAGCATAGTAAAGAGCATGACCCATCGCCTTGATGGTAGGCTAGGGAAAGTATTCAAAAAAGATTCCAGGCTCCCATTGGTATTCACCTCCTACAACTAACGAGTGGTTTGAGGAACCTAGTACATGTGTGTCGTCTTTGTAGTGCCCAGTATATGTGTTTTAATTTACCTAATAAAATTTATGTTTTTAGTGTTAGTCACGTCTGTGAATTGTGTTATAAATACTACAACCAGTTTAGATCAACAGCCTCATAAGCGAGAGTGTTTCTGGGGCAATAGTCTGGGATTCCACTGCAGTGAAGACCAGATCCTGATAGGGTTAAAGGGTGAAAACTGAGAAACTCCAGGAGCAGCCCCCAGATCTTGCCAAATTGGCTTTTTAGTACAATGGACCGACACTCACTGCTTTGACACATATTTTCTTATATGCTACAAGTAGGTTAGTGTTACCTTGGTTAGTTATTTCTTTCTGGCTGCAACTTGTGGCCTTTTTCTTCAGATGGTCATGTGATCTCAATTCTAACCAGCTGAGATGTTCTACAGGTTATGATTTCTGAAACTAGTCAATTAGTAGTCAACGCAGTCTGTGTTGTGCCGTTACAATGAACCACTGAAACTGCCTACTGGATGATACAGGCATTCATGTCACAATTACTGATGATGATTACTCGGTTATAATAGAGGAGATCAGAGCTTTTATATTTATAGTCTGTAGCTTAGGCCTCATGTCCACGGGCATTTTTTCACAACGTCTGTAGCCTCCAACATCCTGTGAGCAGTGCATGATGGTAGGACACTGCGCTGTATTGCTCATGTGCAGTTCAGAGTGCAGGAAGCTCCTGTCTGTCGGCTTCAGTAGCTTTCTCTGGCTCTAAGTGAGAGGGAGGTTGGTGCTCGTAAGTTGTAGGACCTGTGATCTGTGGGCGGAGCTACAGCGCTGGCTAGTAAGCAAGTTCTATGCCTGCTAGAAGTTGTAGGGAACAGTCTGCTGCTGTGCTTGCTGCTGAAGTGATGCATGTAAACACAACAGAAGATCAGTGGCTGCACGAGAGGAAGAAGAGGGTCTAGAATGCCAGATAAAATGCACAAGTTACTGCTACTTAACTGTACCTACAAGATTTCAGCATTTTCAGAATTTCCATTTTGTGTCCGGAAAACCATTCCAAGTCTCTAAATGAGCAATTTCTTTGAGCATGTACAAGCTGTTCTCAATCTAGGACAGGAGCTATGGTAGAATGCAAATAACAGTATCGTCATTTTCTTACTTTAGAGGGGTTGTCTAAGTGAAACAACTTTCTCTTGTGCCTTTTTAGAGCTTGTTGATCCAGTAGCAGGTATATTGAACTTATAGTAACAGGACCCCTTGCCATTGATTTCTCTTTCCTGGACACAGGATGGGAGATTCCACTGCTTTATTTGCTCATTTTAAAGTTCAATGGATATAAACTCCTGGAGCCAAACTCCAAGTGTGTGTATACACTGTGTGTGACTTGGTCACGTCAGAGCATTGTTTTGTTATATCAGAAGCAAAGATGTGACTGTCTTGGATATAACTTTTCTTTTTCTTTTTTGGGGGAATGAATACAATTTGAAACAGTACAAAACGTATGATCTTCTTTATCTGTAATGACTTTGCAATCAGCCCTGACATGTCAATCACACCGATCTTCATTCCTTCAGTACTACTAAGTATTAAACCCAGAACTGAAGATGTTCTACTGGGTACGCTTAGCCATCAAATTAATGTCATACTGTACCTGGAGTCCTTCATTTTTAGGCACTTTTTGACTGTACATATGAGGAGATACCCAAAGAAAGAGGAATACATTTATTTAATATCATCTATTTATTGGTACATTTTGAAACTTTCAAAGTCCTCTGCATTTGAAGTAATACACTTATCCAAACATATTTTTTTTTATTGCTGAAAGCATTTTTTAAACTCGGTAAAATGTTTTCCTTTTAAGTCACTTTTAACCCAAGGAACTAAAAAAAAAGTTTCACAGAGTGAGATTGGGTGAATACAGAGGATGAGGCAAAGGTGTCATGGCATTTTTTGTCAAAAATTGCTCATCTCTCAGAGCTGTGTGGGCAGGTGCATTGTCAAGATGAAGAACCAGTCACCTGTTTGCCACGAATTGAGATGTTTTCTCCATACATTGTGACACAATGTTTTTAAAACTTACAAATAAAAACTTTGGCTGACTGTTTGACCCTGTGTTATAAATTCTGAATGCACTATCCCTCTCACATCGAAGAAACAAATGAGCATGGTTCATACGTTGTTTGTGTGAATCAACCTACCCCAACAACGTCTTCTGGCACACTGTCTCAGAAGGGTTCCGCATAGATTCACCTAGCAACAGAAGCCAGAACTAGTAATGCCTTGCCCGCCAGAAAAAGATTCCTGTTTCTTTTTGGTACCTCCTTGTATTTACAGGTTTTGGCATAGGCCTTGATCAAGATATGTCTCAGCTGGGTCTCTTTCAACATTGGGGCATACTTGTGGCCTGTAGGCAATTGAAGCATAGTGGTGATAAAATTCGCGGGGTACAAGGTAGCAAGAAAGTGTGGCGGTAGAGATTAAAGCCAACATCTTAATTGTTGCTTGAACAGATTTTTTCTTTCATGCAAAAACTTTAACCAACTTTGGAACAAATTACAGTTTGCAGGGTATTAAAGTATGGTAGATGTTGGGTGCCGAGTTGCTGAATAGTCTCTCAGAGGTGCATGGTAATATCCTGTACCGTCTCTTTCAGCAATGCATCTGGAATACTCTCAGTCGCAGTCTTATCACAGTGTTTCACCAGCAAACACACTGCTTCACTCGGTAGCCCACGGAATATACATCTCCCTTCTGTCCCACTATTTTGGTAACTGCGTCACACACTAGTGTGAACTCTCGATGGGATTTTTATCCCCTTCCTCTACCCTTACCTCAAGTGAGAACTGAGAGAGTGCACTTGTATTTAAGTCCGCCGGACAACCGGGAAATCACACCAGCCTTAAAGCAGCAGTAACATATATTAACATAAAAAGAAGTAATCAGAATACATGACATACAGTCCAGGTCTAATCAGACCTTGTGCACATAGGCTATAATCGTCCAGGTACAATCGCCCATATCTGGTAATAAGGGGTATAAACTCTTCTGTACAGGAAATGGTTAGAAATTTCAAGATTTTCACACTAGTCCCCTGATGCAGGTACAGAAAATGTCTATATTCCTAGATTATTGTCCTTCTTAATAGACCTCTATGTTTATATCTAGTGACTGGAAATTAGGTATCTAAGTTTTTTTTTCATTTTCCTCTACTTTGGAACAAGAGTAATTTCCAGAACCTGTGGGTTACAGTATAGCATTGTCACTTGCCATACATTAGTACATAGCTGTTATATAGTTATATATGGTGATAATGGAACATCTAGTGAGTATTGTTACACATATGTCGATTGAAGTAAGTTGTAATTAAACATTTGGCTCTCGGTTCTAAGTTCTAAAAGGAACACATTCTTTTTCTTATTTACTCTTCTATTATTCATGGCCTCTGGCCAGTACAAGCATACGGACATTTCAGCCACTATTCAGCATTAGAGCCAAGTCTTCTATCTCAAAAGAGTATTTTACTAAAATGTTTAGATTTCATTATTTTTAAATATTTAGCTCGGTTATTAGTAGGTGTTTTGTCTTCACTTCCACCTTTCAGTAGATGATGTAAAATCCATCTTCTCTAGACTAAAAGCCTTTTAATTGCTCTCATAAACATTTATATTTTCACTTTGGACCTCTAGAACATTTGTTCTTGAATTCGCCTTCACAGCAAACTCAGATGCATGACTTTTAATCAACTTGTAGTATTTACTCAAGATTGCTATCATGTTCTTTAGCCTCTCAAGCTCCTATCACATAGTTTGTCTGTGGCCAACACATCTCCTGACCCTGTAATTCAGAATTATTTATCAGAACCAGTGAAAAGGATATCTCAGCTAGGAAGAAGAAATAAAGTAAACTAAATTTAGGACATATGATATCACTAGGAGTTCACAACTTCAGCATATTAATAACATATATAATGAAGTTCAGGAGCTGAAAAGTGTTGTGTGAAATTAATTGATGGAGAACAAAAATGGGCCAGACAGTAATGACTAAAGGAGGCAAACGCTCCAAAAATATAAATGTGATTCAGATGATTTTTGTGAGACTTTCAAATTCCTTTGTTGAAGTTAGCTTTTCCACCCTCTGCTTTCAAAATTTAATTTGGTTTGTTATGAATCGTGTGCCATATATATATATATATATATATATATATATATATATATATATATATATATATGTATAATGTAATTTTGTGGCAGAGCACCTCTAAGGAATATTTGCTGTGGTGAGCTACATGTGCTTATGGTTGGAGGAGTCACAAGATCTACAATATGCAGAGGTGTACGTCTCTGAGTACCTGGACCACAGCTAAGCTGTTCATTCTGCCAGAGTTGTGCACCCACCAGCGTATATGAGGAAGAGGTGTTGAACCTTGACATGCATGATACTCACAGTTTTCTTAACTGGGACAATTCTTTATGCACATAAGGTCACACCCTATTCCAATTTTCTTCTCCCGTGTTTGGGTGCTTTTACATGGAATGACTGATTGTTCACATAAGTGAACAGTGACAGAGTTTGCTAGTTCACTCATGCAGACTATACAAGCAGATAATTAATTTGCTCATTCGCTCGCAAATTGTTTAGTCTTTCACATTCACTGGACCAGTGAACGGGAATGACTAAACAATTGGTATTTAAACCGAGCGATTAGTAAATAAGACAACGAGGATTTACATGATTGGATGAAATGGACTATACTAGAGATGAGCGAGCATACTCGATAAGGCAAACTACTCAAGCGAGTAGTGCCTTATTCGAGTACCTGCCCGCTCGTCTCTAAAGATTTGGGTGCCGGCAGGGGGCGGGGAGCGGCGGGGGAGAGCGGGGAGGAACAGAGGGGAGATCTCTCTCCCCCTGCTCCACCCTGCTCACTGCTGACACTCACCTCTCATCTGCGCCGGCAGATGAATCTTTAGAGATGAGCGGCCAGGTACTCGAATAAGGCACTACTCGCTTGAGTAGTTTGCCTTATCGAGTATGCTCGCTCATCTCTAGACTATTCAAGAACGAATCATCGTTAGATTATTGGCTGTGTTTATACGGAACGATTATCATTCAAATTTAAACAATCCAAAGATTTGTTGAGCTATAATTGTTCCGAGCAGAGGCGTAACCTGAATCTGCTAGGCCCTAATGTGAAACTTCTAACAGGGCGCTCAACTATAATGCTTTATTTACAGTACTCGGCTCCCTATATGGAGAAGAGAAGCCTTATGGGTGTCCTAAGGCTCCTGGGCTCGGGTGCAACCGCATTCTCTATAGTTACGCCAATGGGACCTTGTAAAAGCATCTTTACTCTCTGGTACCTCATGACAAAGGCACAGAATGTGCTATAAGTGGTAAAAATGGGCAAAACTAAGTATTTTAGCAACTTTGACAAGGGCCATATGGTGACAGCTAGATTAAGTAGTTGGTACATATGAGAAGTGGATCTACCAAAAGGAAAAGCAATGGGCAAAGTTTATAAGCGTCCAAGGCTCATTAATGCATATGGTCTGATCCCACAGAAGAATTTTGCTGAAAAAGTAAATGCTGGCAGCCTTTTGGCCTTCACTAACCTGAGAAAGAGAGAGGACCCATGCAATTTACAAAGAAGGCAAGTCGGCATGGGTAGCGTGATGCTCTGTCATTCATGTGGATGCTACTATCAAAAGACAAAAAATTCCAGGTGTTGACTTTGCCTCTAAATTCCACAGATCTTCCAGGATCTCAATCCATGCATTGAGTATCTATAAGCTGTGCTGAAAAAAAAGTCTGATCAACAGAGGCCCCACCTCTCAACTTATAGGACTTAAAGGATCTGCTGCTAATGTGTTGGTACCAGATACCATTGGGCACCTTCAGAAGTTTTGTGGAATCCATGCCTTAATAGGAGGGAGCTGTTTTGGCAGCTGAGGTGGACCTACATATTATTAGGCAGATAGTTTCAATATTTTAGTTTTTTTTACAACAGTACAAAAGATTTTTTTTTTGGCGCCCTACATAAATATGTCAGAAAGCTGACTTAGCTGTGTCATTCATAGAAGAAACGGGGAAACACAAAACACTGACTGTAGAAATAATATTTCCTTTTTACTTTTCTCTTAGGAAAGATATATATATATAACCCAGGCAGTTTTAGTTGTTCCAAGAATCAACTACTCTTTTAATAAAATCATATGTTCTGATATTGCTTCTGATCTCCCCCCAACTAATCTCAAAGTGTGCCCCTTTATTCTTGTGTTTAGTGTCATATTTAAGCACTTCCCTTCTGGGCCTTATTTAAATCTTTAACATATTAACAGGGGTTATCCAACCTTTTAAAATGTATGGCCTGTCCTCAGCATAGACCATCAATATCAGATCATGGAGGGCCCGCCATTCAGGATTCCTGCTGATCAGCTGATTAACGTTAATGGGCCAAGCCTGTAATAATCAGAATTGCCGCTAAATACTATGGTGTTTTGAGTATGAGCACAATCGTAGTCAGATGTAAACATCAAAGAGGCTGTGGCTCTGGTATGAGTGCTGGAGCCCCTTCTGTCAACTGATCATTGGGGATCCCAAGCGGCGAACCCCTACCGATTAGATGTTGATAGCCTATTTTGAGGATAAGTCATCAGTATTAAGATTGGATAACTCCTTTAAAGATTTTGATCACATCATGACCATCCTCTCCCTTTTTTCCACTACACTATACATAGTAGTCATTTAAATGGACTTTACACAAGCTAATGCCAGCTGCATGGGGGACAAATTTACATGTGATCATTCATCCCTTATAGACTTCTATCACTGTTGGCAGCACATCCCTCGTGCACACGGGAAAGTGCTGCCAACAAAGAGGTTGTTGTATGATCGTTGAACAGGGCAACGATTGGGTAAATGAAAATGTTTAAGACCTGTGTAAAAGATCCTTAATAGGCCTTTGACCATATTTGTAGACCATCTTCAGACTTGTTCTATTTTATCAGTGTCTTTCTGTAGGTAAGGTCTCCAGAACTGAACTAAGTGTTCCAGATGTGGTCTTACCAGAGCTCTATACTGCGGGATCACAACCTCCTTTTTTCTACTGGTTATACGCCTAGCTATGTAGACAAATATTCAGAAGGTTTTGTCAGTACATTGACAGGGAACAGACTACTTCTCACAAGAGTCATGCCCAGAAAATTAAATGTTGCCAGCAGAGATGGAATGAGGTTCCTATTAACCTCTGGGCTAAACATGAAAGACCCTCATTTCTGTCCCACAGTCAAAGAAGACTGACCCTCAAGAAATCTCTGTAGATCATATATTATATTATCAGGGGTATTTTATCTTACTTCATATATCTGTTTATTAAATCCCTGATTCTTCTATAATTTAGGTGACATTTACTGAGCACTGAGCTGTTAGATTTGGTATAGTGATTTCTCACCAGATGAGTTTAGACTGAAATTAAAATAACACAAAACTTTCAGTTAATCTCGTGCTGTATTAGAAATTACATCATTCACATTATGCTTTTCTCTGAGGGAAAACAAACATGTTTCATTAGAAAGCATGGCTGATAACCACCATTGACTTTCAATTCGAAGGTCATTGGGAGTTCACCAGAGAATTTTGGGAACCTTTTTATGATATAGTTTTAAAAAAGTTATGTGTAGTATATAAGTGGTATATCACTTTTAACTGCCCCCCCCCTTGCTGAATAGTGATTTCATATGGACTATATATATATATTAGTACACACTCAGTTTACAGCATTGTAGTACATTGTAGTTAAATATATTGTATTGAATGCCAAGTTAGCATTTGCTAGAACTGTCGTATGTCTAAAGCTTGATGCAACAAAATGCACCAAATTTTGGTAAATTTTACAACAAGGCCTAGGTGCAATCACATTAGTAAATAAATATATATTTACTAATGTGATTGCACCTAGACCTTGTAAAATTTACTAAAATTTGGTGCATTTTGTTGCATCAAGCTTTAGACATATTTAGAGTTGTAGCAAACTCTGCTTGGCATTCAATACAATGTATTTAACTACAGTGTACTAAAATGCTGTGAACTGAGTTATCACAATGCACTAGTCATGTTAACAATTGTTTCGCCTGTCTGAGGCAAATGCACCAAAATGAATAATCCACCACTGGTTTAACGCCTTGAGTGGCACGCCCGGAAAATTTCCGGGACGAGCTCCACTGCCCATAGTGATATACCCCGGAAGATTTCCGGGCTATGTATCACTATGGGAGCTGCAGAGCACAATGCCACAAGCTGTGGCAGGGTGCTCTGCCTGCACAGACCCACACAGAGCAGTGCAAGGGCTTTGAAAAACCAGCAGAAGATATTGCCGATATGTCGGCAATCTCCTGGTTTGTTTACAGGTTGCCATAGAGACCATCGGCTTGTCAGAAGCAAGCCGATGGTCTCTGTTGCAGGGAGAGCTGGTTGTTAGCTGTCAGAGGACAGCTAGGTACCAGCTCTTACAGCAGAGATCAGAGAAAACCTCCGATCTCTGCTGTGTTAACCCTTTACATGCTGCAGTCTATGTGACTGCAGCATGTAAAGGGCTGTCACTGCAGCATGTAAAGGGCTGTCACCATCGGACCCCCGGAATGTGATCAGGGGTCCTGATGGGTCCCTGTGGAAGTCCCCTAAAGGGACAAAAAAAAATAAAAAAATTTAAAAAAAAAAAAGTTTAAAAATTATAAAAAAAATTATAAAAACACCTGTCTCCCTTTACTTTGTAAAAAATCAAAAATACAATCACACATGTGGTATCCATGCGTCGTAATGACCCAGAGAAGGAAGTTAATACATTATTTAACCCCTTAATGACATGGCCCCTTTTTTTCTTTTTTCCCCATTTTTTTTCCCTCCCCCCTGTTTAAAAAATCACAACTTGTCCCGCAAAAAACAAGCCCTCACATGGCCATGTCAATGGAAAAATGAAAAAGTTATGGCTCTTGAGACGCAACTGCAAAATTAGTTGAAATTCAATGATTAGACCATTTTAAAAAACCTGCCCTGGTGGGCACGACAGGGTGGTAGGAAACCCGCCACTCAAGGGGTTAAGGGGTTAATATGGAAATTACACCTATATCTTAAGTGTTGTGTTCTGCTTATTTAACCTTGATTAATTCCTCTCCAAATGTAGCCGTAAAGGGCTTGTTCATTATTCTAGCATACCGTTTTCCTCTGCATTACTCTTCCGTGTACATATTTGAAGAAAGTGATATGAGTCATTCACCACGGGATTCTATTCAAAATTAAAAAATTAGATTCACGTACTGTACAAATCCAAAACAAGAATGGATCCCTAAAGAAGGAGGAAGAACAGCGTTCCTAGAGGAAGTACTGGAAGATGTTCTTTGTTTTCTTATCTATAATGTAAAAAGAAATAAGAGAATGGGATACATTCCTGTTTTTCGGAATTTCTTTTCCTTACGTTGCCAGGTCCTTGGATTTAAATCTTTCGGTTTATTAAAACAGATACATCCACGGATATCTGACTTTTCTGGAATTAATACTGCCTTTTTCAGTGAATCTTTAGTAAACAAGATTTAACTCCAAGGAACCTGCAAAATGTATAAAATCAATCAATATCCAAACACACCAATGAAAATATCTCACTGAAGCTTAGTGTGATTGTTCTCAGCAAGAGAAACGACGTAATTTGTAGATATGATACCTTTTAATGGCTAACAAAAATACATGATGTAATAATAGCGAGCTTCCGAACCAACGCAGGGTTCTTCTTCAGGCTTATGGATTGGATCTGAAGCTTAGTGCACATTCGCTGTTAGGCCTTAGTCAGACGGGCGATTTCTCGCGCGATTTGCGCATGCGTCCGGCGATTTTATAAAACCATTGCTTTGCAATGGTATCGGACACATGAGCGCTTTTTATGCGCTCGTCCGATAAATTATAGAACAAAAAATCGCAGATCGCACCTATCTGCGATCTGCGATTCCTGTTCTCTTCTCTATATGCGCTCAATGGGGCCGGCGGCAGCAGCGCCGACCCCATTGAGAACATATAGAAGGCAAATCATTCTTCTCTGCCACAGCTGTAACAGCTGTGACAGAGAAGAACGATGTTTGCCCATTGAATTCAATGGAGCGGCAATACAGCCGCTCCTTTGAAAGCAATGGGCTGCTGGCGTGCGCGGGGTGAATTGTCGGGAAGGGGTTAAATATATAAACCCTTCCCTGCAATTCATTCTAAAATGTGTTAAAATTAAAAAAAATTGTATACTCACCTTTCCGCTGCAGCCGGAGTCCAGCCGCGGCCGCTGTCAGTTCTCCTGAACTGCTTCTTGGCACTATTCAGCCGGCGGGGCTTTAAAATCCCCGCCTGCTGAATGATCTGCCTCTGATTGGTCACAGCCCTGACCAATCAGAGGCTGAAAACTATCACACACCCATTCATGAATTCATTAATGGGTGAGTGACTGCTGCCTCTCAGCGCTGAGCCAATCAGGGGCAGGTCTGACTCACATCCATTCATGAATTCATGAATGGGTGTGAGTGAGGCATGCCTCTGATTGGCTCAGTGCTGAGCCAATCAGGGGGCAGGTCTGACTCACACCCCCTTCACACCCACTGCAGGACGGCCACGCGGAGCTCCGGCTGCCGGGAGAAGGTGAGTATACAATTTTTTTTTATTTTAACACATTTTAGGATAGATTGCAGGGAAGGGCTTATATATTTAAGCCCTTACCGACAATTCATCCCGGGCTCCCCCGCAGCGCATTGCTTTCAATGGAGACGGCTGTATTGCCGTCTCCATTGAATGCAATGCGCTGGACAGCTCCGGCCCGTTTCTAATGAAACGCGGCTAGGAGCAGATTTTCGGGCGATTTGCGGGCGACTTGCGCGCACCGGTCACGCGATTTGCGGATGCGCATCCGTCATGCGATCCGCAAATCGCGCGAAAAATCGCCCGTCTGACTAAGGCCTTACAGTGAATTGCATACGAGAAGCTCTGGTGCAACTCGCAGACTATGCTGAGGAGGCACATTAACTTGTATTTGCCTGTCCTGTTTCTCATCCGTGATCTGGACAGGAATAGGATATGTAATGAGCTTTTTCACATGGACAATTGGTCCGCGTGATAAAACGTCAATATGCATAGCCTCATAGACTATAATAGGGCCGAGTGCTGTCCAAGGATTATTACAGACCCAAAAACGCTAGTGTGTGTGTGTGGGGCCTTTAAGGGTTTTTTTCCGTGGAAATACCATTGACGACCTATCCTCAGGATAGGTCATCAATAGTTGATTGGCTGGGGTCCGTCGTTCGGGACCCAACTGATCTGCTGAATGAGCACATGCTGTCAGCCCCACAATAACAGAGACCGGAGCGAAAACCTACGCACCGACCTCTCATGCGGGGGCCGGCACTTGTAAGTGTTGGCACAGCTCGATTTGCTTTCAATGACAGTCGTTCCTGCACTTACAAGCACCGGCCACTACACAGAGGTCGGTGCAGAGGCTTCCACTCCGACCTCTGTTATTGTGGCGCTGACAGCATGCGCCCGTTCAGCTGATGGGTCAAGTTCCACGGAAAACCCCTTTAAGGGAACAAAAGAAAAGTAAAAAGGCAACTATGAGGCTAATTTCACATGGGCTGATTTCGCGCTTGCCAATGTGCGATTTTGCCGTGGATGCGAGGCGTTTTTGTAACAAACTCGCAGACTATGTTTTTGTAATTAAACCGCCTCGCATCACTTCGGGAAAGTAGCGATCATGTGTATAACTCCATTCAAAATAATGGTGTTCATCGTCTCACAACGCACAAATCTCGTGCGATTTTCTTGCCCATGGAAAGCCGACCTTAGAGTGCAGCAATTAAACACTTTATCCCATACTTCTGTATCCATTCAGTCCTATTTCTTTAATCATTGGGCTTCTGCTTTCATAAAAAAAAATTAGGGTAAAAGTGTATCTATCAGCACTTTAATAGGGCTGTCTTAATTATTTGAATAGCAGACCTGCAATACCACAGCTTCCCCAAGTGATAGTCTCCAATCATTGGGAATTTGAGATGCCAAGTCCATGGCTATTAGCTGATTAACTGACGTATATTCAAGGAGTTTTCATTGTAAAACAACTCTTTTACAATATTAGTGAGGGTATATTAATACAATATACCCTCACTAATCCATCATCTGATTGCATCTACCTGTTATCCTTCACTTGTAACTCATAATACCCTAAATTAACCCTTTCCAATCCACTGTCTGACATCTGAAGACATTCTGATTGAAGGCTATACAGCTCCGATGTCGAAGACGTTCGGCAGGGTATTCTTACTGTAAATTACTGGCCGCTCTGTTGTCTGGGGCCTCTCCGGCACGTCACAAACTGCAGTACTGGCTCGAGCCAGCAGATGGCACCATAGTATAATGGCAGAAAGGGAGAGCCCCCTAGGAAACCCTGAATTCAAAATTGGATTGCAAAGGGTTGACCTAAAAATGTCTATTTCTGTTATAAGGTAAAATACATCCGCTGAAAAATAGAGAAGCAATTAAAAATGCATCAGTGTAGTTTAGTGGATTATGACATTCTCAACCTATATAACCATTAATGTGTGTCAAATACGATGATTTTACCCTGCGTCATTCAGACTGTGATTTTTGGGAGCGCTCTCTGGCCTGTCTTTACAACAGATTTCATTCTTTCATCGGCAGTAAACAGACGTCTTTAACATTTAGAGATGAAAGGGAATCTTTTAAGGGGCATATTTTTAGTTGGAGCATGTGGACCACTGACAGCGTATGGAATTACACAGATGTGCTACTAAAATACCTGTTTTTCTTCAGCATGCAATAAGTAAAATACATAACAGAATATTTGATGTCTTTGATTGTCTCAGTTTTCTTACATTGTGTTCATTTTTTGTACTTTATGGTTTTTATCTTGGATGATTTATAAACCAGTAGCAGCAATAACTCTGATGCTGAAATAGGTCCATACCAGAACTCTTATTAGGCCTTGCATATATAATATTTTTTTCTGTTTCGAAATGCTTCTTCATATAATTTATTTTAGGTGGTTCTAATATTTATATTGAACTGCACCATGTGACATGTTAAATGCAGCTCTCCGCCAGCTTTTCAAGTGAGAAAAAGAGTATTGTGGCCCTATCATTTCATAAATATGTAGCCTGGATTTAATCATTAGTGTGAAGTATAGCTATATATAGTGGAGTATTCGCATTCCACTGGACATGTCATAAACGTCTGATAGATGACAGTCCTACCTCCACTTACCTTCGCCCTGCTTCGAGAGGCAGCCACAGGCCATCACATCCAGGCTGAGAATATCATACGCTTAGTATGACTTCTAATGCATTCATTTAAATTCCTGCTATTTCAATGCTTATGAGTCCAGTGGGCGGTCCTACTTAGTGAATGTCAACCATCTCCGTAAGCACAGTCATACAGGGAAGGTTGTCAATCACTGATAAGACCACCCCTTGATTCCAAAACTCAGAATAAGCCGTCAGACTGAATCTCTTCCCACAAATATATATACATATTTATTTCAGACTGCATGTACAATATGATTCTGTTCAAGTTAGGTTATCAGCCATTTGACCCCAAGCAACCAGTCTGTATGAAACTCTCAGGTGTTCAATTCAAGGATGAGCTAAGAGATGGAGTTAAAAGACTTAAAGAGAACTACTAATGGTTTCATGCCCTCAGCCCAATTGCTACTGAAGGTACCAAAGGTGCCATGGTGGAAAACTACTTAGAGCCTCCCTTCAAGTTAATCAACTAATTGTTAATAAGGGTTAAATAAAAATGACAAGAACAAGGCAGGAAGAGGCATGGATAGCTTGGGTCAGAAGCATGGCAGGACATAAACTGGCAGGAACACAAGACCATGGACACTGGCAAGATACAGACACTGGGACATGGAATATCAAGCAATGAGTGAACAGACTGGCAGGGTAGATATAGCAGATACTAACAGAAGAGGGCAATCAGGTTAAAAATGGTGGAGTCCAATACAGGAGGAAATAACAGTTTCTTGACTGGAGATGTAATATAGCAGAGCCGGGAGATGAAAAAGCAGATGTATCGGGGTCAAAGACAGCAAAATGTCCAGAGTTCATGACCGTATAGAAATATATGCCATTGCTTGTTGTGGACTTTTCATGGGAACAGACACAATTATTGGCTGTGGACTTGGTAGGGGAACAGATGCCATAACTGGCTATAGACTGAGTACTGCTACCATCCTTGGGAAGCGACAAGAATTCTCTTTTCTTCTGAGAAATCTTCCCATGGCAGACTGCAGGCTGGCAGGGTATAGCAGACTCCTGAGTAGGTGGAGTAGGTCTGTTCAGCAGAATAGATGCAACAATCTCAAAACATAGGCTACACAGGTTCAAAAGAGACTTATGGATAGGGTCATAATCACCTGTCATTTGCAAAGCATCACCGGGCACCATAGCTTGATGGTACTGTCAGATGGGGATGCCGTGAGTTCGCCAAGAACTGATGTGGTCTTCTTGTGGGTGAATCCTCACAGTGATGACAGACGCAGGCAGGATCTCTGTAAGACAAAAGCTTCAAACCAAAACTGGTATGCATACAGAAGACAGGATCAGGGCATAAACAGGCATAGACGGATTGGCTCAGGAGTGGAATAAGGACATAGGAACAGGATACTGGCAAGACACTAGAACAAGGCATAGATACTGAAGCTAGGGCACTGCCCATCAAGCAATGAATAAACAAATTGACAGGGTAGAAATAACAGAACCTAATTAAAAAACTTCAAACAGGTAAAGCCCAACACAGGAAAGGATTAAGGCCTCTTTCACATGGGCAACGAACTAATCATTGAATGGCTGTGATTGGTTAATCGAGCGCTGGCTCTAAATGACTGAGGCGTGGCACTCAAGAACCAATCAGAGCAGCGCTTCCTGGAGGCAGGGTTTTTCAAACTCCTGACCAAGAAGCTATGAGAGAGCTTCAAACAAGTGCTGAGGGAGCTTCGGGAGATGTGGGGCAGAGCCGGACAGCGCCTCTTAGGTGATGTATTTCATTTTTTTTTAAATGTAGCTAGGGCTTATTTTAGGGCTTTTACAGTAGGATTTCCTAATGTAAAAGTTGCATCATACTGCACAAAAACCGTGTTTTCATCTAATGCAATGCATAGGAAGGCTCCATAGGGAAACATGGACTACAAAACCTCACAAATCGCGGCAATATTTAGCAACCCACGTTTTGTTTCTTGCAATGTCGCAGGCTACAAAACATTGCTAATGTGCAGAGGAACCCATTAGAAAGCATGGGCTTCACATACATGCGATTTGCAGCACTGTCCCATCGCGAGAAAACCACGTGATTTTGTCGCCTATGTGAAACCGGCCTAACTGTCTCTTGACTGGAGAATGACATGTAGCAGAGCCAGGAAGCGGAATAGCAGAAGCGGGGAATTAAATTACAACTCTGCAGCGATCAAACACAGCAAAATGTCCCGAGTTCATAACATGTTTCGTTACTAGGGATGGCCAGCCTGACAAGCAAGTTAAAGGGTTGTAACAGAATCAACTTTTATCACCTATTGCTAAAGTCTGATCAGTGAGAATCTCTCTGCTGAGACCACCACCAATCCCGTGTTCCCCGTCCTTCTCACTGCCTCTCCCATAGTGAAGAGGAAGTTGAATGGCGCAACCATCATGCATACGCAGTGTCACTCCATATGCAGCACCACTCTATTCAATCTGATCTCACTGCGATGGAAAAAATAATCCTGCAGTGACAAGAAGAGCGGGACATGGGACCCCCATTCTCAGGATCGGTTGAGGTCTCATCATTGGGACCCCCACCAATGAAACTTTTATCACCTATCCTATATATAGGTGATAAAAATTGATGCTGTTACTCCCCCCCAACAGCCTGTTGCTATAAGACAGCATAGCCCTAAGCCCTTAGTCACTCGGGCGTTTTTTCCCGCGATTTGCGGATCACATGACGGATGCGCATCCGTAAATCGCGTGACCGGGGCCGAAAAATCGCCAGAAAAAACTACTCCTAGCCGCGTTTCAATAGAAACGGGCCGGAGCTGTCCAGCGCATTGAATTCAATGGATCCGGCAATACAGCCGGCTCCATTGAAAGCAATGAGCTGCGGGCAATCTCACGATGAATTTTCGGGATGGGCTTAAATATATAAGCCCTTCCTTGCAATTCATCCAGAAATGTATAAAAATATTTATATATATATACTCACCTGGTCCCGGTAGACGGAGTTCAGCCGCGGCCGGCGACAGTTCTCCTGAACTGCTCTGAGTAGTATTCATCAGCCGGGGATTTAAAATCCCCGCCTGCTGAATGAGCTGCCTCTGATTGGTCACAGCCTCACCAATCAGAGGCAGCTCTCACTTACCCATTCATGAACTCATGAATGGGTTAGTGAGTGCTGCCTCTGATTGGCTCAGCACAGGGACCAATCAGGGGCAGCTCTCAGCTGTCATTCAGGAATGAATTCATGAATGAGTAAGTGAGAGCTGCCTCTGATTGGTGAGGCTGGGACCAATCAGAGGCAGCTCATTCAGCAGGCGGGGATTTTAAATCCCCGGCTGCTGAATACTACTCAGAGCAGTTCAGGAGAACTGCTGCCGGCCACGGCTGAACTCCGTCTGCCGAGACCAGGTGAGTATATATATATATTTTTTTTACACATTTCTGGATGAATTGCAGGGAAGGGCTTATATTTTTAAGCCCTTCCCGAAAATTCATCCCGCGCTCGCCGGCAGCCCATTGCTTTCAATGGAGCCGGCTGTATTGCCGGCTCCATTGAATTCAATGGGCAAACATCATTCTTCTCTGCCACAGCTGTTACAGCTGTGGCATAGGAGAATGATTTGTCTACTATATGTTCTCAATGGGGTCGGCGCTGCTGCCGCCGGCCCCATTGAGCGCACATAGAGAAGAGAACAGGAATCGCAGATCACAGATAGGTGCAATCTGCGATTTCTGTTCTATAATTTATCGGACGAGCGCATAAAAAGCGCTCATGTGTCCGATACCATTGCAAAGCAATGGTTTTATAAAATCGCCGGACACATGCGCATGCGCAAATCGCGCGAAAAAACGCCCGTCTGACTGAGCCCTAAGAACCAAATTACTTGTAGCTATCAATTTCAAAGCTGACTTAATGTGTCCAAAGCAGAGCATAAGAAAAGCAGCTTGACTGAAATCCCTTCATGTCGTTTCCCATTCTTTGTTTTCTGGGCTCTTATTTTTGGATTTGGCTACAGATACAGGTGGAGGACCACTTTAGATAATTAAATAAAACTTTACAACTTTGTAGCTACAATGAAAAACAGAAACATTGATATTTGATCTGACACCCACATAATAATCTTTGCCATGAACTTAAAAACATTAGGAATTCTTGTACATTCAAAGTTCTTGCGTTGAGCCTCTGTGGTAAACCTCGAGTATACCATGAAAAATCTGCAGATTTTAGATGGAGTTAACAGAACTCCGAATAAAATGATTACTACCCTCACAACATTTATGTGGTTCCAAGTCTTTTTACTTTTCAGAGCTATGGACGAATATAAAGCAGTTTCTAAATCAAATGAGTTTGATGACCTCTTAGTAGGTCAAGCGAGACAGCGCCAGACATAATAATAAAAAAATAATAATAATTTGTGCATGTAATGGAAATCTCCGTATTAAACCTATCCTGTTGGGACCTTTTAAGTTGGATTTTAATGCATGGAATGTGTCAAAGCTTACTTTAGGATTGTATATCAAAATATTTATATGTGTCTGCTTAGAAAGCCGTACAAGTTTGCTTAGTTGCTCGTTCTGCAGCTGCAAGGAAGCATGTTCTAGGATGACCATGCCGTTGCTCCCTGGCACTCCTAAAAACTAATGCTGTAGTACAGTAAAATTCCTTTAATCTGGCATAGCTGACACATGACAGGTGCCAGACTATGAAATGTTCTGAATATGTATGTAAAACCTAAAAGTCCTCCAGGATGACAGCCTAAAATAAAATGAAAAATCTGCAGCTTTCCCTTTTTTTTTTTTAACCAGTGGCGTATTTTTGTAACTTCTGGGATGTGGGAACAGCATAGTTTGCTCAACTTCCATTTACTCCTTTGGGAGTTACTGCAACCGCATGAAATAGCCAATGTGTCTGTTTCTTTGATCCCAGCCACTTTAGGCAGCAGAGGTGAGTACGATTGGGTTGGGAAAGTTTTTGAGATAGTTGCGAGGTGAGATCTGCATCAATCCGATATTATGCCATAAATGTCTGGAATGGAAATACCCCTTTAAAATGTTGATGAACCAAACAGACCCACAACACATTCGTACTGTACATCAGTATACAGGGTGTAGTCAAAAAGACGGATCCGGTGCTATATTTCAATACTCCTGTGCTATATTTGACTCCAAATAGCATACTGGAATAGGAAGGTATGGATGTGCTACACAATGATATGATGCACAGGCCCATGGGGGCCCCAGAACATGGATTTTAATTTACCGTTGTGGCCCTTGTAAGGCATAGAGAGTAAAACCCAACTGCTAAGTTGCAGAGCAGCATGGGAGAAGCAGATATCCGCTTTCTGCATCTACCGAAGTCCCATAGAACAACTGCTATGACTGACGTAAGGGAAACATACTCAAAGTTGTCTCCTTCTGCTACGATAAGGGCAGATCATCCAGGAAGCCATGCATCGTCATCTGCAAGAGACTCGGGTCATGAAATGAATACAGATCCAATGACGACTCCATACATGTAGAAGGAGGCCACTTTGAGTACATTTTCTTACTTCAGTCATAACAGTGGTCCCATGAGACTCAAAGGGGTGGATTTTCTGCTTCCCACATGCTGCTTTTCAACTTTGCAATTGGGTTTTACTCTCTATTTCTTACAGGGGCCACAACACACATACCATGCCATCATGTAGTGCATCCATACCTTCCTATTCATGTATGCTATTATTTCAATATTGGACACTACTATTGAGTTTAGCACTGGATCCATCTTTTTGACTACAACCTGTATATTCAAACTACTAAACAGAGAATAACAAATCTGTCAACTACAGCTTGCTGATAATTTCCAGGTAGCAACAGAACATTTTCCTACACTGCGAAAAGTAAGAACAACATTTTTAAAAAGTGAAAACCGCCAAGAAATATAATGGAGCTTACCAAAATGATAGCTTTTGCATTTGCTAAGTACAAGACCAATGTTACTGTAAGGTGAAGCTTCACTTTAAGCCTGAAGAAGTAGGTAATACTAGAATCCACTTAAGCCATGAATACAGATATTTATGACAGATATTCCCATAAAATTGCACAATGAGTCAGTAACATTGGTAAAGCTCTATAGTAATACTATACTTTGCACTTTTCCTTAGGGTTTTGCATTGTAACAACTGATAACCAATCTATTTTATTAAAATAACACAAATGATACGGTGCCACAGGATGTGTCTAACATCAACGGTGAAACAATGTGTGCTCTGACAGAATTGGGCCAGCTCATAAAATGAAAAGCATAACATAATAAATAAAATTCCAGAAACCTGAGCATGTGTACTGCAGGTCTGCCCTCCTTCTGACTTTGGTGTTGATGTTGGCAGGCGGTGGGCTGCGATCGGCAGCTTGGGAGCAATGCCAAAGAAGACAATTGTGGAGTGTGTGCAGGAGATGGGTCTACATGCCGGCTGGTCAGAGGACAATCCAAAACACATCTCTCCACCGAAAAAAGTAAGTTCTTGTTTAATTTTTTTATCCTTATACTCTAGTAAAAGCTTCTTCCCAAATTCTCTTAATTGATAACAATTTATTAGGACTAATAGAAGACTCTCTCCTCGCTTGTTGATGTCCTTCTAAAGTACAGAAGGTAACCCTGTGGGATATATAAATTTTAATGCCCAGTATAGTGATGGCCTGTTTATATGACTGTTCAGTAGCTGTTGGTTGGAGCAAACAGTCTTTTCCCCAATATTGCATTACTTAACAAAGCCATATTAAAGTATAACTCAAGCCATAAGCTGTGTTCCTCATGTGGGACATATAGAACTATTTGTTTCTGACTGTGAATATGTAATGGTGAGAAAGTTCATATTATGAGATACTCATATTGTGGATATAGATTGTATATCGTGAACTATGTCCTTAAGAGGGGATGGGATCAGAGAAGTGAGAACATTGGGTGCAAATGAGTAAGAAGTTAGTGAGTTGGGTATGGCAGGTTGGAGTTTCTCTATGGAGCAATGCAGAGCAGCATTTATGTACTTGGCCCTACAGATCGGTTTGCCATCGAGAGAGAAGGAGAAGCACTATACTGTGTAACGGTAGAAACGGACAACGGAGTATAAAATATTGTTAGACTGATATTGCCTCTGGTTCCACTCGTTCCCACGTATTCCAGATAATCGGGTGCAGCAAGTTTGTGTTCCATGTTGCTTAAGAGCTGTCCAGTTTGGTTACAGTAAACAGTTTATCGGTTGCATCATGGCTTCAAGCACCCCCTTATTGACTTCTATTGGGGCCTTGGTATACAAACGCAGAAAAATAGAGCATGTAATACGGAAATGTGAATAAAGTTATTAAAATTAATGGGTTTTATTCTCTGCGTACTGAATGCGCAAATGTGCCATGTGAAGCCGGCCTTTGATGGAACCATGGGCTTGTAAGACGTTATGTAGGCACTCCATGGCTAGGATTGGAAGTAGGAATAAATTGCCTCTATTCTGCACTTTAGTCGTTGTACATGTAAGGATATGAGGAATGGCTCTGTACAATGACTAGTAATACATGTGGCTTGTCAGGCAATCAGTGAAGTGTCATGGAGAGATCTCACAGTTCATTGCTCAGGCCATATCTTGACTGTAGATCAGATTATTTTCCTACTAAGTTCATTTTCCCCTATCGTTAAACATCTTGGTGTTGAAGTCATAGAACACAAGGCCATGCACTGTGTATGACTCCTCAGAGATAGAGAACGGAATTAAAAAGTCTAATGTGCCAAGAATTTTCCTAAAAGAAAAGAATTAATTCAGTGAGCAAATTTGTAACACTTTGAAAATTGGACATATGGCAGCCTTGTACTAATAACCAGTAGTGAGAAAAAAATCAACACGTCTGGGACCTCCGTACTCTGCACCTCTTTATAGGGAAGCACAGGAGTCAGAGCTCAGTAATACCAGACTTTGAGCATCAACAGAAGTTCTGTTCACACTTCTAGGCTCCGTTCTGTCCAGTTTCCATTACTTTCTAACTCCAGAAATAGTGCAGTCACATACTATGAAAACAATGATGTCAATGGGTTCCGTCAGGTTCGGTTGGGATCCGTTTTACAGCACATGTGTTAGCGCTCGTGGCTCCTGCTAAGGCTGAGTTCATACTTGTACTATGTTTTCCATTCTTTAGTTCAGTCATAAGACCCGAACAATGAAAAAAACGGAAGTGCCAGTTTTTTGACACTGGCATAAACAGGTTCTAATGAGCCCAATTAACTCTAATGAGGTCCACCAGATCTCTGTCAGGCCCCAGAATTTTATTGGACAAAGTAATGCAGCATGCTGTGCTATTTTGTTCAGCATCTTGTGTTGGATCTGAGCCACAGGCTCTACAAGTACCATCTACAGTGCTGTCATGATTGCGTCATATGTGACCTTAACAGGACCAGCAATGTATCTCCTTAACAGTGCCAGCCATTTATTCTTTAGCAGTCCCAGCCACATATTTCATTATCAATGCTAGCCACATGCCCCTTTAAAAGAGCCATTCACATACAAAAGTTAGTGAAGCATAGTTCAAGAGCCAGATCCCAGAAACCCAATGTGGGCAGGGTTGGGAGGTTTCACCCAATAAACCCCCCTGCCTACATCAGTACTGGCCAAGTTGGGTTCAGCTACTGCAAAGATGGCTGTGTACTTTATCATTTTATTAATGAAGCAATTGAAATAATATTTTAAGCAATGGGCCAGAACACAATTTTCTTAATTTAAAGGGGTTTTCAGTGACTTTTACTATTGATGACCTATCCTCAGGAATCGGAAAATGCTGTCCATATTGCAGCAGCCCAGTTTGGTACTACACAAGCACAGCTCCCATCGAATACAATGGTTGCTACAATATTGACAATGCTGTCTACTTCCAGGACTGTCTGCACTGACAACAGGTCTGGTCATCAGCAGATCGGCAGGGATCCCAAGTGGCAGACCTCTGCCAATCAACTCTTGATGAACTGGTCAATTATAAAAGTCCAGGGCAACTAAATTCACTCCACGTCTTTTCACTAGTGTTTTTTAGATTGCAAAAATATTGTATCTTAAATGTGAGATGACTTAAAATACAGCTAATGTTCTTACATGTATGACTGAGGGGATCCCACAGACTACAACAGCGTCTCATACCATAATAGCTGTACCGCACCGCGTGTGTATTTTTAGATATCCTTTACCAGTCAGTATTTCTAGAAGACAATAAGAGACTTCATCACAGTTAATCAGTGTAGCATCTGGATGCCCCGACCCCTCATTAGAAGGCTACATAAAAGGATCCTCTCTTACAGTGATGGACTTGAAGGAAATGGGACGGTCCACTATAGTCAGTGTTGTATTGTAGCTTGAACAGGATTTCCTTCCCATTCCAGAAGATGATTGTTTAAGGTAGGTGGCAGCACAAAATCTAGGACTGCCAAACACACAATATACATCCCGTTGCACCTAACAACTAAGGGTGTGTGGAAAATTAGGATATCATCAAATATGATGTTAGAATAATGGCTATATGGTGCTGTACTGCCACCTGTGTTTAGAAAACAGAGTGATAAAGAGGACCTTGATCCCGAGATGTGTAACGACAGAGAAAGAATGAAAATAATCTGAGCTACAATCAAGATATGGCATGAGGCAGAGACGTAAGTTGAAGCTTCTGGGTCCCAGTGCAAAATCTGTAACGGAGCCCCCCAATTATAATGTACTGGGCATCCTATATGGAGAAGAGAGGCCCTATGGGCCCCCTAAAGCCTCACTTACATGGGACGATTATCGCTCAAAATTTGCTCAAACGAAGTCTTTTGAGCGATAACTGTTGCATGTACATGCTACCGTAGTTGCTTTTTGGCAGAACAATGATTTTATGTTGAGTTTTACCCCTTTCCCGCTCCAGGATGTACATTACGACCTCTCTGCATACAGCGCAGGCGTAGGCTGCTTAGTACAGCTGACACCCGTGGACAATAGCCACGATCGCCCATTCGTCCGATCACGGCTATTAACCCTTTAAATGCCGCTGTCAATTCAGACAGCGGCATTTAAAGCCCCCGTACGGCCCCCCCGTGGGGAAAACGGGGGAGTCGCGCAGATGTCATGGCTGCCAGGGGCATTCTAAAAAGGCCCCAGGGCTGCCTTGAGAGACTGCCTATCAAGCCATCCCCGTGGGGTGGCTTGATAGGCTGCCTGTCAGAATGCAGTATGACATAATGCTATAGCATTACGTCATACTGCAGGAGCGATCAAAGAATCGCATATTGTAGTCCCCCAGGGAGACTTAAAAGTAAAGTTAAAAAAAGAGCAATAAAGTCTTTTTAATTGTAAAAAAAAAAAAAAAAGTTATAAAAGTTTAAAATCACCCCCCTTTTGCCATATCTATAATTAAAAAGTCTAAATAATAAAATAAAAATACATATTTGGTATCGCCGTGTCTGTAAAAGTCCAATCTATCAAAGTAACACATTATTTACCCCACACGGTGCACGTTGTCCGAAAAAAAAAATTGAGAAAACCAGAAATGCACTTTTTCAGTCACCCTGTATCCCAGAAAAAAACGCAATAAAAAGCGATCAAAAAGTCGTAGGTATTCTGAATTAGTAGTATCAGAAACTACAGGACATTCCACAAAAAATGAGCCATTGCTGAACTATGTCGACATAAAAATAAAAAAGTTATTGCGCACACAAGATGATGGCAGAAAATAATTGAAAAAAATTAAATTTCTTTGGAAAAAAAAGAGTAGTATAGTAAAAAAAAAAAACTTTACAAGTTTGGTATCGTAACAATCGTACTGACCCATAGAATAAAGTTATCATGCCATTTTTGTTGCAGTCTGTGCGCCGTAGGAACAAGACGCACTGAAAGAAGGCAGAATGTCGGGTTTTTTTTTCATTTTACTCCTCTTAGAATTTTTTAAAAGTTTTTCAGTACATTATATGGTACATTAAATAGCACCATTGAAAAATATAACTCGTCTCGCAAAAAACAAGCCCTCATACAGCGACGTCGATGGATAAATAAAGGAGTTATAATTTTTTTGAGGGAAAGGGGGGGGCGGACGAAAATGGAAAAGAAAAAAAGGGCTGCGTCATGAAGGGGTTAAAATCCACCGTTTGGCTGGGCAGCTTATAGCAGGCACCGCACTCTGTGATTCTCCATGGGAGTGCTGGTAACATTGTTTTCAGCTGCAGTCCAAAGGTCTGTATGCAGATAACAGACCACCCGCTATTATATGCATACAGCTCAGGGAGGATCATTTACATGCAAATGAAGCTAATAAGCTGCTAATGGGCATTAGTGCCCATAAGCAGCTTATGCAAAATGATTGCTTAAACTGTCATTCTCCCTATTTTTTGAATGGATTTTGAGCAATCATCTTTGCGTGTAAATAGGGGTTAAGGCTCCTAGGCCCGGGTGCAACCGCATCCTCTGTATCCTCTTAAGTTACACCCCTGGCATGAGCAATGAACTGTGAGACCTCTCTTTAGCACTTCACTAAATTGTCTAACAAACCACATGCAGGGTTGTCAACCATCCAGAATTTCCTAGACAGTCCGTAAAAATGGGAGACTTTTTTCCAGTGTCCGTGAAAAAGTTTAGGTGTGTCCATGATTTTTTAAAATTGGGAACCATTGCCACATGTTTTACCAGCAGATTAGTAAAGGCAGAGCTACTTTCTATTCGTGAAATATGAACTACTATTCACAAACAATTGTGAAGTTCTGGTCTGAAAAGCCATTGCTCAAACTGAAGGTTCTATTGAGTCAGAAGTGAACTATGGAGAGAGATGTAGATGGGTATACAGTGGTTGTTAGAGGTGCAGAGGTAGCAGTTGCATCCCTCAGCCGCATCAGAAAACACCAGTATTATAAATGGCACAAGATAGGTGAGGTGCTGTTACATCATTTGTATATATGCCCTGAAGCGCCGTTAACGAATACCCTGCTATTATCAGAATCCCTGACTTTATAACAGAAGTTGCAGAGAAATTAGTTTTCCTGCTTCTGAGACAATTATGATATATTTTATAGATAGAATTGATTCCTATGAAATATAACAAACATTACACTCATGCACTATATACATGTAAGATCTCATGCCCACGACTGTGACGGACCCTGCTAGCGGAATATCACAGTGGAGTCCGTTACGACGCCCCCCAAAGACCCCATACTCACCTCTCTGGATGCGCCGTGCATGTCCCATCTGGCGAGCCATCACGCATGTGCAGTACAGCGCATGACGTGTCAGCAGTGAGCGGTGACGCAGCCAGCGGTGACGCGTAATCACGCAATACTTCCACTGTGCTCAGCAAAAGTATAGCGTGACAGCAGGCTTCCATTGACTACAATGGAAGCTGGCCGCGCGTTTTTCCCGGGCAAATAGAGCATGCCAAGATTTCTTTCACACTGCAGGATTCCACGATAAAATTCCGCAGCATGAACATTCAGCTATTACGTTCAATAAAACCTAATAGCTGCGGGATAACGCTGCAGATTTACGACGCGTTTCACGCAGCAGAAATCCGGCTGTGGGCATTAGCCCTTAGTTATGCCATGATCAGGGGAGATCTGATCGCTGGGACCCCTTCAGTCATGAAACGAGAGAGTCCTCATCTCCTATTCAGGGTCTGCATTTTATAAATACAGTATATTAAGGGCCCTTTTAAACAAGACGATTGTCAGAAAGTTGAGGCCCAACAGTTGTTCCAGTGATTATCACTACTATGCTTTCATACAGGAGCGATAATCATTCATTGAATGAAGGCAGAGCAAGTGGAGATTGCTTCTAGCTATCCGCCTCCATTAACAGTAAACAGGCAGTCATTCATATATGAGCGACTGCCTGTTCACACTGGTTGATCATTGTTTGATTTTTGTGTCGGCACAAACCGATTAACAAAAAAATTATCGTTTGTAATTCAGTCGCAAATCTGAATGATCATTCTGTTTAAAAGGGCCATAAATTGTCCAGCTTCCTTTAAACTGTAATATGTTGCCCACAAATAGAATAGAATGAATGTTCTGACAGGTCTACACTAAAGTTTATTGTAGAAAAGATCACCGTTTTTATGTATTTCATACACCATTTAAATATGGCTAGTAAGATCTGAATCTTTAGATATAAGAAGTAAATTATGAAATTATATACAGGTCCTGGACTAGTGTGCCAATAAGAGATAAACACGTTCTAGGGCAACAATGTGAAGTCATTAATCAACTCTATTGGTCCATTCCAAATAGGGAAAGTTCAAGAGCAAAGAGGGACAGGGTATTTGAGTGAAATATCAAGGCTTGTCCTCAAAAGGAGGGATCCTTAGGAAGTATGTGCCCCCTTCTACAGAAATGGAATTGAAATGGGATAATAATGTCAGAGATTTGTGAATATAATCTTCTTCTACAACAAACAGACCCTTGTACTGTCTTCCAGTATAAGTATTCCCTTTTATGGGCTTCCTTTTGAAAAGCATCCATCTGTAACGTGTGTAATCTTACATCAGCTCGAAAACATTACAAATGAGTCAAAGACCCGTGGCACTCCGCATGGTTGTGTTAGGTGATAAATTGGATAAATACAATTCTGTGCATTGATAGAGCTCCAGAAAGCTCTAAACCGCAAACACAGACCTTGTCAAACAAAATATGTTTGTGTTTTATTCACTGTGACATATGAAGTGATTGTTGCAATTAGTTTGTCTTGGACTTCCAGTGTATCTATACGTAATGTCCAGTGCACATGGCATGATTCTGTACAGTGGAGGCTCAGTTAGTATTTCCTGAGTCAATGGGTGCTAATAGTGTTCATGGAAAACCAATCTGGCACAGC
The DNA here is from genome assembly GCF_035609145.1 of Eleutherodactylus coqui. NCBI lineage: Eukaryota > Metazoa > Chordata > Amphibia > Anura > Eleutherodactylidae > Eleutherodactylus > Eleutherodactylus coqui. The sequence goes on from NC_089838.1 coordinate 238,002,366, forward strand.
CACAATGCAGATGTTAACAGAGCCTTAAGCTGTAATTATGTATCTTTATAAAAAAATAAATAAAAATCAAGCACCTAGAAGGAGTTATTGTTTTGCCGTAAAACTCGGCATGCAGTTACATCTAAGGCAGAGATTATAATTGTAGCGTGATTAGATGAATAGCCTTGCCACCTGAGGCCCTAAAAGTGGTTCCATCTTTGGCCTATAAAAAGGCTCTCAGAGGCTCCTTGTGTGTAGTGGACCTTTATTTCTGCTTGTGCAGAGCTTGCTGACCACTTGACATGCCTCTATGACACAAGCGAAGAGATTTCACAGTTGACAGATTTTGAAAGGGGAGACGTTATTGGAATGCAAGAAGCTGGATGGATCCCGACCAGACTGTTAGGAGGTAATCTGAGCAGTGGATGCATGAGGGTGACAAGGTGACTGGGCTGTGGATGCTCTCGACAGACCACCAGTAGAGGATCGTGTGATTGTCTGACAAGTATGAGCAGCTTCAAATGTTTCACTGTCCGCAATCCAGAGATAGGTGCCACCATTGTTACAGGCCCTCGTGTCTGTCGTAAACATTTCCAGGTGCTTGAATGAAGGACATTTGGTCTCACAGTGCCCATTATATCTACTGCCCTTGATACCCAATCACTATCCCCTCCATTTGCACTGGTGTCATGGACAATGAAACTGGACAGCTACAGAGCTGAACCAGGTTGCCTTCAGCTACAAATCGAGGTTTAGTTTGGGCATTGATGGCCATGTTCATGACTGAAGACCTAGGAGTGAGCACCTCAATCTTTTATTTGCTGTGGAGCGAAACATTGCCCCCACTGCTGCTATGATGATCTGTAGGACCATTGCATATGACAGTCAGTTACCCCTAGTAGTGGTACAAGAGTCAATGACAGTTCAGCTATATGTTCACTACATTCTGCAGTCATATATGTTGCCTCTCATGCAGGGCTTACCGGAGGCATTTTCCAGCAGGCTAATGCTTGGCCAAACACAGCAAGGGTGTCAAAGGAATGTGTCCCCAACATTGCCACTCTTCTGTGTCCCGCCCGATCGCCATATTTATCGCCAATAGAACAAGTATGGAACTATCTGGTATTCCAAATTTGACATCCTATGGGTTTGCATGATCTTGAGGCTCAGTTACAGCAAACACGGACCGATATGCCGCCGGATACCATACGGAAACTGTTTGCCTCCATGTCCATCCATAACACATCTTGCATCCAAGCTAGGGGTGGTACAACAGGATACTAGAGTCTCTATTTAAGTGCTCAGTTTTCCACAATAAATCATACTGTTGCATTATAATCACTTACTGATATCAACATTACAATCACACATATAAAACTTCACTCAATTCTAACAACTCCTCCTAGGTGCTTGATTTTTTTTGCAATGAGTGTGTATATATGTGTGTGTATGTATATATATATATATATATATATATATATACACTTATTATATGTGTGTATATACAATTGAAAGATCACTGCATTAAGAACAGCTGTGCTGACCTCTCCTCTGCACAATAGAAGGCAACATTTGATAGTCATGGGTAAACATGGCGACTTTGATCATGGAAGGATTGTTGGTGCCCAGAGTATGGTGCCAGTATTTCTGATACATTCGCACTTGTTAGCTGTTCCTAAACTACATTTTCAAGAGTGTACTAAGACTGGTTGAACCATGAACAGACATGCAACAGAAGATCACATAGTAGCAGGCAATGTGAGCTTGATCCTACAGGCCAGTGTTAGGTAGCACACCTGGTATCTCAGCAGTGACGTGCTACAGTTGATCAACTGACCCAGCAGTATAACCACAGGGAGGATAGACAAATTAGACAAATTTTCACAATGACCATGCAGTGTACCTTGCATTGACCGGGGTTTAATAATCAAAGATTGACAACTGCACCTTTGATGACCCTGCCTCAATGCCAACAACACCTGACATGAGCCCAGGACAGAGGCCAATGGACCTTGGACACATGGTGGAAGTCCCGTTTCCTGCTGAATCATGTGGATCTGGTGTAAACCGTATGAAGCCATATTCCATCGGTGCACCATTGGAGTTCCATACAAGCTCCAATGATGAAAGAACAGTTATCTCTAAGAAAGTTGACCATTCAGTGTAAAACACTACTGGGTATACCCTGTGATCAGTCACTACTCATAAGAGGTTTCTGTGGTTCAAGAATGGAGTTACATCATAATATTCTGAATTACCTCATAATAAATATTACTGAAACCTTTTGAGAGTATTGAGTCTGAAGTAGACCCCCAGTTAATATATACTTGAAATAGTTGAGTATTACCATTTCTTGGCAGTTAGGAGATCCTGAATTAATATACTAAATAAACTTAATTTGAGTCCATAGATACACGGGATGCCAGGATTTATAATGCCAATTTATCATTTTATTTAGGATTTATTTGAAATCTTTAATGCCAAGGCCGCAAGTCACTTACTGGCATATTTATGAACACGGCTGACCATAAATGTTTATCCTGTGGGCACTCACATCCTGGGTTTTGTACAGGACTATTTTCAGAAGAAAAATACATGCAAAATGTACTTAAGTGAATTATGCAAATCCCACACTGAAATAGGAGTATTGTACACGTCAAAGGCGGTAGTTTGGGATCCCACAAATACCCAGTTTTGTGTATTTCGTCCCAAGCAAAATATATCTCTAACCAAGTATTGTGTATCTCTAGGTGTAGGTCTGTGGAAATTAGGATCACTCACTTGCAAGGCTTTTGCTGGAACCTCTACTGTGATAAATTGATAGTAGACTTGGAAAGCTGCAACCGTCCGAGTGGTTGAAAGTGCTTTAAGTGAGCAGTTCTGCAAAATATTTGGCCCAAAATATCTTTGTAGTGGCAGAGTTCCACTTAGGACTGGCATGTAGAAGGTGAACGTGACTCCTTGACTTTAACTGAATGAGCTTGTTTGTAAAAAGCAAGCAGCATGCCACCGGCCCCAGGCTTGAGATCCATCTCCAGTGATACTGAGCAGAAGTAAAACCAGTCTCTGCAAATGTATTTACTGCAGTATTACAGCAATTTCTTCTCTTTGGCCTAAGACAGCAGTGTGTTCAGTTATTCATGGTCGACACAACAGTGAGATGGAAGCACAATATTTGGTGTTAAGTTGTTTCAATGGGGACTTTACCATGTTTGTCCATTTTGCTTTACCGAAAACAAAAGCCAATTAATGGAAGGATCTGATCAACTTTTATAGAATGATGAATAGAATTAGAATATTTTTAGTTTAAGCATATTCTACACAATCTAATGGTAGGATGAAGTTACTTTTAGGTGGATCAGGTTTAATTGAGTATAATCAACCACACAGGTCTCGATCTACTTATAGACACAGTAACTTTGTCCTGATAGGCCACCATAGAGAAGGGGCGTCTGCTGAAAAGAAAAGTTGCGTATGAATATAGTGAACATTGTAAAACCGTATGCAAATTATGGGTAATTAATAACTAGAGTTCCAATCAAAATTATTCAACCCCCCCGTTGCAAATTAAATTGATTTGCCAAATTTGCAAACTTTCAGCTATTTGTAAAAAACAATCAAACATGAACAAGTGATTTCTCCAAACTTAACATAGAATGCCATTTTTAATAACTACGGCTGCCTTGGAATTATTCAACCCCCCTGAATAGAATGGTACATAAGCGCACACATTTGCAAATTAGATGTTGTATCAAGCACACCTGATGCAACTAATCAAGGGCTTCATTAGTTGCATCAGGTGAGTTTGAGATAAAACATATCGAATACTTGGACTAGCTAGGACTTTAATATTTAAGTGCCTGTTAGAAATACAGCTCAGTCACAAGAGCGGTCTGGAAAGTTATAATGGGGGTTGAATAAGTTTGATTGAAACTGTACATTATAAATAGTAAGCGCATACTTTGCTCAAAATAAGTAATCTGTTCTGCGTATCAACATTGGCCAGCAGGGACGTCATCAGTGATGCCCCATAAACCTGCCTCTAGGCTTCTACAATAGAATCCCATGTGACAGGTTTATGGGACGTTACCAGGCCTGTGGGCCAGGTGACATCACCTGTCAGTTGCTGCAGTGTTAGCCTGTTGAAACGCCAGTCCTGAGCCGTGGTGAGTTTATTACTTTTATATATTTTTGGGCATGGGGAGCTCAAAACTATCTAAAAGTAATAATGCAGAAAGCCCCATTAAGCCATGGGACAGTATAATGTGTGTGGCATAATAGATGTTTTATGGCAGGTAAAATGAACAGCTTATACTATGTATATATAAGCTTACAATTCTCTGAAATGGTGAAATGATCGGTTTATCCCTATGAAGATATAATATGGAAGGAATGTGTATTGCCAAAATATAAGCACATGCGAACCAATGCATGCTAAAAACTGAGTTTGGTGCAGACCACAGAGGAATCACCCTTGAAAAAAATTTATAGTTTTTATTCACTAAACACTTCACTACATCTCTCTAGTCTGGACTGGACTCTTCTTCAGATGAATAAACTGATACAGTTAGCTAATATAGGTATTAAAACCTTCCATGTGACAGCAGGTCGAAGGCCATGACATAAACTAAAATATATTGCAGTCCACTTGAAACACAAAAAAAAATCACAGAAAACATATAAAACGTAGATTAAAAAGCAATTATATATATATTTTATCGGTATGTAATCTGCGTTAATCTCTCTATAAATATATATGTGTGTGTGTGTATGTATATATATAAATATATATATATATGTGTATATATAGATATATATTAATAAAGAACGCCTCATGCACACCGCGTGCCCGAATTCTGGCTACGGAATCCGGCCCTGACCGCGGCAGGTGACTCTGCCTACCCGTCGTCCGCGCAGACCTGTCTTCTTTCGGCTTCTCGGTGCTGTGCATTGTCCGCACAGCCGCCATTGAACATGCACAGTACAATTTTATCTTTTTTAAACTCCTGTTTTTCCCGCGGAATCTGTGGCCCGTCCATTATGTCAATTGCGGACAGGCTGCGGGTCGGACAGCTTCAATTGACTCCAATAGAATCCATCTGTGCAGGGACCGCAGGAAAATGGAGCATGCTGCAATTTTTCATCCGTCAGCAGAGTCCACAATTGGTTTCTGCTCATGTGCATGAAGAATCATTTTTCCATAGCATGCTAGGGAGGGTTATTGCCATGGAACCCAGAGGCGGATGCCCACTCCGGATTCCGCAGCAAAAATCCGTCCGTGTGCATGAAGCCTAAACAGGCAAAGGAGTCTAGTCCAGTCCAGGCAGAGACACATAGTAAAGTGTTTACAGACTGAAAGCTAAAAGCATCCATCGAGAGGAGGGTATCTATGGAGCTGGCAGCAGTCCAGGGGATTAACCAATGCGCTATTAGTGTTGTGTATCTTCACAGCCTATTAAAATCATCAGATTAACATTCACATGCACGCACGATTTGGAAGGTAGACGCACTCAAAGCGATTTTTTTCTTCTGTTTTATTTGCAAAGTTTGTGCTTGTCATGCTGAACTAAAGATCTTCCTTTTCAAAAAGCAATCATGTTTTTTAAAGAAATACCGTTTTCTAGCTATGTGTTCCATTTTAAGAATTTGTGGGAGGCTTGGATGCTGTTTTCTCCCCAACTTCATCTTTGGAACAAAATAGCATTTTTTGCAAATCTTAAATGTTCTAATGTAAAATGCATGCACCTGTGTTATTACTCAGCCACATAGCCGCTAGCACTGCTCCAGTCACACGATACTCCCAACATCTGTTTCGATCGGTGTAATGTCTTTCCTTTCTTTTCCATAGGAGAAGAGTCAGTAATTGCTGTACCGCATGGAAGTCGCAGTGTGAGAATCACAGTGAAAGGACCTGCACACGTTTGTATGAACCATCCTAAGTTATATATGACATAACTGTCAGATCGGGGCCGATGTGATGTTGACTTAGCTTGAACTAAAAGAGTTAACACAGCTCTGGACACCTGTTTTCCAGTTCCAGTGGAAGTTATGATGTCTTAGGGATTAGCTATAGTTACCATGTAGTGATCTGCAATGGTCTTCAGTCCTTGGGAGTTCCCAGCCAAGAGCTCATCTAGCTTTCTCTAAATGTTGGTTTCAGTTTTAGAGTGGAGACACCTGGGGATATATTACCATTCTAAAGTTGGCTTCCAGGTCTGGTAAATAAGACCTTTAAAGAGCATTGGCACTGGTGAATACTTGTTGGGTGGCAGGCACGGTGAATGAATGGACAGAAGCAGTACGCTTTATGTTTCATGGCTTTTTCCAATATATTCAATTTCCATATGAAAGAACACCGCACCCTCTACCGGGCCTTTTCTGCTGCACACTGTTAAAGTCTATTTGTACTATATGGCAACCTTCATTATATCCATTTAGAGTTCAACATCGTTTATGTTTACTACACAATTTTCTGATGTTATAGTACACTATAATATACCTAGTCTGTAATATACCTAATGTGAGAGTAGCTGCTAATGTCCCGTATCTCCAGGGTGTCCTCACAGCAGGTGGTCTCACCTTGTTTTCTTTTCATCTTCCTGGCATGCTAAAGTTCAGCAGTTCCTCCGCTAGCACTAGCATCTTATATAGAGTCACTATTTGCCCATGCTGCCAGCAGGTCTTAAGTTGAATTACAGAAATGTGCATGCTAGGGCCAAGACGGCTGTGAATCCATGGCCAGCAGGATCTACCAACAGTACAATGTATTTAAGGAGCCCTTTTACAAAGGCCGATTGTCTGCCTGTTTAACAAAGGCCAATCATCAAACAGCTTTTCGATCCACGCTTATTACTGCCAATCACTTCTTACGGCATAGGTAGAATGGTAGAATTGTGATTGGTGTAAACAGGGATGTTCTATCTACGAGCGAGTATTTTTACACCTGCACTAAGGTCCTTTTACACGGCTGATGATAGGGCGTGAACGTTCGCTTGCCTGATCAATGGCTCAACTTATTATGACTGCAATTTGATTTGAGCCATCCATCAGATGATTGGATTATTATTTTTTAATGCTGGCTTTGCAGAAACCTCCCCCCATGTAATCAGGGGAGTGGGCTTTTAACTAATTCAATCTGTATTGGGTTGAACAATCATAACAATTAGAGATGAGCGAGTATACTCGCTAAGGGCAATTGCTTGATCGAGCATTGCCCTTAGCGAGTACCTGCCCGCTCGGGAGCAAATATTCGGCTGCTGGCGGGGGGCGGGGAGTGGCGGAGGAGAGCGGGGAGGAACGAAGGGGAGATCTCTCCCTCCCTCTCCCTCCCTCTCTCCCCCCCGCTCCCCCCTGCTGACTGCCGCAACTCACCTCTCACCCGCGCCGGCAGCCGAACCTTTTCTCCAGAGCGGGGAGATACTCACTAAGGACAATGCTCAATTGAGTAATTGTCCTTAGCGAGTATGCTCGCTCATCTCTAATAACAGTCATTCATGCCTACACAACTGAGCCTCTGCAACATGTCATCCTCGTCCACAGGTTTACAAGGGGGGATGTGCTGCTGCCAAAGAGTAAACATTTTTAATGCTTCCATAAAAGATCTAATCGGATGATGAATGGATCCAATCGAATCGTCGGCATATTCACATGAGCCAATGATCAGGAAAAAGGGACTTTTTGCGAGCATAAAAATGTGCACACATTGGTCACACGTCCATCTGTTTACACAGTTCGCCCATCCCTGTTAACACCATTTTCGATTGTTTATCCCCATACTATTAATTCTCCACTGCATGTGAACAGCAGCAATGATCGCTCATCCACAATCGGCCCGTGTAGAAAGGCCCTACAATTAGCCAATGAACAAGTGTTTGCCCGTTTGTTGGCTGATTGCCTGCATATCCCAGCAGCTCAATGATCAGGCAAATGAAGGTCTGTATGAATGTTCGTGCCCAATCATTGGCCCCTATGCAAAGAGCGTCCCAACTGTTCCCTTTTGGCATATGTTGAGGGAAACAAGCAATGGCTTGTTAAATGCCTGTTAGAAGTGTCCTATGTATGGCCACCTATGAGCAAATTTTAGCTGTCCTGTCATGTCACAAGCTGTTGTAAGATCACTTAGTAAAGCAATCCAATGTTAAAAGGATACAGTATCAGCTGTCAGCTCTCTTACATCGCACATTCTAGTGATGAGTGATTAGATGGACAGATATCATTTTTCAGCCTAAGGCCTCCTTCCCACGAGCGTGACGGGCTCCGCAGCGTAATATTCCGCTGTGAAGCCCGTCACGGCGCCCCCCAGAGCCCCTATACTTACCTGCGGGAGATAGCGTGAAATCGCTTCCCCGCCCACCACCGCCGCGTCACCGCTCGTCACCGCCCACCGCTCTCGCGTCACCAGCCGTGTCACGTGACGCGGCCGGACCGCGTCATTTGGCGTCATATGACGCTCGGCGGTGGGCGGGAAAGCGTTTTTTCACGCTATCTCCCGCTGGTTACAGCGGGAGATAGCGTGAATGGACGGCTTCCATTGACTGCAATGGAAGCCGTCAGTGCGTACAGCCCGTCCTCACCCGCAGAAAATAGAGCATGCTGCGGGTGAGGACGGGAGAAATCGCGGTGCGTAATTCCGCGGTGGAATTACGCATCGTGAGCATGGAGCTATTAGGTTCAATAGAACCTAATAGCTGCGTGCAACGCAGCGGATTTTCGCCGCGAATTACGCGGCGGAAATCCGTTCGTGGGAAGGAGGCCTAAGGGTGGATTCAGACAAGCGTGTTTATGTGCGTACAACTGTGCGTACAAAACCACGCGTCTATTAGAACCATTGGTTCCCTATAGTGTGTTCACATATCCGTGTTTTACAGGCGTGCAAACGCGTGCACCTGTAAAAGATAGGACATGCATGCACCATAGGTCTGTGGTGCGTGTAAATATTCCCCTCGGGGAGTCCCCTTGTTACTGAACACAGTGACAGCACTGTCACAGTGTTCAGTGACAAGGGGACTGCCTACTGGGAGTAAAGAATCCCCTGCCACAGCTGTCACAGTTTTGAAAGCTGCGGCAGAAGACGGCAATGCTCTTCCATTGCTTTCAATGGGACCGGCGCTTCTGCAGTCCTATTGAAAGCCATGGGCTACCGGCAAGCCCTGCAGGGATTTTCGTGGAAGGGCTTTAAATATAAGCCATTCCCTGAAAATCATCCCTAGAATGTATTAAAAATATATATATACTCACCTCTGGTCAGCTGCCGGGGCTCAGGTGTGTCCAGCTTGTCTTCTCCCTGCACTGCTTTGAATCTGTTTCAGCAGGCAGGGATTTAAAATTCCCGCCTGCTGAAAGGGCTGTATCTGATTGGCTGAGCGCTCAGCCAATTCCAGGCAGCACTCAGCCATTCATTGAATGATAACTGAGTGCTGCCTGTGATTGGTCACAGCACTCAGCCAATCACAGGCAGCGCTTGGCCATTCATTGAATTTAGTGTTCAGTGACAAGGGGACTCTTTGCTCCCCGCAGGGATGAAGAAATCCTCTGCCACAGCTGTCATAGCTGTGGCAGGGGATTCTTTACTCCCTGCGGGGAATATTTACACAGCAGCAGGGGAGAGGTGAGTATATATATATATATATATTTTTTTTTTTTACACAAACCATGGCTAATTTTCAGGGAAGGGCTTATATATGAAGCCCTTCCCTAAAAAATTACTGCAGGGGTTCCGGCATCCTATTGCTTTCAATGCGGCCGCTGACAGCAGCCGAGGCCCCATTGAGAGCGATGCTGCACAGAGCTGCATTCACGCGTGTTTGTGCACGTACATGGGTACGCAGTTTTGTGCGCACCAATGTACGCATACGTACATGCTAGTGTGAATGCATCCTAACATAGTATGTTACTATGCTTGGCCACACTCTGACCTTTGTAGCATCGTGTCGGACTTACCAAATCCGATTTGATAAAAATCAGGGTGTTTTTCCCACCTAGTCGACCAAGATGAGCAATACTAATTATAACCATTGAAATGGCAATCTAATTGGAGCCAAAATCATCACATGTAAACCCGCCCTGGAGGATAAAGCCAATCAATGCAACAGTGATTGCTCTTATCTTTCCTGATATTGACTTCTTGTAAATAGAACATAAAAAATCCATCTTTACTTTGTTATATGTTATACATATGAAAGGGGCTATGAAAATATAAAATATTGTCTATAAATATCTTTACAGCCAGAGAACAATGAAGGTTAATTATAAATTTCCCCATCTCAAAAATAGCGGAATCGCTGAGTAGACTAGAAAAAAATATATTTAGCATCTAGAGATCTGCAAAGAGTATTATACATATTGATGTGTTCCACAGATATTATCTTGAGATCTTGGAAAATGTACAGAAATTATGTGACCTATTTGCTAAGGGTTATTCCCTTCCGTGTATTTAAACAGTTACAAAATAGCAAAAACTCATGTGCAGAGACATCAGGCCAGATCAAAGAGAGCGTAATTTAAGTATTGGATTATATGGTTGTAGTTTTCCCAGGAAAAACCCATGCAGGTGTCTGTAATAGCAGAGTGTCATCCTCATATATGTATACTTAGAGCTAAAATTGGAAATCACATTGCATTGCTGGAGATGTGTAATTCAACTATATTTCTTACCAATACATATACACACATACGTGAAATCATGCAGCCATGATTTATTTACATGTTACTACTTAGTGGGGTGTCTTTTGGCCTTACTGACATCAGATACTCTCTGTGGTATACTTTCTACTAATGTTTGATACACTTTAGCTGGTATTTCTCTCCGTTCCTCCTTCATATGTCTAGTGAGTTCTGTTAATGAAGATAAATACGCCCATCTACAATGGTGCAAGGAGAGTCATCATTGGGCAGTTGAGCAATAGAAGAATGTTCTATAAAGTGATGAATCATACTACTCCATCTTGAAATCAGATGGATGTACCTGGTATGGAGGATGCCTGGGGAATGCCTTTTGTCTGAGTATGTTGGGCCAAGAGTTAAGTACAGAAGAGCTTTCATTATGGTCTGGGTATGTTTTACATGACATGGTCTCTGTTGGTTGTAGTGGCAAGAACTTGACATTCTAGACAATCATCTGTTGTTGACAATGTGACAATACTCTGGGAATGGTCAGTAATACTTCCAACAAGGCAACGCGCCTTGTCACAAATCCAACTTTTTTTTAAATTTTGGTTTGAGGATATCGATATTCCACAATTTGACTGGTCTGCACAAATTCTGGACCTGAACCCTACCGAACATCTTTATGACACACTTAGCACATTGAGTCAGGAAATATGAACATTGTCTATCTTTGATAGAACTCGATGGACATTTCAAGGATAGATGGAGGGAAATACCATCTGAAGTGTGTTAGTAGAATATCAGAGGTTAATAGAGAGTATACCACGGAAAGTATCCAATGTCATTAGGGCCAAAGGAGACCCACTAAGTATTAGCATATGGAAATAAATACTACTTTTGATTTCTGCTCTGGTGCCCAATTACTGTCGATAAGAGAGTGTGTTATTGTAGCATGTAATAAATATTAAGGGTTTGAAACAATAGCAATATGATTAATTGAAATTAAAGAATGCAACTACCAAAGTAGCAGGGATTAAATCTGTTTATGGATCAGTAGTTCAGTGGGCCCAACTCCACTATGAAAGTAGCTTCAGAGGTGAGGGCTAGTTAGGGAATATTGTAGATGATTAACCATAACTATCATAAACTTTCCATTTTCTGAAATCAGTAGAGATCATCCTTCTGATGGGTTCCATTCCAAGTTGGGACATGAAGCTAAAGCACTGTTGAGATGACCACATGTCTTCACTTGGTTGTGTTTTAATTTTGTCTCATTTTTTTCTTTTTTAGTCATTGAGTCAAAAACCTTACAAGGTGAGAGTGGGGAACACAGCTTTACCAGTGCTGGAACCTATATCATTGAAAATACAACAGTAGAATTTCAGAAGGGAATGGATAGGGAGATCCTAAAGGTGCCGGGTCCACTGCGTGCTGACTTCATTGTTAAGGTGAGTCCTCATTTTCTTTCTTAGAAATATTTTTTTCATGAATCAGTACATCCATATCTGACAAAGTGTGAACAGTTACACTATTGAACACAAGTTCTTATTTGTGTAAAGCCTCTTCAAGGCTATGAACAGTAAGAAGATAAAGGAATTTTTAGATTACAATCCCTTACTAAGCTAATTTAGTTGAATTAAAATTGTTGTGAGGGCAACCACCTTGATGCTATGTTCATCAGTCCACACTTAATCCACCTCTACCCTACAGCTCCTTTCAGAAGCCTTCTGACCTCTTTACATGGCTTCTTTCTATATTAGATCTGGTGTTAATATGCTTACCATGTCATATCTAATCACAATCATTGGCCATGTGATGAGGAAGTAGAGGGAAAGCTATATAAAGGCTGAACAATGGCTAACATGCTGAAAGGGGTTTTCCAAGACTAAAAAAAAAATACAAAGGACAGATAAAGGCGTAAAATAGAGAAAAAGACATATTCACCTTTCTAATGCCCCACCCATGTCCAGTGCTTCCAGTCTTATCCCTGCCAGTCTGATCCTGGAAGTGATTGTAATGGTCACGTGTTCTTCATCACCCACATAACTGCCAAGCCAGTCACTGGCCTCAGTGGTCACATGCCATTTATGCACAGCTGCCCGTGCTGAGGCCAGTGATTGACTGAGTAGTCATTTGAGTGATGAACAGCACATGACTGCTGCAGTCATGTCTTGGATTAGACCAGCAGGGAGCAGTGTGGCCCAGGGGAGGAACATTGAGAAGGTGACTGTGAATTTTTCTTTATTTTACACCTTTTTTTGGCCCCTATTATTTTTTTTTCAATCTCAAATAAACCTTTAAATGTGACTGTGGCCAATGTGGAAGGAACTCCCCAAACATATAGGTCACTGAATTGTTTTAATTCAACTAAATTAGCAAATGAATGTATTAATAGTCACATGGCTCCAGTGCCTCACCACCAATTTCCACGGGTCCCCCAATGCTTAGTTGATTGGAATCTGCTTCTATATCGTGTCCGCCATACTAATGTAGAAGAAGGATGAAAATAAGACAAGCATTTTATAATGGCTTTTGTGAGACAAGAGGTTCTTTGTGATTTGGCACAATGAATGGACTGGTTGGATCCTACGTTGGTTTCCTCTACAGTACTGGTCTTGGGAGCATTACACATAAGAATCTAATGAATGGTGGCCTTCTTAAGCTACTATTAAAAGTGTCAGCAAAGAACTATGAAAAAAAAGCTTAAAAGGCATCTAGCAATGAAATGAAATTTGTGGTAATTGTTCACTTCCTTATGTTACCTTTCCCTGGTTTTTGCTACAAATATGTCAAGTTTCTTTGCCATGTTTCCATAATCTTTTTTTACAGCTTCTAATTAGGAGCTAAATTAAGTTTTCTGAGCTTAAAGCCTTCCAAAACCCGTCTCCAGAGGTAGCGGGAACAGACATATCTGGCAAACCTCTTTGGACCTTTATGCATGATCCTTAGAAAATTAAATAATTTTATATGTGCAATTTTAATTATAACTTACTAGTGATTGAAAAACAACCTTCCCTCTCCCGCTTGCCAAGATTATTGCCCCTTAGTGAATATCACATCCAAACTGATTTATTATTATTGTTCTGCTTTATTACCTTACCCAGAAATATGATAAAACACAGACCTTTTGATCTTTACCAAGATTGTTCGACCATGACGTGTGTATATGGTTATATATACACTCATTGTTAAAAGTTGGCATCCTTGATAGTCCCATATATGTTCTATTGGTGAAAAATCCGTTGACTGGGCAGCCATAGAAGTGTGACAGTGTTTTGGAGACATTCCTGTGACCCCCTTGTGTGTGCGATCGAGCATTATCCTGCTGGAAGATGCCTCTTGGAAGCCGCCATGAGAGGAACACATGTGGCTGCAGGATGTCCTGAACGTATCACTGAGTTGTTATTGTCCGTTGTATCACTACTAGGGGTGACCGACTGTTGTATGCAATGGCCCCTAAACCATCACATCGGCAGTGGGGCAGTGTGCCGCTTGCTGCAGCTCAAGTGGATAGGACTAAGCTGCAGTACGATGCACAGCTATTGCAGGAGGTATAGAGCTAAGCCTGCTATATAAAGGCCGTAGTTCTTGCTTAAAGGGGTTGTCCGGCCACACAGGGTAAAATTTTTTATAATGCTGCTGCTTTCCTTTCAGTAAGGATAGTAACAGACAGCATACAGGGGCTCAAACCGGCCGGCAGATCAGCTGCAATGTCAGTTTCTTACCTTAGAATCTGATCTTCACTGCAGCTTTCAAAGATGGCGCCTCTGTGCTGCCTTCCCACAATGCTCTGCGCTCTCCCTCTTCTGTGTGCGCGCTCTCGATGGTAGTAAGAGACATGAAAAGGCAGGATTTCCCTCAGCTCACGTCCTAGCCCCGCCCACGACACGCCCACCTCTATTGAACTGATCTACAGTCTCTCCCCGCCCAGGCCCCGCCCCCTGCTGCATACTATAATCAGAGGGGTTGTGGCCAGGGGAGACTGTCATGGTTCACGATAAAATCCTACCATGAGTGTAAACAGCAGCACAGTGTATAGTGAATGGAGAGGGGCTGGGGAGAGCCGAGAGAGAACTCTCCTGCAGCCCCCCACTGCAATGCTACCTACTGCCCCCCCCCCCACCCTGCTAAAGTAAAGTAAAACAAAACATTTCCCCACACACACATGGCCTCATAGTGCCCCTCCCACAGCGACCCCTCTCACAATGACCCCCCCCCGACTTCTGTCAGCCGGGTCCCTGCACACACACACACACACACACACATCACTGCACCCCCCCCCTTGCACACATCCATACATCCATCCATCTCTCCCTCTCCACCCCCCCCCCCCCCCCCCCGCTTCCCCCAGGACTTCTGACAGCCGGGTCTCCAGACACCACGAACACACACACACACATATTACTGCACCCCCCCCCCTGCACACATCCATCTATCCATCCAACTCTCCCTCTCCACCCCCCCCCCCTTCCCTCGGGACTTCTGACAGCCGGGTCTCCAGACACCACGAACACACACACGCATTACTGCACCCCCCCCCCCCTTGCACACATCCATCCATCCATCCATCTCTCCCCCCACGAGAGCCCGCCCCTCCACTCATTCTTACCTTGGAGATGAAGAGCCAGCAGCCACGCCTCCCCTGCAGGCAGAACTGAGCTTCCCAGCGGCTGAAGGTCTTCTGCACATGCGCAGAGCTGTGCTGGAGAAGCGTGTCCCCGTCGTTCCGACAAGAAGAGGAGAAGAGACTTGTCGGAACCCATGGCAACCGAGGAGCAACACAGGGGGGGGGCATCCCAAAAGGTAAGTCAATAACTTCTGTTTGCCTAATTTACAATGCACAATGTATATTACAAAGTGCATTGTATTGGGCAAACAGAAGTAATGAGACCTAATGTTTATGGCCGGACAACCCCTTTAAGCTTTGCATCCACTTTAATCAGCTAACTGTGAGGGTTCTAGTAGTCGTACAATACCTCCATGATTGGATAATAATGACCTATCCTGAGGACAGACCATCGCTATTAAAGTTCTGAAAAGTGTCTGTAGACTAATACAGAAGAAGTACAGCAATTTTTCCCCCAAAGATCAGGGAATAGAAGGGCAGATGTATACAAAGCCATATCTGTGAACTCAGTATATGACGTATTAACTAATGCACTTGCATTTATAAACAAGCATTTACACACAGCAGTTTTGACTAAATAATTATTCTAAATTTCAGTGTTTGGCTCTTTACTTAAGGGTGAATACCCACAGATGAATTTCTTTCGCATTTCCCGTGGAAGAAATCCATGCGTGAATTCCGCAACTATTAGTTTCTATTGAACCTAATAGCTTTCTGCCTGCCAATGCTCACATGCGGAATTCTACCGCAGATTCCGCAGCGGGAAATAAATCGTGGCATGTTCTATTTGCCGCGAATTTATGCCGTGGGAGGTTTCTATTAATAATATAGCATTAATGGAGATCGCAGAATTCCGTGATCACCAGCAGGAATGTTTTGTTTTTAATCGCGGTACTCCAGCAGTGTTAATCCACGGGCATATCCCGCGATGCTCATGGGCATGTTAGCTATTGAGCCAATAATTCATGTTTACATAGCACAATCTCCTATAATAATCAATTATTTTTGTTTGCATATACTAGTATTTACATGATCAGCAAGTCTTTTATTGCTAAATGTTCAGTCGCTTCACCTATTTGCATTAAGCAATTATCATGCACACTTAATTGGTAGCATTCAAATCTGACAGATCTTCTGCTTGTATGAATGCTCCTTTACTGTCCTACCTTATCTAGGCCAGCAGTACAATAGAGCTCATGTTAAATACTCCACACGTTATTTATGAGATACCGCAGTTCATCCTATCCCAGTCCACACAACAAAGATGAAAAGAAATCCTACAGAAAACAGAAACCTACTTAGAAGGAAAAAATGTAATTGGGAAGTTTTGATCCACCATCTAAAACTGAAATTTTTGCATTGTTTTCTATTTTCTAGTACCATTAATCTCCAGGTCCTGATGCATCTGAAATGCAGAACTTAAATACATAATCTACGAACGCAAAATAAAACTCATAATGCAGTAGATTACATGACCTTATAAAGTTGTACACTAAACTGAAGGAGAGAAGAGTCCTGTCTGAAAAAGCTTATAATCTAGGGAAACTGAAAAGACTGGAGGGTTAGAAGCTGTTGTGTAGTTAAGACTGAGTTATTGCATGTTATAAGCTTTGGTGGGTTTTCAGGTTGCTACTGAAAGTTTGGATAGTGGGAGAGAGTCTGATGA
Source organism: Eleutherodactylus coqui (assembly GCF_035609145.1). Classification (NCBI taxonomy): domain Eukaryota; kingdom Metazoa; phylum Chordata; class Amphibia; order Anura; family Eleutherodactylidae; genus Eleutherodactylus; species Eleutherodactylus coqui. Next base: position 238,019,243 of record NC_089838.1, read on the forward strand.
GTTTACATAGGAGTTCCAGATTATGAAGGAATGGTGCCATCCAATAAGTGGCACTGCAGATGTATTTTTCCATCCTCCTTATTTGCATAAATTCCCCAGAGGGGCTAGCATGCCCTTATAAGTCTCCTTACTCACCTTTTAGGTGTCCACACACCCCTTTTGGGTGCTCTCCTTGGGGAGAGACTATACTATCCCCCGACCCACTCACCCCCTAGGTGTCTCCACACACTTTTTGGGTGCTCTTCCCAAGGAGACACAGCACTTTTCCTGATCCAGATTATGAGTTAAGCATAGGATGTATCTTGGAGACAGTAATGCTACAACAAGACAAGAGAAAGAGGTCTTGTGAAGACCAGAGTTTACTTGTGGGGTAGTATCAGGACAAGTCTATGAAGAGGACAGGTTGGAGACTGCTCAGTATGTATCAGTATTTTGAAATTCAGCCATCTGAGCCAAGGGTAGGTAGTGAAGGTACTAGCAGGGAGGCGATGGAGAAACAAAGAATGAGCTGGATTAACCATGCATGTAGAGAATGGATTGCATGTGGTGCAAAAGCGCTAGAAGGGAGGCTACGGAGGAAAATATTGCAGTAGCCAGGCTTGGGTATGATGAGGGAAAGAACCATTAATTTGGTTGAATCCAGGGCAATAAAGTAGTAAATTTGAGAAAGGTTTTTCAGTAGAAGATGGTAAGAAGTTTGGATGTGTGAACAGGACAGAATTTAAGGATCTCCAGGCAGTGGTCTTGGGGAAAGTTCAGAGCCATTAACTAGGATTTATAGTTGGTAGGGAAGTTGAATATGATAGTGGAAAGAAGATGAGTTTAGTTTTTAAATATTGCATGACTGTTTGTGACTTGAGCGAGGCTTCTCAGTCCTGACAGAAATGCAACGGTTGACATATCAGTGTTTGTAAATGGCTAAATACAATAATATGGACATTAACACTTTTACATCTAACTTTTTCCAGACCAGGTATGTTTCACCTAAAGACAGCGTGGTGCAGTTTTTCTTCTACCAGCCCATTAGTCACCAGTGGAGACAGACAGACTTCTTTCCGTGCACCGTGACCTGTGGAGGAGGTGAGTAACTCAGAACATTTGCTGCTCAGAAATGATGCAATATTTTAAGAATATATGTTTCCATTTAAATAATTTCCATCTCCACCCAAAAAAAGATTCTAAAATTATGGAAATTTCTAATGATCCAAGAATGGTGTGAAGTATAATTTAATTGAGTTAGTGTGCAGTGATTTTTTTTCAGATCCTAATTTTACCATGTATCATTCGGGAGGGGGGGGGGGGGTAAGTTCATCAGGAATGATTCATGAGTGAAGATTGTGTCGGAACTCCTGTTGACGTCAATAGGATTTACAAAGCCAGCTTAGTATAAAGCACAGAAGCCGATTGTAGTAATTAGGTGCTGTGTTTTAGATGTGACAAAGTAATAGGCGACCTAATGATATACCCATAAATGTCTTCGGAATGTTTGCCTCGGTCATTCCAGTCTTTTACTTACTCAGATATGCATTCTATTATAGCCGCTGGTTCTCTTATTTAATTGTCAAGACTTTCTGGGCCCCATACAGCCAAGGAGTCTAGGGCCCTGGTAGATTACTTGGTGGTATGAGGCGGGGAGGAGACTCATCACTTCACTGTAATGAGAATAGGGTGGGCTCTCTGCCGTATGTAATACAGGGTGATTCAAAAGTCAGGGCCACCGAGAATATCTTCTGAAAGAAAAGAGATACGAAGCTTTGTAATCCACAAACCACAAAAAAAAAATGCCTGTAAGACAGCTCGCCATTGTTCAAATGTCTTCATTACATTTGCAAGTGCAGGGGGTGAATCACCACATTGGCCATGGGCATAGGTAAAGCAGACATATGAAGAGGGCAAATGCAGCGCTCCAAGCCTAAATTAAAAACTAAAACTTTACTAAGGCCAGCTTCGCACGAGTGTAAGCGTATTTGTGCATAATTTTGCAGAATGAAAGTTGTGTATTTGCAGGCGCAACCATGTTTTTTACTATACTTTTTGTGCGCAGGTTGTGAGCACAAAAAGTTGCAGCGATGCTTCCAACCATTGAAATGGCCAAATTCTTTCATGAGTGCCAGATGTATTTTTTCACGCACAAATGCACGGAAAGAAGAGCATGCTGTGTGGGGTTTTTTTGCGCGACACAATTGCACACGCAAAGTCCGCACTTGTGAACAAACCCATTGAAATTAATAGGCCTCTATTTTCTTGGTATTATGCGTGAAACAATTTCATGTGTAAGCACACGAGTGTGAATTCGGCCTTAGACTCACCGGTTTGAGTTTAAAAATGCATAAGAAGCATCCAACAAGTGCACAAGCATTTTTAAAATGTTGAATTAAAGTTTTTTTCTTGCTTTTAATTCTAACTTGAAGTGCCGGAGTCTTGAGGATCCTTCCAGCAGTTGGTTGACTCACACCAGTCTCTTGGTGCTTTTATGTGGACTCTTCGTGAAAACAGCTGGCATGGCCGTCAACACCTGGGAGATTAGTTCTCTGTCTGTCCCGGACACCACCAGTTTCCCTGAATCTCTGAGAGAGTTTCCTGATTTCTACCCTAAATAATGTATCCCATGACCTCTTTCCTTTGAAGTTTCTTGGGCTGAATCCAAGATGTCTGCCACCAAGATGGCCAGCAGACACCACAATAGTGCCAAAACATTTTCCCATACCCATCTCGGTGTTCTACAAAGTTTCCTACTTGTATCTCTTTTCATTCAGAATATATTCCGGGTGGCCCTGATTTTTGAGTAACCCTGTATATTGTTTTAACTGTTCCTGTATCTGACTTGTACGGCTAGTTTCAGACATTGTGTACTAAAATCCGCACAAAACGTCTCCCAATCAATACAATAAAATTATTGAGGTTTAAACAATCCCCATTCATTCACAGTAGAAAAAATCTTCAATAAATTTTTGGCATGCACCGATTTTCCGATCCCCAGCATGCCCTTCAGTAGGTTTGTGGACATGCTGTGGACTTTCACCATAGATGTCATTCTTTTTAATGCAATGAGTTAAATCCACAGCTATTTCCACACCAAATCCGCAACAATGTTTGATGTGAAGTTTTGTTTGATTTTCAGCATATAATTTCACACAGCCCACCTGGTTTCAACAGTCATACACTATGAGGATCCCTTAAAAAAGAACCATAGACTTTTGCTTCCCAAATCGTATAAATATAGGTGACTTGCATTAGCTGCAGTCAAACTTAAATGTAAAGCATTTGGGGAGAGTTTGGCTTTAAGCAGTTGTTATGGTAAGCATTAGAGATGAGCGAGCACCAAAATGCTCGAGTGCTTCGGCCAAACCGCGAGATTTCCGACAGGAATCCGCCCTGTGTGAACCCTGCCTTAAAGACGTCACCTACTTGGTTAACTGTTGACAAGTAAAAGACAATCTTGTAATTTGCAGACTGTTGCTTTCTTTTCGACATCCTCAGGTGCTCCTCCATTAGGAACCACATGAATTTACTTCCACCATTCTAATCTAAGTAGTCCATAAGGCAGCTGGCCATAACAACTTATTTGGGACGACACGGACAAAGTATATGCTAATACTTACGTAAGCTTTAGAGATGAGCGAGCACCAAAATGCTCGAGTGCTCGTTACTCGAGTCGAACTTCCCGCGATGCTCGAGGGTTCGTTTCGAGTAACGAACCCCATTAAAGTCAATGGGCGACTCGAGCATTTTTGTATATCTCTGATGCTCGCTAAGGTTTTCATTTGTGAAAATCTGGGAAATTCATGAAAGTGATGGGAACGACACAGAAACGGATAGGGCAGGCGAGGGGCTACATGTGGGGCTGCATCTCAAGTTCCCAGGTCCCACTATTAAGCCACAATAGCGGCAAGAGTGCCCCCCCCCCCCCGCACTGTCAGCATAAAGATCGTTCTCCTCTGCCACAGCTGTAAGAGCTGTGGCAGAGAAGAATGATGTTAGCCCATTGAATTCAATGGAGCCGGCAATACAGAATTCATGAATGGGTGAGTGAGTGCTGCCTCTGATTGACAGCTGAGAGCTGCCCCTGATTGGTCCCTGCGCTGAGCCAATCAGAGGCAGCACTCACCCATTCATGAATTCATGAATGGGTGTGAGTGAGAGCTGCCTCTGATTGGTGAGGCTGTGACCAATCAGAGGCAGCTCATTCAGCAGGCGGGGATTTTAAATCCCCGGCTGCTGAATACTACTCAGAGCAGTTCAGGAGAACTGCCGGCCAGGCGCGGCTGAACTCCGGCTGCAGGGGAAAGGTGAGTATACATTTTTTTTTTTTTTACACATTTTAGGATGATTTTCAGGTAAGGGCTTATATTTTTAAGCCCTTCCCGAAAATTCATCCCGCGCTCGCCGGCAGCCCATTGCTTTCAATGGAGCCGGCTGTATTGCCGGCTCCATTGAATTCAATGGGCTAGCATCGTTCTTCTCTGCCACAGCTGTTACAGCTATGGCAGAGGAGAACGATCTTTATGCTGACATATTTTTTTTTTTACACATTTTAGGATGATTTTCAGGTAAGGGCTTATATTTTTAAGCCCTTCCAGAAAATTCATCCTGAGATCGCCGGCAGCCCATTGCTTTCAATGGTCAGTGCTCGTTTAATCGAGACGAGTACCGCGTGGTGCTCGTCTCGAGTAACGAGCATCTCGAGCACCCTAATGCTCGAACGAGCATCAAGCTCGGACGAGTATGCTCGCTCATCTCTAGTAAGCATGTAAGGTTGCGATATTCTACATTTCGACATTGTGAGGATGTAAAAAAATATGGAAGCTCCATGTGCAGGCTGCATAAAACATGCCAAACATGGCTGTCATGAGAACACCAGACTCTACGAGGTAGCCAGGAGGACGGAAACAGCTGTGTGTTGCTAGGCTATGCTGTTTCTATTACTCCCAAAGAAGTCGTTGAGAGTTATGGAAACAGAGTAGCACAGCAAGCAACACGGTTTCTGTAAGTCAAGAGTTGCGGTAATAGGGTAGCTCGCTGTGCTATACAGTTCGACTAATTCCCATTGAGTTCTATGGAAGATACAGAAAAAGTGTAGCAGAGAGTTCAACTGTTTCTGTCCTTCTGACCACCACCAGCCACCGCAAACAACCGGGCCAAGGGCAGTGAGGGACAGACAGGGAATAACTTGAAATTCTGGTACCACCCATTTAATGGCATACCCTTTGGCTATGCTATGAAAGTCTGAGATAGAAATACCCTTTAAGCTCACACACGTATGGTAACTTTTTCCTTTATATGAAAATATATTTACATGAACACGGAGGGGGACTCATTTACATGAGTATTCCAAGCAAAACTTCTATTAAAGATATTAAAGTGGAACCCTTGTGGCTAATAGTGAAATAATCCATTTATACATTATGGGCCTCTCTTTTCACTAGTCTGAGATTGAATTTCTCTCTACAGAAATTCTGTCTGCTGAATACAGGAAACACATGGTCATGTCATTATAACGGCCTGTGCATGACAGCCGGAGCAGACTGCACTCGCTCTGCTGTGATCAGCTGCCATTCCAGTGCACCATGGGATTGGTAGTTTTAGTCGTGCTCCAGAAACTGGTGAATGAGTTTAAATATACTCTATTTGGAAATGCCTTTATGCCGTCAAACTTGGCACAAAGGACATTTACTACACAATTGCATACTTTTGATTAAGCTTAGTTTGGGATACTACAATTCAGTATAAATATTCTGTTTTGCTCTCGTTTTACAATTTCCATTTCCTAAAGCAGTCATTAAAAAAAAAAAAAACATATAAGACTTAGGCTACTTTCACACGGGCAACAAAATTGTGTGATTTTCTTGCAATGCGACAATGCTATAAATTGCATGTATGTGAAGCCCATGCTTTCCAATGGGTTCCTTCACATTAGCCATGTTTTGTAGCTTGATACATTGTGAGAAAAAAAAACGTGGCATGCTCTATACAGGTGCGATTTGTAATGTTTTGTAGCCCATGTTTCCTTATGGAGCCTTTCTTTCTGTTGCATCACGTCGTACAAAAATGTGTTTTTCATGCAGTGCGATGCAACTTTTACAGTAGGAAGTCCTACTGTTTGTCCCTAAAATAAGCCCTATGTGCATTAAAAAAACACCAATACATTACCCAACAAGCAGCGCTCGAGAACCATTTAGAGCCAGCGCTTCCTGGAGGAGGAATTTTTGAACCCCCTCACCAGGAAGTGCTGGCTAAAGACTACAGACAGGTGCCACAGAAATGCCAGAAGAGAAAAGCGGTGGAGCGGCCAGCGCCTGTTAGGGCTTATTATCAGCTGCATTAAAAAAAACAACAATACATTACCTAACAGGCAGCACTTGAGAACCAATCAGAGCCAGCGATTCTTGGAGGCGGGATTTTTGAACCACCTCACCAGGAAGCATTGGCTGAAGACTATAGACAAGTGCCGCAGAACTGCCGAAGGAGAATCGCATCACAGCGGCCAGCACCTGTTAGGGCTTATTTTCAGGGTAGGGCTTTATTTTTTTAGCCCCCTCCCTGCCCCCCCCAAATCCTGGAAGCTACTAGCAGGGTGGTTGTTAGCAGCAGGCAACCCTAGACATACGCCAGGCCCTACTGGGACAAGTGGGTCCATAGCTTGCTGGATACGCAAGCTCTATGCTTGTCAAAATGCTTATGGAGTAGACAGGGGACTCAGTCTGACCACCTAAGAGCCTGTATACACCAGCAGACAATTTCTCTAATGCTGGAGGATGGGTAATGTAATTTGCAATGTGTATCCATGTATAAATAATTCTGTGTTCTCCTAAAATCCAGCCAGTAAATCTTATTACAAAGTTTGACTTAACAAGTAAGTTAAAATAAACTCATCCTCTGTGCTTTCAGGTTATCAGCTGAACTCTGCAGAATGTATTGATATCCGATATAATCGGACGGTCCCTGATCATTATTGTCATTACTATCCAGAAAACAAGAAGCCTAAACCCAAACTAAAGGAATGTAACATGGATCCCTGTCCATCCAGGTTGGTAAAATGATTTACCGTATATATTGATGTGTAGAGTAAGCTTTGGAGGCGCACAAATATAATTAGTCTTCCATACAAACACCACCATTGTATATGATACATAAGGTGTAATGGGAAGTGAGAGAGATTCAGGGTACTGTAGGCTGTACACAGTCTAATCAGGGATAGTATTTGTCTGCCTGCGATAGCCATCCTGGAGGGATTCGGCAGATGGAAATTTAAAGGTATATTAGGTGCTTTTGCCGATTTTTATTCATGGAGAACTCCAAGCAATTTTTGACCTTGAGTTTGGGGTATGACTTGCCAAACAGTCAGCTTTATAAAAATCTCCAGCTATGACATGCACTGAATATGGAGATGTCGGAGAGAGGAGAAGGCATTTTAGGAGTACTTAATAGCCCAATCATACATATGCTAGAGACCGTTGAAAGTTTGAAAGGCCTTATTTCGAAATTGTATAGTTGCTTATTAGCCCGAGTGCAAGAAAAAATTCCCTCTGACAATATAACAAAAATGGGAAAGAGATATTAAAGGATATTATAGGAAATACTCTTAAATTGTCGCTCAGCGAAGTTCGCAGGTTGTTACAACTTTATTTAATACATAGGGATTATAGAACACCACAGTTTCTTTATGACATCGGGCTCTGTGATTCTCCCATATGTAATTGCTGCAAAATAAATAATTAATCCAATCTACCATCTTAATATTGTACCAACGGTGCATGTTTGGATATGTGGATGATTTGTCTCTGATCCGGTGAAGGTGGCTGTGGCTAAATCTCTGTATGTGGCCAGAAAATTTGTTACTCAGAAGTGATTGCAGGAACAATCTTCTACTCTTAAGGCCCTTTTACACGCAATGATTATCACTCAAAATGTTTCTAAACGGCCGAAAATGAGCAATAATCGTTACATGTAAACACAGGCATCGTGTGCTTTTCATTAGAACAATGGATTTTACTTCACATAAAATCCATCGTTCAGCCACTGAAAGACTGAGCAAGTATATTCCATTTGAATGCATTTCGCTTATCTTTCAAAAGACTGCAGGATGTTCTCCCCGTGGCATGGTTACACTAGCCACAAAGAGAACAATGGAGTGTGACAGCAGCTTTTTGCACAGTTGGCTATGTGTTTAAACACATGCTAGGCTCTGCAAACAACTCTTGGAGGTCCTATTACATGCAAATGAAGATGATAAAGTGTTAATGGCCACTAAAGCCATTAACACTTTATGCAACTACATCGCTAAATCTTTCGGCCATGTGAAAGATTATCTTTGCGTGTGAAAGGGAGTTTATTGAAAAAAATTAATTGGTTTATATAGATGGAGAAACCTACGTATCTCAAGAGAGGAATACCACAGAAATATGAGCATGCGTGGTCAATGTGGTGAGATGAATCAGGATTGGCTACAGCCACCTTGACTAGAGACAGAATCATTCCTTCACTAATCTTTTAAAAACCTCAGCATTGATGACCTGAATGGTCTTTTTGGAGATGGGAGACTTTAAAGACTAATTGATATACAAAAACTGGTTTCAAAAGAACATGTATACATTATTAACTTGCGGTGGTGTACCTTGAGTTCAGAGGTTGGGTGAGTGTTTTTTTGTTTGTTTTTTTTGAAAAAAGGAAAATCTTCTAATAAAAAATACATGAAGGAAAAAAATGTGTAGGGTGCTGGATTGTCTGGAAAAAACTGGGTAAAAAATCAGGTCTGCGATATGGTTGAGTAGAAGTAATCTGTACTATCTGGTGGTATGCTGACTGTCACTACGCACTAATTCCAGAGCATGGAGAGGAAGTAGAGCTTGACACGAAAATAGTGGAGGAAACACTCCAGAATATTTTTACTTCCTGTTCCATTTCTTTAATTCCATGAAAAACGCGTCTCTGACTTTACAGGTGACACTTGCATGGTTAGCCTGAGGCATAAATAGTTCTAACATAAAATTCTGAAGTAAGACCACCCTTGTCTGAACATCGTCTGCAGATAAATACACATGGCTGCTTAGTCAAACCAAAATATAATCCCATTCACTAGACTGTTAGCTGAATTTAGCTTTATTTTGGGTAATCAGATGTCCAAACTGACCGCTGTTTCCTCTCAAGGAGAACATTAAATCCCTTGTCAATGCAGCTCTAACAGAACAGAGCTTCAGGTCCCATCAATCTTTTGCCACAGTTGCTTATGGTTCCCTCTCTTTTGTGTGTCGGATCCTCCACCCATTCTGGGACTTTACTGAATCCATCATTTCCTGTCAGTTCACAGAAGGAAGTGTGCATCCGATGGGAGAGGCAGAGAAAACAGAGGAACTGTAGATGAACAAAAGTCACGAGTGTCTGCGTATATTTCCATGACTTTTAATCATATTTTAAGCTTCCACACAATTTGCTGAACCTTAGAAGTCATTTCAGCTCTGAACCTCATGATAAATTACATAGCACAGGAACAGAAAAGTAATATGGAAGTAGATGTCAATTAACTTTTTATACACATTTAGATTTCCTAGACCTTGATTGAGGAGATGACCTCAATAAATATACTCCACTGCTATTACTGAATTCTGTTTATTCATGCCTAGAAGGACATCTTGGCTATATGTCCACCTAGCTTGATGTTTATTGCCTCCTCTCCAGTGCTTGCTAATTCTGACCCAGTAATTTTTTGACATCCATAATGACAGATTTCCATGATGACTCCCAATTGTTCCTTGATGGCAAATGTTCAGGAAAAGATGGATCAGGCATATTGAATTTGTTTGTTCTTGTGAGTCAGAAGTAGCTTCCAAACATTCAGCTGACCAACTTAAAAAGAGGTTGCAGATTGTTCTAGCTAATTCCTGCCTTCATTGATGGTGTCTGGTACTTGGTCATCTTTCTAATTTCTATAAAGGGTAATACCCATTACCTGCCTATGGAAGCATTAGGGCTGTTAATTGTTTTTAGCAAACATGTGATTGGGATGAACATGAACTAGCCCTTAACAGTGATGAGGATGTGGTACTTTCAACCTATTTCAGGGTATCAGCCGCAATGAGGAAATGTGTCATGGTGTCAGCCCTGCCCATGTAACCATAGCATTGGTGCATGTATCCTGTCATTCGGCGCTGGATACTGACTTGTGCGTATCATCAGCTGATGTAGCGCATGATTGGTCGGCAGGGAGGTAATCATCCCACTAGCTAGCCAATCAACCGTTAGTGTTGTAAATATCCAGACATGGAACCACTCTCATCAGGGCGAGCAAACAGCTTTTAGGTAGGGTTTCCCTTGTATTAGTATAATAGAGAGATTTCCCTTTCACTACATTTACAAATTGTGTGTAAATCCGTGTTTTTAGGACAACTATTCTGAGCACAGGATTTTGAGAATACATCTTCTCATCAACAATGGGAAATTCCCGTTTAGTATTGTGGCACAAACCAATGCATTTTCTTTGCATGTATTTGATTGTGAGCCCCTCTAGGAACACGGGCTACAAAATCGCATGATCTTGTAGCGATGCAACATTGCTACAAAACACATGTATGTGAAGCCCATGCTTTCCAATGGGTTTGTAAGCTGAAAGAATTCATTGGAAAGCATGGGCTTCACATACATTCCTTTTGTAGCGATGTTGCGTCGCTAAAAAAATCGATTTTGTAGCCATTGTGAAGCAGTCTATAACCAAATATTGGGTGTGTGGGAGTGTGGGATATTTCTCGGCAGCAGAAAAGGGATATATAATAAATAACAAAGTCAAGTAAAAAGGATTATACCAAACACTGCTGATTCTGGCACTGCTGAGATTTTATATATTCTCCTGACAAGCAAAATTTACCATTAAATTAATGAGAATTGTTCCAATATATGAAAATTTGCAGTTGTTGTACCCAAAAAAAAAAAAAAATAGAGCACTGCCAGGAGCAAGTCGATAAATGTAGTGATCATATTGGCAGCAATTTAATTTTGTGGCGCCAGCTCTGATTTCAGCAGAAACTTGAAAATGCTGACAGCTCCAAAAGTTTGACTCCGTGTTCGAATTTGGGCAAAAATCATGTTCATAAGAAACAAAAACTCTATTTTTTTCTTTGTAGACATCAAAAGCAACATCGTCACAGGACGTGATACGATCAAAGAAAAATGTCTCCCACATAGGGCTTATACGATAACATGTTGTGGGTAATACAGTATTTTGGCTTAAACTCTAAGCATATTTGGACAAGGCTCTCTTCTCCTCATGTATTGTGTTTCTGTACGGATTTTGTTAAAATCTTTATTAAAGTTGGAGTAGTAAAACTATGGACTACCTTACCCCAAGGGTTGGAATGGTAGATGCTGTACAATGACAGTATTCAGAATAGGGCCAGCCATTGATGGTTGTAATTTAGCAATTCATAATATAGAATTGATCTTTGGTAAACTAACAGCCAAGGGAATAATTAGGAAACAGTTGGTGAAGGGTTTTGTGTTTCCCTTCCTCGGAGTCAAACAGCTAGGTATGAAAGGTCGAACTTGGTGGATATGTGTCTCTTTTGACTTGTGTAGCTATATATTTGCACCTTGCAATGTACAGTGCTGCCATTGTGTTACATATTGGTGCTTTACGAATATAGGGTGAATATTAATAATGTAGCCATGCTTTGTTAGTGAGGATTCCCTTTGGAGAAAGTATATCTTAAAGTATAATAAAGGAGTAGCCTTGACAATGCATTTATTACATGGGGTCCAGCTGACGGAAGTCTTATTTTCCCTGCAGTGTAGAAATCAATCATTACACAGCGGTAATTAAAAGTGGTTGTAGCAAAATAACATAAATGTATAAAATAGTTGTTTGAATTTTAATGTAGTCCGATTGCCATAAAAGGGGTTGTACCAAAATTTCAAGTTATCCCTAATCTGCAGGATAGGGATAGCTTTCTGATCGGTGGGTGTCTCACCGTTGAAACCAATGTTGATTTCAAGAATGAGGGCCTGGCAACTCCCACAGTGATAGGAGAACGGCAGACGGAAGTCCCATTCTTGAGATTGGTAGGGGTCGACTCCCACTGATCAGCGAGTTATTCCCTATACTATGGATAGGGAATAACTTTAAGTTCTAGTACAACCCCTTTAAGAAGAAATTCTCCTTATCCTTTTGCGCCAATTGGCTCATGCCATATAGGATTTATTATGCCTTTCTCTGCATCAGCAGTGGTAGAAATGTAGCAAACATAAGCTTGACATTACGTCATGCATGATAATTTATCTACAATGTACTGCAATTCTGTAAAGAGGGTTTTCACATTGTGCCAGTCATGAGAACAATTCCTACATCCGAAAATTAAAGGGGTTTTGTCATCTCATAAAGCAATAGCTTATTGGTCGGTTATTCACCTGACATACCCCTTGCCTGGTTGAACTGATGAAAATATTTCTTTTTTTTCAACTATACTTACACTGTTACAGCCATGTACCCTAATTCTCCATATACTCTAAGATATCCTTTTGCCTTTATATACAGTATCATATCTATCACATTGTAAGGATGTAGTTAGATATAAGTGTCATGAAACGTGTTTTATGGGAAGTCAACTTGTGCGTACATTAATAGCAATGAATATAATGATATAGACTGTTATGGTTCTCCAAGTAGTGATTATTTGTCTTGCATATGGTAAATGACTTAAAAATGCTTCTCTTTTATGTTTACAGTGATGGCTTTAAGGAGATAATGCCATATGACCATTTCCAGCCCCTGCCAAGGTATGCAACAATAGGATAGTTACTGGTTCTCTGGTCTAGAAACATCTTCTTAAAAGGAACCTGTCATCAACTATAATCACTGTAAACTAAGTAAAAATGATTGGGAATTGAAAACCAATCAGAATCCATACACAGACAGCTGTTTCTGAGTTTTTTCCCCTAATCGGTGTGCTGTAGGATCCTGACTTGGCTAGCGAGACGCCTATGACGTGGGTTAAGAGGGGTAACATCACTCCTTATGGAGACATGTAGGAGGTGTGTGAGGAGACTTCTAAGGTCATCCATGCTCCTCTGGGAAATATATGCAAATAAGCAAGATGGAACAATACCTCTGCAGTGCCACCTATTGAAAACACACCTTTTCACTCTCTTCCCTCACAACAGAGAGCTGTCCGGCTTAAGTTATAATTACTCACTGCAGTGATGATTATCAGTACTTTATAATTTTTGTGTAAAAATACAAGGATTTAGTATAAAAAAAACCCTGTGAAGCTGTTCATAGCCACTGAACTCCATCCTCACTACAGAACCCCGCTGACAAGCAAAGAAGTCTCTGCGGCTTGTTACAAACTCTTAATATGTGACGTGACCTTAGCAGGGGCACCTTTTCTATGTGATGTATGGGTCTCCTGTTTATTGCACAGAGAGTATGGGGAAACATTACAGATGTTAGCCCACTACAATGTTTGCTGGCAGCAGCACTCAGGTCAGTGGCCACCATAGAGAAGGAGAAAGTAACTTTTTAACAAGTAATTGGAAATTTGCCTGATTCTTCATGAAAAATAGGGCTAAATAAAAAAACAAAAAAACATGAAGCCAGATGACTTTGAGTTGCAAGTTTACAAAACACTTTTGACCTCTTTAGGAGAAAATAACAACAAAACGGTATTCAAAGCTGGATATGCGCTGAAGTGAACATAAAATCTCCAGCTGATTGTTATCTTTGACTTCTGTGTGGCTACTGACCCTTTTCATTACTTCTCTTAGCTTCTTCGGCATACAGTAGATATGAAATAAAATACTTTCCACAGTAAAACATACACATTAAAGGGTGAATTCACGCCTGTGATAGGGCTCCATTAGGACTTTCTATCTTTCTGTTCTTGGAGCAGAGAAATGGAATTAAAATAAAATTAAACATTTAAGCTTTTTCCCCATTGTTTTTTTGGATGGATAATGCACTATTTTTTCATCTCAAAAAACGGAAAGACTGGGGTGACTATCCGCCTAATCTACCACCCGCTCCCTCTTTACACTAAAACAGAAAAAACTGAAAACCACCATTGGCTTTTTAATGTGGGGTAGGCCACAGCTTTTATTTAACCTTTACAAAAATGTATCAAAAATATAAAAAACTTTAACGCTTCCCAAGTTTTACCAACTAAAACCTTTAATTTTCCTGATCCCGGAAGGTGCTATGAAGCTCCTCTAAACTTGGGCTTGTGAACCACATTCTCCAGTCCAAATGCTGACATGGGAAACAAACATACACCTACACCAGCTGTGACGACTTCCAAGACTCTGTATTGTATCACTTCCAATGGAAGGACAATCCTCCCCCTTTGTGCCCCTCTCCTGGGCGGGTGGTTGTCCTCTTTAATGGGTCCTTTCACATCCTTCTTTCTTCTTCCTCTTCCTGTCTCTTCCCTGACCTCCTACCTTAACCCCTTCCACCCCCACCCCCCCCCCCCCCCAGTCCACGGCAGCTTCGCTAAAGCACTTTGCTGCCCATCAGGAACAGATGCAAACAGAAACCTTTCTATTTGCTTTCAGTTTTTTTGTAAAAACTTGAAACCATTTGGAAAAAAGGAAACATTTAATTCCATTTTAACTCTGTTTCTCTGCTCCAAAAGCTGCAAAGAGGAATGAAAAGCCCTAATGGAGCTCTAATGCAGGTGTAAATTCACCCTTATCTAAAACTGTAAAAAATATATATAAATTTCTTTATATGAACTGTATTGCAGGTGGGAACATAATCCATGGACTGCATGCTCAGTTTCCTGTGGCGGGGGCATTCAGAGACGTAGCATTGTGTGTGTAGAGGAAACCATGCATGGGGAGATACTTCAGGTGGAGGAATGGAAGTGCATGTACGCTCCCAAGCCAACTATCATGCAGACCTGCAACCTTTTTGACTGCCCTAAGTGGATGGCTATGGAATGGTCACAGGTAATATGTACTCACAAATTTAAGTTAGACTTAGAAACAAAATTGATCAAGAGACAAATGGACAGAGAAAGTAAAAATGAAAATGTCATCGTAATCCAATGCAATAAGGTAAACCAACTCATCCTACTCATCCAATGTGGATCTGAGAAGGTCACTATTTTTATTTCATCATAACTCTGGCCATAGCTGATGTAGAGAAACTGTTCTGATCATAATCATTCATAGAAAACCATAGTAGAAAGATGTGTGCAGACGATAATTGCTTTGGTATATCTTGTATTCTATTTCTTCAGTGTACTGTGACATGTGGAAGAGGCTTGCGCTATAGGGTGGTATTATGTAATGATCATCGTGGACAACACACCGGAGGTTGCAACCCTCAGCTGAAGCCACATATAAAGGAGGAATGCATTGTACCCGTACCATGTTATAAACCCAGAGGTAATGCAACAGTTTCACTTTCAATAAACACACTGGTAGTCTTCCTCCATTCGCTTTCTATATGATGTGTCTGCTATGCATTGAAGTGCTGCACTCTATTTGTCTTGCTAGAAAAGTTCCCCGTAGAAGCCAAACATCCGTGGCTAAAACAAGCACAGGAACTAGAGGAGACTAGAACAGCATCAGATCAGCCAACGTAAGTAGAATTTCTGTTTATCCCAGTAATCTCAGCAGGATTAGAACTTTCTGTAGAAACTTTGCTTTTCTTCAGAAAATTACAATGTACAATGTGTTAGCTTCTCTGTATGCCTTACCGAAAAGGAATCTACATCCTGCGTCCCTTACTGCAGCTGATTAGGTGACACATAGGAATCATAGGAAAACCTACATACTTATTGATAATATAGAGTTACATTATTCTGGTTTACAACATGTAGAGGGAAGCAGACGGCTGGTAGAGCAGCTGGAGGTTTTGCCTTCCGAGCTGCTGCACAAGCAAGCTTAGTCGCATTATGATCTATTGAAGCCACCTGATCAAAAGCAGAACACAATGTAACTGATCAGCCTAAACCTAAAAGAGTTATTCAGCCTTAAAAATAGATTGCCTATCCTTAGCATAGGCCATCAATATCTGATTGTAGGGGTCCGCCACTTGGATTCACCCCCCCCAATCAGCTGATTAAAGGGGCCGCCATGTTCATGTGCACACTGTGGCATGTTCACTGTTTACTTCTGACCACGATCTTGTCAGTGCTCAGAATGCCGTATTTTTTTTTATAGCAGGCATGTCCCATTCACTTCAATGGGAGAAGCCAAGCCTGTAGTACCCAGAAGAGCCCCTACTATAAATATCCAAGTGAAGAAAAAAGGATGGGTGGAGCAAACACAAAAAGGTGTCAGATGGTATTTTTCATGGAGCTAGATGCAGCCCCTAGTTTAGAGGAATTGAAACAGGAATCGCGGTGCTGCCAACCAGGTTATATGCCTGGCGCCGATGATGGGTGGGCCTAGAAGTAGCTGGAAAAAAGCCCTGGTCTATGGCATAATCTGCCATATGATTATATTGCACAAGATCAAATGTATAAATAACAATTTTATTGGTAATAGAAAAATGCCAGTAGTAAAACGCAAGTTTTATCAGTTAAGCTGGGGTGTGAAACAAAGGAAATAATGATGAGGATCTGGGCCAATTCCTTAGAGGGCGAGATGCAGGGCACTGAGATGAATGCTCATACTAAGCGATACAAGCACCGTCACTATTACGACCATTGCTAAAAACCTTATCTCCTTTTTCACTTTTGTCATGTGTATAAATAATTGTTTTTTATCAAGATACATACATACATACCTAGTGGTCTATTCTGAAGGGGCAGCCATATTTTCTCTGATCTTATTTTGACCTCCGTTTTCACCCCCTTGTTTCCTCCTTCCCAGTCAACACAGCTGTGTTGACTCATGGATCGCCATGCCTAAATGGAAGTCTGTAATAGGGTTCTCTGTCTGAAACTGTTAAACTTAGAAATAGTGTACAATGAAGGTCATCAGCCGGACAGGCAAATATAATTTAACTGAATGTCTGAAAAAATGCATTTTATGACTGTTTTGAGAAAGCTATGAAAAGTTTTGCAGAAGAAGATCTAAAGTACACGGTTTGTACAACTGAAAAATACAAAATGCTTGGCTGCCACTCCATCCAAGCTCCTCTTCACTCCGGAGGGTGCAGTAGGGAGGAAAGGAGGCCCCATGACCAGCATTCTTGTGATTAGTAGGGGATCGGGGGACTCCCATTGATCAAACATTTATATCGCCTATCCTATTGATGGGGGATGTCAAGTCTGGGAACATCCCTTTTAGAAGAGTTGTGTTATTTATCAGTCTATCAGTCAGAAAGAGACTGGCCACAAGAGTATCTTTCTCTGGAGGACCCATCTGTACTATTGCATAAGTGTCGTACAACATTTACCATACACTCCTATAGTGATGCATCTTTATCAAGACTCACATCTACTCCTGCTTTAAAACCCATGGATGCTAGGAGACTTTACTGCAATAAATCAGATAAATATAGACTAATCAGCTGCAACTATTAAACCCTTCTTCAAGCTGTAAAGCTTTTATTAACAGCCACTAATATTTATGAATAAAGGCTTTACAGCCTGAAATCCTTAGGCTGAGTTCACACAGGGCGGAATCCCGCCAGAAATCTCGCGGTTTTACCGCAGCGAAAAATCGTGAGATTTCCGCCTGAAAGCCTAGCTTCAAAACCCAGGGCACTTAGCTGCGGGCTTTGGAGCAGCTTGGCCGCATGCTGTTCCATTGAGGCCAGCACTCCCATAGAGAGGAACGCGGCCACAACGGAAAAAAAAATAGGCATCCTGCGGCTGCGAAATCCGTGGTGCAGCATCGGCTAATGCCTGCTTCGCAGCGACGGATTGGCTGTCCTGTGTGGAGGAGATTTTTGACAAATCTCATCCATATGGCTGTCCAAACTCATGATTAGCGGCCGCAGGCGGATTTGCCGCAGCAAAACTCCGCACGGAATTCCCTCGGCAAATCCGCCCTGTGTGAACCCAGCCTTAAACTGTGCTTTTTTCCTTCTTCTGCCCTCTGTTTGTGCCATTTCGGCCACAGAACGGATGCTTTCTTGATTTCAGTCAATGAAATTAAGGATGAGGAGTTTTATTTTGAAAAGTTCTGGATTCTGTTTTTCTATTTTGCTTTAGTCTTTTGAGCAACATGGATTTTGTAAGAACTCTTTGTCTCTGCATAATTTGGGATACAATGCTAGCTAAGTTAAAAAAAATGTTATGAAATTGGGAAACTAGATTGGGAGCCCATCTGGGTATACAGTATGTATAGAACATATTGCAATAAGTAATAATAGTTTCTAAAGTTAACATACCAGCCAGGACGTTGAATAGCTCCATAACTATTTCCGAGTTACTCGTCTTAATGAATGAACTCATTATCCCTCCAACTTAATATATTCTGTCATTATTCAACTTTCTGTGCACACTTTTTGTCAGCCTAAGTCTTAGACTAACAATGACTATGTCTTGGAGAACTATATCTCTCAGACTTTGGAGGAAATTTTACAGCCGTGCCTAAGCATCTGCTGTAATTTCAGAACGTGGATACAGTGCATTACGTCTGTCTCAAGCCGGTCTTGTTGTGTGACTATGAGCAGCATAGGAAGAAGTACGGCTCTACTCCAGAGCACAGACATAAGGATTGCCAAACCAGCCTCGTGCTAGATAAATACCTTGGCCTTTGCGGTCTACCACGGCTAGTGTCCTACATTTATATAACTGTACAACATTCAAAGAGCTTTTTTTTGCAACTGGCAGAATATAATATGACTTGCTGGAAGAGCGGAGCCAAGAAAAATCTGATCCTGACCTTTTTTCTGGTTTTAGTTATGGAATGTGATGACAGTTGAAACCCATCATGACTTTAAGTGCTGCCCCCCCAGGCCTTCTACGTTACACATGCGTTTAACAACTTTGTGTATTATTTCTCAATTGTTTTTTTAGAATTCTGAAAAATGGATAGATATAAAATGCAATGATTTCCTACATTCATGATTAATCATAATAGGGGACTGAACGGCTAGTAGGAAATTGCTTTGGTGCAGCTAGAATATGATGACATTGAAATAAATGAGTTGTCTGTCATCACATTTGTCCATTAATATTGTAATGGGGTACAGTAAAAGCTACAACATGTGAAATGCATCTATCATAGACTACTCATGACTATGAATTCTTTTAGCTACCTACCCTATGAAATATAGAAATCACTGCCAGAAAGTTTCCTGTTCATAGTGGACAGTGTTCTAAGCAGTCCATAGATGGAAAATAAAAGCTGGAAAGAAAATAGGGTGCAAAGAATCCTCATTCCCCCTTCATTACAGCCCATGGGGTGCAAGGAGTCTTCAGGCCCCTGTTCACTGCAGGCTGCAAGAGATCATCACGTCCCTTTTGCTATAGAACATGAGATGCGAATAACTAACATGCTTTCACGTCACTGTAGGCCCATTGTCTTTACTGAAGGGAGCATGGGGATAATTTGCACCCAGGGGCATAGCAATAGGGGATGCAGAGGATGCGGTTGCACCCAGGCCCACGAGCCTTAGGGAGCGCATAAGGCTTCTTTTTTCCAGTTAGAGAGCCCAGTATTATGACTAAAGCATTGAAGTTGGGGGTTCCGTTACAGATTTTGCATTGGGGCCCAGGAGCTTCAAGTTACGCCTCTGTTTGCACCCCTGCATTGTATCTATCACTGTCAGCTAATGAATTCAAGGATCTTAATTATTTGCTGTAAAGAGTGCCAAGACATAGTCATGTACAATTTCTGAATGGAGTCACGGAACTGGGGTCCGTTTACACCAAATGATCTTTCGTTTGAACAAGCAAATGGTGTCAGAGCTCACTGGTTCGCTCAGGCAGCCTGTTTAAATACACAGATACATCGTTGGCTCATTCAAATGAGAAATCATTCAGAATTGTTCACATTCGCTGTATAAGTGAATGAGAGGGACTGAATGATTGGTATTTAAACTGAACGATTAGTGAATGAGCCAACGATGATTTTTATACCAGCATAAAATGAAGAGAAAAACAATGTATCTTTCATTGTTCAATTTTTCCTTTACACTGAACGATTATCATTCATTTTCGCTCATTTAAACGACTTTTTAAACTATAATCATTCCATGTAAAAGGGCCTTTAGTCAATAGACCCATATTACTGATACTTTTTAGTTATTATCCTATGCAAGGCAGTTTGCTATCCTTTACATTGAATGGGCTCATTAGTTTTGAAAACCCATTTTCATTTGGTCTTCTAGGTCTTCTGAGTTAATAGAGGGGCGTCCTTTATGCAAAATCCCCATCTCTTGGCCACAGTGGGGATTAATTACAAAGAGTGCCTCTGTATTTGTTGAACCTGTCCTGCATTACACAGACAACCGATTGGTATCAATGCGAACTGTGTAATACTTGATTTCTCTTGAGGTGGAGCTGCAGGAAAATTGCACACTTACCCCGATAACAACTGTATGCTTGAAGCCTCAGTAAGGGAATACTTTGTGGTCACCTTATTGTTAACGAACCTTTCTAACATGTAGGGATTGTTCAAACTGGAGAACTCTTTAATTAGTTCAGTTTACAACTACAGTTGTAGCAACATTTAAATTGCCAGTTAACGCTAAATACACAGTCGCAGCAAAATGTAACGTAACACTTTGACTTTTGTTGTGTGAAGTGTCAATTTGAAGTTTTTAGAAATGGTGTATTTTAATGTCTTACGTATCAAGTTAAAGTTTGCTACATCTGTAGATGGAAGACAATCAGAAATAACAGTTTCTATTATAATTATCTTACTTCTTTTTCTAACTTGCTAAACTATCTGAATATCTGACATAGTGCTGCTCTGTCCCTGTCATTGTACAACCAAACTCTTGTAGAGCCATGACTAGGTCCGTAACTCTTAGGCAAGTAGACTAGACCGTAATATTGAACCTGTAGGACAGAAAGTTTGATGGAACCCATTACCACTACTTATAAGTAGATGGGTAGATAAAAGTCCAGTAGCTAGATGTAGATTTTACAAAGTCACATGTAAAGTCCATTAAATATAATGGTGTTATAAAGCTGTATCACAGATCAATCATTCTTCCAGGTTCATCCCAGAAGCATGGTCACCTTGTAGTGCTACGTGTGGTCGTGGTTTGCAAGTGAGGGAAGTCAAGTGTCGTATTTTACTGACATTTACTCAGACTGAATTGGAATTGCCAGAAGAAGAATGTGAAGAGGAAAAGCCCATTCTGGAAAGAGCATGCTATCTCCCACCATGCCATGGTGAAGCAGTGGACCAAACCGTAGAGCTTCCAGCCAAAGAGGGGGATTCAGAAGAGATATATGACTGGGAGTATATTGGGTTCACAGCCTGCTCCAGCAGTTGTTCAGGAGGTACAGTTTTGTTTTTTTGCAGGATTATATATATTCAATCCTCTACATTATTATTGCTCTATGTTCACATAGTTGGATCCAGACCCTAAATCAGTTTGTGCCCAGAAGGTCTGTTCACCTGAGTTCACCTGAGCTAAGAATTTCTTCTCCGTGCTCTTCTGATTTATTTAGCCCACAGAGGTTTGTCTAGATTTAAAGGAGTTTTCCGGGACTAAAAGATTGTTGACCTATTCTCAGGATAAGTGATCAATATCAAATCTGTGGCTTTTACTGCCTGGGACCCCTGAGGATCATGTGCTGTAAGTGGCCGCAGCACTTCCAAGTGCCACTGTCCCTTCTCAGGCATAGCCATATTATGTTTATTTATCATGTAGCCTATGGGGATCTCAGTCTCATTCAAGTGAATGAATTGAGCGGCTCTACCAGGTACTACTGCTACAAGATGCACGTAGCTGTGCCTGGTATATGGTGAAGAGATGATGTTACTTACCCTAGTGCAGCAATCTTTTCAAGAAGCTAATCTCTAGGGGTCTGGGGCTGCAGACACCCACCAACATGATATGGATGACTTTTCCTGCAGCTAGGTCATTACTTCCAAAGACCTGGAAAACCTGTTTAGTGCATTTGTAGTCAACTCTAATATTCAAGGAGTGCTAAGTGAAGCATCTTCCCATTAAATAACAGCAAACAGACGTCTTAAAAATGGTGAGGCTTTTGAACACAAAGTGTATTAGTTATAGTTGAAGAGGTTGTCCCACAGAAAATATTGTTTGCAATAAAATCCAGACCATAATTATAAAAAATGTTTGTATTTATACTTCTTAAAAATGTTTTTATCCCCAGATATACCAGGACTAATATTAGAATAGCGCCATCTGCTGTTTCTATTCGGCATCCATCTCAGAACTTGTTCCAATGTGGTCACACATGCTCAGTCTTGCTTCTCTGCGCTCGCTCAATATCTCTTCTGACATCAGAGAAGACACAGCAACTTCAGAAGCAGCCGCTCATCACACCAGGGATCCTTCCACATACCCAATGGGGCAGAGACAGAAGCAAGACGGAGCAGGTGGAACAAATACTGTGGTGGACACAGAATATAAACAGCAGATGGCACTATTCTAACATTAATCCTGGAATATCTGGGGATAGAAACATCTTTTTTAAACAATTGGATTTAACTATAAACCATGTTCTTCATGGGACAACCCCTTGTCGATTTAATTTCATTATGTATAAGGAAACCTTTTTGAGATAACTGTCTAAAAATGGACCTCTAGAGTGGCGGTCCTCTCAAAAAGATTCCCAGTGCATAGTGGAACTGAAAAATGATCACGAGAAACCTAGTCTGGATATAGGATTGGTCTATGCAAAGAGTTGGTCCTTTGGAGAAACATCACTGAATCTTTATGAGGGTTGGATTCTCACATTTACGGTTACTGAGCTTCAATCCATTATACTGCCACAAAGTTACATAGTAAAATACCTGCAGCCTCTTCTAGTAACAGAAAATAGAGCTCAACTCCTTATAAAGATATGTTATGAAATTAATCCGTACATAAAAAATGTAAGGCCAGTTTCAGATGAGCATATTGTAAAACATCCGTAATATGGACATGTTACAAATGACATTACAACCTTATGACAGTATTTCATCAATATTTGCCTCCATATTTACTTGTATTTTCTACTGGTCAAATACTGATCTGTATTTACCCCAATAGACAAAAATTGCAATACGGAGGCAAAAGTGCAAAAATAGATCATGTTGCATTTTTAAAAAACAGTCATGAAAAATATGACTAAATGAATTTATACATTAGCTTTGTATTATGGTCCGCAGAATATGGACCAAATATGGAGTTAAAATACACTCACCTGAAAGTGGCCTTAAGCTGAATCACACAAGTAAATATCCAGTGTCTGATGGCCAAAGATTCCGGACACAAAGATCACGATTGAGATAGTAGAGTCAATTGTTGCATGTAAAAGGGCCGTAAGATTCACAACATAAAAAAACATTATATAGGACATTCACAGTGTGGAAAAGTTTCTACAGACAGTAGATACCAATGCAAAACTTGTGTTACTTTGGTTAAGGCCCTTTTACATGCTACAATTGACTCTTCTATCTCAAATGGCCGAAAGTGAGCGATATTTGATACATGTAAACATGGACATCAGGCACTTTTTGTTTAAATAATGGATTTTAGTCCACATCAAATCCATCATTCAGCCGCTGAAAAACTGAGCAAATTCATTCCATTTGAATGAATTTCGCTCATCTTTCAAAAGACTGCACGATACACAGCATACCTGTTTGCTGCATACCTGCTTTGCATACATAACAAGTTCACTGCGTACTTTTCCACAAGTGAAAAAAATGGAATCTGCCAGCCAGATGTTTGCTCACCTGAGCAAACGCCCATATGAGCAAACAACTTGTGGAGGAAAATTAAGGTAATTAAAGGACCTTTTACACGCAAATGAACATAATTAAATCCATTAACACTTTATGCAAATAGATCGCTAAATCTTTCAATCTTTTGACGATTATCTCAGCGTGTAAAAGGACCTTGAAGTGATTATGTATCTACCAGGTAGAGGGGCAGCTTGAGTGTCTTAAAAGAACTAATGAATCTGAAAAAGCATTTCTCCAGGGGAATGACTCCATCACTGTGTCTGCATGTTCAAGTCCTAGACAGCCACAGTGAAAGAATCACCTGTGTGAAAACCCGATGGATCTCCAGAACCTTGGGGATAAGTTAACTATAATTTTGGTGTCTGGTGGACAACTTTCCACAGGGAAACGCTTCATTTTCAGCTGCTGATGTCACTTTAAGTTTCAGTAGTAATGGTTGATTGCTAGCAGATTATGCTACAATGAAAATGAACCGTCCAAGAGTACTTAGCAGGTAGCATTCTTCAAGTGATTAATGGAGACTAGCTGCATTATTTACTGTTCCTGACAATACTTATAAGGGAGTACTGGACACTGAGACCTCTGTACTTAATGCACTCACATTAAACCATTCTTTTCTCTTATTCCTACTGATAAGATAGTGAAGAATTCATCCAAGGGGCTTAATAACATGGATAAGAGTTGTCAAACCTAGAACAAGAGGTTCTACCTATAAAATGCAATACAAATGGGATTTACGTTGCTGCATTCTTGAATGACTGATATGTCCTTCATATTTCTTGTTTTTGTTTTGTAATGTAGGAAGACAAGAAGCCATAGCAGCCTGCCTCCATATCCAGAATAAAAGAATAGTGAACAACTCTCTGTGCGACAGCTCCATGCGTCCACCTGCAATGACTCGAGCCTGTAATACCAAGCTGTGCCCTCCAAGGTACTGTCTGAAGGGATTTACATCACATTACAGGAATTACATCATTTACAACTGATACATTAAAAGGATTATGGAAGTGTAAAACACAGATGAAGTGATTAGTAGCAAATCCATAATTTTCCCTTAGAAAGTCTCACTTTGAATTCCCTCTCACTAGAAAAATATTTGCTCGGCTATATTTATCAATTCCAAATGACAAACCTGAACTCCCGGATTATGGAAGATGTTATATTGAATCACAGGCTTGTGTTCTGCACACATTGTAAGGATCAGTATAGTCTAAAATCAGTTAGAAATTATTTAAAAAAATAATAATTATTGGACTGCACGGTGGTGGCATTGTAGAGATCCAGTAAGCTATTTTCAATTGGCTACGCCTACAGATGTGGCAAACTTTAACTTAACACTTAAAGCATTAAATACAGAGTTGCAGCAAACTTTAAAGTGTCATTTAACGCAAGAAAAGTAAATGAAAAAGTCAGGTGAATGTTTGATGTTAATGGTCAATTAAAATTTTGCTGCATCTGTAGATGATTAACTCTGGGTCGGAGAACCCTAGACAACCAGAGGACCATGTGGTGGGCCATGTTTGGACACAATAAAAGGCCTCATCCAAAACAGAGCCTACAAAGTCCAGTATTGGGTAAATCTTTTGCACATAAAGGCTATGGACACCTTTGGGGGGACAAAATTATTTTTCCACTTAAAGGTTACATACACCTTTATACTCATTTTTTTCTTTTAATCAATGTGTTTTGGGAAATGAAGAGTTTCGTTAATTGGTTTTTATGAAAAATGTATAACCATTTATATCCACATGTCCTTATACTAGGAATACCTCGACAAGACACTTCAAATTAAAATCATAACTAACCACTGTCCTTGTAGTATTCCATTTTCATCGTCATACTCCATATTATTTCCTCGAAGGTCCGCAGCACGACAACATCGCTGCCTCACGCACCGTATGTGCAAGATGATATCTCTTGTACACTTATATCCCACATCATCTCTTGCAGTGCTAGCACTGCTACCCTGAAGTGTCTTGTTTCCCCGTTACAGTACAGTATATCACATATCACCACGTGGCATCACTTCACACATAGTGCCTTGCATCATATTTCCTATTTGCCTACTAAACGTCACACAGCATTGTAACAATTCCCACATTCCCCATCTCATAGACCCTTCAGGGAGATACTCCTCAGTCCGTACTCGAATATCATAGTCCCTAGCGTGCACAGACTAACGTCTTGTTGGACCAGTCTTATGCATTCTGAAGCATTGTTAGCATCTTGAGTCCACAGAAATGTCTGCTACTTTAGGGACTGAGTCCCCTGCAGAAAAGGATACTCCCTCTCCTTCCATGCGGCGTGATCTTAGTTTCAGCCCACAGGTCATTAGGGCCCTCTCACTGGCAGCTCACATCTTTGGCCCTGGTTGTCAGGCCTTTTCATCATCCATTTCAGCCTTTTCCTATGCTGCTCCCCAACATAGGGACAGAGCTCATGCGACATCACTGTCCGCTTTGACGAGGCTCTTCTCACTCAACTCAGCTGCTCTCTTCTCTCTGACCGCTCACTACTGAGTCCCTTGTGGCACAGATTTTGTTTTCTATATGGCTGCCAACCAAATTATTAATAGGCAAGACTCAGCCCTGTTCCATATTGTGGGGGAAGTTCTTCTGGGCAGTAAAGCATCAGTCGCATCACCACCGATATAACTAAGGGGCTGGAACCCATCCTGAAGTCTCTATGAGACTTCAACAAAATGGCGCCTCCTGCAAATTTCTTGACCCTCCCTTGCTGACCGTGTCTCTCTTGCTGATGGAGGGGAGCCACACAGTGCTGCAGGACCAACAAGTGCTGGCAAGCACCTTGTTCTTACGCCTCCCCCCAAATCTTGGAATGGGAGGGGGCGGGGCTGCAGCACTAGACCCTTACATTGAAACGGCTACGACCTACTGCTGCAGTCAATCAGAGGCCACAGTGGTCAAGTTCCACTCTCTTGGTACTCATAGCTTGCAGCATCTGAGCGGTGATGCCAGGAGAACAGCACCTGACTGATCACAGCTCTATTCATTGTCTGTGGAGATAGCTGAGCAAAGTGCTTGGATATCTCAGTTGGACCTATAGTAGCAAAAGGACTGGTGGTCACAATTGCACTCCTACTCCATTAATGAGCAGGACCTGGGATGTGCCATTCTTATGATTCCTAGAGATTTCAGCAGTTGGACACTAAGCGATCAATCGTTTATCAATAATCGGTCATTTTGATGAGATAACCCCCTTAGGGAACCTAAATAAAAATGTCTAAAAAATATTATTGTACAGTATATAGAATGATGCCAGAGCAATAAAAGTCATGAGCACCATCTGTCCCAGGGAAATTTTTCAACATGCTGTTGATTAGAAGTAGTTTAGCAGTAAATTACCTTTCCAAACAGGAAATAGATATAGACAAAACATTATAGTGTAGGCTTGGAAGTAATATAAGATCGCTCATCATGAACCTGCATAGGAAGGAAAGGGATGTTACAGATATGTAGACAATGCTGTAGATATGTGCAATCATTTGTGTCTGGAGGAGCTGCTCGGGGTAAAATACCAGGAATGTCTTTTGTTATTGAGTATTTAAGAATAGCTGGTTTCCTAGCTTGTGTCGGACCCATCCCTGTAATCCGTTCATGCATGCACACATTGTTCCCTATGGGTGTGCACACGCACTGACTGCAGAGATGAGTCCCATGCATGGACCAAGTGCCAGTTTCCAGGGCTGACAGTGAGGGAAGTATAAAAACTAACCCCCCAGACTCCTCAGCTCCTGTACTATTAGCTCATAAACTCAGTTTATGGTGCTTTTGGGGTGATGACAGGTTCCCTTTAACTTTTACAGTACGGAAGACAAATGGGAACCACTGGTAATTAAAATATAACTTTTATTAAATAAATTATAAAACATGCGTGATCAACAAAACTTTAAAAATGTGTGCCTATATTTTAGGACAACACTGGTATCTTCATTAGTGCCTAAAGTACTTTATAAATGTGTCCCTTTCAATTTCTGACACTCTAAATGATTCGCCAATCGTGGATTCCCTTTAAGGATTTGTCTAATATCAAACATAGGTTGTCACCTGATGCGGCAATCATTTCCCTGTTGCCGTCCGGGTGTATATGTATTAATCCCATTAATATTATTTGATCCAAGATTAGTGGTTACTAAATTGGCATGAATAACAATAAATAGATGGGATTAGTTTATTCCCCTATTTTATTGGTCCATCCACTTTAATTTATATACTGCATACAACTGTTTGCAGGTGATATTGAATTGCATATATGGCGATTAATATCCCTGGCTTTTTCTACTTGTACATACAATTAAAAATAAATGGTTAACCAATGTATTTGTCAGTGCTGAATTGTGGGGCAAAATGTAATCAGTTATACGTATAACGCTAGCCCTTATGAAAGCATTGTAATAGGACATGTGGATATTCATGTGACTCTTTTACAAAAGATCAATTATATCTAAATGATATTCCTTGATCGGGATTATACCAGGACATACTATAACCTTAATGTTGCATTAACATGTTAACTTCGTCACTCACTCTAAGTATGTTACCACATCTTTGATTCATTCATTGCAAATGTCCACTATGACATCTGACAGACTGCTTATCTGTCCATGAAGGGTTAACGAAGTCCTTGCATCTTGATACTACCCACCGCCGGAGGGAGCGTCTGCGTTGGCAAGGCGACGGCATGCCGCTCCGTTCTCCCGACGGCTTGATGCGGTTGGTTGGCGTGGTTGGCAGCCGCGGCCCGGCTGGCACTGCGCATGCGCGAGGTCGCCACACCATCGCAATACCTCCGTAGCGGTGAGTATTGACAGGATCAGCTCATTGGAGCAGCGGGACGAGCCCCTTCTAAATGGAGGCGGGGTCTGCACTATATAAAGCCCTAAAGAACGGTGTCTTACCGTCTATGTTCATTCAGTAGCAGCCAGTCATGCTGCTCACAACCTGCTATGGCTCTACATAAATAACAAGCATACTACCCTGATGAAGCAGTTAACCCTGTATTAACTGCGGAAACGCGTCGGTAGAATTAGGCCTCCTTCCCACGAGCGTGACGGGCTCCGCAGCGTAATATTCCGCTGCGAAGCCCGTCACGGCGCCCCCCAGAGCCCCTATACTTACCTGCGGGAGATAGCGTGAAATCGCTTCCCCGCCCACCGCCGCCACGTCACCGCCCGTCACCGCCCACCGCCGCGCGTCACCGGCCGTGTCACGTGACGCGGCCGGCCGTGTCACGTGACGCGGCCGTGCGCGTCATATGGCGTCATATGACGCGCGGCGGTGGGCGGGAAAGCGTTTTTTCACGCTATCTCCCGCTGGTTACAGCGGGAGATAGCGTGAACGGACGGCTTCCATTGACTGCAATGGAAGCCGTCAGTGCGTGCAGCCCGTCCTCACCCGCAGAAAATAGAGCATGCTGCGGGTGAGGACGGGAGAAATCGCGGTGCGTAATTCCGCGGTGGAATTACGCATCGTGAGCATTGTGCTATTAGGTTCAATAGAACCTAATAGCTGCGGGCAACGCAGCGGATTTTCGCCGCGAATTACGCGGCGGAAATCCGTTCGTGGGAAGGAGGCCTTAAGGCAGTATTAGGTTGCACTCCCAAAAAGGCTTTTTGTGGTCTGGTTGGACTTTATAATCTAAGTCCTGGCCGGCTATGATTATACCTATATACCCTTATGGAGAGGTGACAACGAATGGACAGGAACTTAATTGCCTCCACGCAATAACATTGGTGGGGTAACCTCTAATGCATCACTTAAGCCGTTTGCTAATATACATCTAGCGACCATAGTGATGCTTTGGAGTTGAATAAGGGTTTCTGAGGAAGTTTTGTGGCTGTTTCAATAGACAACCACACAAGCACCTATAACATAGCCATTCCATATTAGGATGGCAAACATCTATGTAGAGTAGTATAGGGGGGGGGGGGGAGATATGTACACAATAAACCAAGTGTGAATCTCCCATCCTTCTATACTGCATCGTCCATCAAAGGATAAATGAACAGATATAAGATATATATATCTAAGTGCTTATTTGTGCGCTGGATTATATAACAATAGCGCTGCACATAGAGATATATATAATGCTTTTTTGTGTCTGAAAAGCTTCTTTCAAATCTGACTGTATCCCATTGAATCTTGAGTTGGATCTCAGTGGACCTGTGTCATGCCAACTTAGTAACCACTAATCTTGGATCAAATAATATTAATGGGATTAATACATATACACCCGGACGGCAACAGGGAAATGATTGCCGCATCAGGTGACAACCTATGTTTGATATTAGACAAATCCTTAAAGGGAATCCACGATTGGCGAATCATTTAGAGTGTCAGAAATTGAAAGGGACACATTTATAAAGTACTTTAGGCACTAATGAAGATACCAGTGTTGTCCTAAAACATAGGCACACATTTTTAAAGTTTTGTTGATCACGCATTTTTTATAATTTATTTAATAAAAGTTATATTCTAATTACCAGTGGTTCCCATCAGTGACTTAGTTTTGTGAGACAAATTGGGATATTCGCCTGTTACGGTGATAGAGACGGAAGACAAATGGGTTTCATCCTACTGAAAGAAGATTGGAGAAGCAGTCACTCAGTATATCTCAGCCAAATTAAAGTACTAAGAAAAACTAATAGAGCGCTTTACCCGCTTCTACGTGACGCTTCTTTCAGGAAATAATAGGGCCAAAGGTTCCATGGCAGTGTAAATATTATCAGGGCTTTCTGCACTAATATAGTGGGGAATCATTGTGTTTCTGATGAAGGGGTGATGGTCAAATCGATAGAGGAGATTAAGAGGGGACTTGACGTCTTTTAGAATACTATGACATTATAGGATCTAGACATTAAATAACCACAAGGGCTGTTGATCCGGGGATCTTCCGACTGCCGGACTTGGAGTCAGGTAGGAACTTTTCAAATGTTGATCCCGGAATTATTCTGACTGCATTATGGAGTCGGGAAGGAATTTTTTTCCCAAAATGGGGTAATTTGGCTTCAGTCTCATTGGGGTTTTTTTGCCTTCCTCTGGATCAACCAGTGGCTGATGGAAACAGGCTGAACTGGATGGACATTTGTCTTTTTTAAGCCTAGCATATTATGTAAATTCCTTCCCAACCTCAACATGGCATCAAAATGAATTATTTAATCAACTCAACATTTCCAGTTATCTAGTGCACACACAGTAAATTGTAATGTTATCAAGAAAGTCATCCAGACCCTTTTTATAGTCATTCAAAAATGAAGTATTAGAGCATTGTGTGGCATAGAAGTCCATAGTCTCAGCGCTCTGGATGCAATATGACAAGATATGGTAGCGTTCCTAGCCACTGGGTCATCTTTCCTTTGCTGTAACATTTAAAACTAGTTGGAGGTGAGCTTATATCTTCCAGCTATGTGTTTATTTGGGGATAGTTGATGATTTCTCAATATTTATTCTTTATAGTATGCATAGAAGCTACCCTCCTGTTAGAGGCGTAGCTTGAAGCACCTGGGCCCCAATGCAAAACCTGTAGCAGGGGCCCAAAATATCATGCTTTATTTATGGTACTGGGCTCCCTATATGGAAAAGAGAGGCCTTATGACCCCTAAGCCTCCTGTGCCCGGGTGTAACTGCATCCCCTGTAGTTACGCCAGTGCCTCCTGTTAAGGACCCATTGTAGAAGACCAATCAGTAAACTGCTGCTTTCCTTACTTGTCATAACACTGTTTTAGTGACTCCCTGCAGATACCACTAGGGGGAGCTCAGTGCATACAAATAGTTAAGAGTTATAGATGCATACATAGTTAGCTCCTCCAGGTGGTGGCTGCATCCTTTTGTAGTGGGGTGCCCCTGCAGCTCCACGGACTTGGGGAGCAAATTGGTTATATGTAGAAAAAATGTTATTGTTATAATACAGAGCTTCGGTGTCACCTAGAGGGGGCAATTATAACTGCACCTGAGTGTTTGTACTATTTTTAATGTTGAATTGTGATGATTGGCCTGTAATAGTCATGTGGAGGGGAGCTGTCTGGGGGTGGCTATGTGAGTTGGGAGGATTTTAGAGTTTGCAGAGATAGCAGACAGAGGTGCAGAGAGATTCTTTGGGGAAAGAGAGTCACGGTATTGGCCTCCCTCCTTGACCAAACGTTACACGCCAGTCACTGGTGCTAACGAGGGTGGTGGTTCCCACTGTGCCGTATAATCTGAGTTGCAGATAATGGAAAGGCGACCAGTTATCTACATAGTTGTGAATCTGCGACATCTCTCCTCTTTGACCAACCTGTGCTACTAGTTCCTGTTATTAAAGTCTTAAAGCATCAAGCTGCTGTGTGGCGTCAGGACATTACTTCCACCGAGGTCCACCAACACATAAGATGCAACATGTAATACATGTATCCGGAGCGAACCGGGACGCCCCTGAGTCATGATGCAGAACCGGCAGAACCCCCGTTAATATACATGCCGGCGCCCCTACTCCATCTCCAGGGCCCCTTCCTTCACTGCTAGCATTATATCATTTATTAGGGAAACCAGCTCTCTTCACAGGTGTATTATGATATTTAATAGTGCATGTAGCAGAACTGTCCGTGGGGAGTAGAGCCCATTCTGAGTTTGGTTATGTGACCCTATGATTTCTTTGTGCACCCCTGCTTTGTATTGTCCCGACTTGCCATATCTACTTCCAGATATTTCCCTCAGCTCTCAATACAGTCTGTAATTATGAAGCCTATGATCTTCCTCATCAATATCGCTTTCATGCTAATAATTCCTTGGCATCTTAGTTCCCTGAAGACTTATATAAAGTTCTATTGATTCAAGCCAATATGAAAGATCTTTCTGTTCCTCCTTTATATAAAGCTAGAGCTTAAAGACCTGAATTCTTTATTGACCCTTTTTATGTTACAGATTAATCAGCATTCCTTACAGTTACTACATCTGGCAGACACATAATGAACAGGTCATAGTATTCCAATATCAGATGCCAGAAGAAGGAAATTCTAGAAGAGTTGTAAAACTATGATAAAGTGTAGAAATCCAGTTCAATATGTTAGTCTAGTTGAGCTTGACTGATGGGGCAGAAGATGTGTTGACTGTCACTATTTTACGGCGGGGAGGCATTTAACAGGTTTCATGTTCACTGCGGTTCGGCTATTTTAGAATTGAAAGGCTTGGATGTAATATAATGGTCTGCAACGTGTCCAAGCACTGGGGCAAGCCTCAAACATACCCTGGCAACAGGCGTCTATCTTCCGCAGCCAGAAGTCAAAGAGGGTCTTTTTAATAATGATTCAGGAAATTGTTTCATATTGAACCTGAAGGAAGATTTCATGTTGGTTTCATAATCATTTCTCAGATTTTGCCGCAGACGTATTCCTTTTGAGGAATAAGCTCTGAATGTCTCTTTCCTTCCTTTCACGTCTTTGTACTGCGTTCTGTGTGAAATTTTGTAGAGGTTTACGATGGTATTCTGATCTTTTCTTCCACAATATCGAAGTTCTGGAGCAGGAAAATGAATCAATTTTCATTGCTGTATGGAACAACTAATGGATCTTTCTTATTTCTGCACCTTTTTATTTTTACTTTTTATTACAGCCATTGTAACCTATCACTTTCATGTATCCATGAAGTTTATTTTTGTAATTTACAAGAAAAATGTCATAAATTGCAGGATTATATGTTACACAAAATGAAGATCATTTTTGTAGTGTGGCTTTACTGTGCTTTCCTTACACTTCAGACAGAATCAAGTAGATGGCCTCTTCTAGATATGGGCCCCTTCACCTTGAGGCAAGATGTGTCTCTTGCCTCAGGCGGTGACACATAGCGGGGAAGGGAGGCAGATTCGCACCAAATCTGCCACATGTCAATATGATCTTCAAAGAGTTGTCCACTAGCTTAAAAAAAAGTAGAGTAGAAAATGTCCTGGAACTATTGGTTCAATCTACTGTAGATGCTCCAGTGGCTGTCCACTGGTCTTTGGATACAGGCTGCCAGCGATGATATGGTGTAATGGCATGTGATCACTGCAGCCAGTCAGACTGCGGTGTGCCGCTGGCTGCCTATTTGCTCACTGCAGCCAGTCACTGACTGGCATCACAGCACAGTAGACAGGACTCCTTTTATTTCAGGACAATTTTCTGCAGCTTTTTTAACCACTGGACTTTACCAGACAACACTAGAGCTTCAATGTCTATGCCCTAGATGTCAAATTAAACGGCATAATAAGGGTATAGGCTACCCAGCGCTCTCTTGACATTGTTCTGGGAGTACAGTACCACCCTTCGCCCTTACTTGGTGGCATTCAAAGGCTTCAGCAAGTAGCCAGCGAAAAAAATTTGCCCAACTGACTTGAAGATGGAGTGGTGGTATACTACCTCCCCCTCAGGTGTAAGGTCAGGATAAAGGTTATCCTCCAATGTCCCAACCCAAGCCTATTCCATCAGGGCTTACTGCCTTGGAGTCCTCATTGCCAACATTTGGCCCAAGTATCCCCAGGGTCTGTGCCCAGCTGGAGCCGGTGACATAGCACCCACTCCAGATCAAACCAGCATGCACCTAGTCTTAACATGAGCACTTGGTTGAACCAAGTATTCATGTTTCCCCTGCTTCTCTCCAGGGAAAACAGAAGTATCTAGTGTAGAAATGCAATGTGTTTGATCTTTCTGATGTTCAGGGAAAACCAGGGGCCTCCTTTCACATGCAAGAGTTGTCCAGTCCAGCCAAAATCAACCAGTTTTGACACTGCAGTCTAAAGTACGAGGGGGCCTAAAATAGGGATTCGCCAACAGAGAGCATGTCTTGCTCTGGTTGAACAGGCCTGTCCATGTATTACATAGAATCAAATGAATGGCCATCATGTATGGATTACATGGACAGTGGCAGCTTATCTTAACTATAGGAGATGATCGCTGAGGGTTTCTGAACCTGTACCCAAAGAATTCCATTATGGCAACCCTTCATGTTGTTGCTTTTTCAATAATTTTCACCAAACAAAACAAAAAACAATTCAAGACTTCTGTGAATTCTGCTATTTTTCTAATTTCTGGATATACAGTATATTCCTTTTTAAGTGTTGATTAGAAATAATCTTTAAGAGATGTTTTACATGTCTTTATATCCAGCATTATAACCACCTGTACCCTTTAATCTGCACAGCAGTGTGGCCATGCAGCCTGACAACTCCCCACTGCGCAGGGAAAGTCTTCTCTCATGCACATTCCCTGAGCTCTCCCCTTAACGATTGGGCAGAGTACTCAATGAATATTCTGTCTGATCCTTGCTGTACAGCCACAGATCTTCCTCCTCTTCTCACCTTCACTTACCTTCTTGATCAGTACATGAAGAGAGTAAGAAGCTGAACCATCCGTGTTCAGCCTCCTGTTACAGCACAACAACATTAGCGCTTGAGAGATGAGTATCCCACTGGACCTTGATGTAAAAGACTAGCTCCTACACTGCCCCATATCACTTGGGATTTTAGAAATAACCCCTTCTCCTTCCTTTCTCCACCAAGGCTACTGGGATTAACCCCCTAGTTTGACTAGAAAACAAGGGACATTGACAGTAACCCTTTCTGCCTCCTAGACCACCAAAGATACTGACATTAACGTAGCTGCTCTAGAATAACAGAGCATGCTGATATTAACCCCATAACATACTTAGAACAACAGGAATGGCGTCATTAACTCTTTATCTGCCCTGGAAATCAGGAATGCTGATCATAACTCTCTTCTCTGCCCTAGATCATCAGGGTGGTTAATCCCTATCTTTACTCTAGATTACAGGGATAATGGCAATAATCCCATTTGCTATAGACCATCATGAATCCAAACCTTAGTCCCTTAACTGCCCTGGATTATAGATTTGCAGACATTAAACTGTACTCTACTGTAGACCCCAAATATGTTTTTATAACGCCATTAACTACCCTGGCTAATTATGTCTGATTATATTTGGGGTTATGCAGAAATATGTATTTGCTGCTTGATATTTGTTTGCTCAGTTTAGAGGGAACAGCGCTTACTCGCTTACTCGTTACAAACGCCTAGAGGGAACATTGAGTATGACTATTCAAAATGTGTCTTTAGTTGGCAGTGAAAGTAATGTTTGTGTGATCGAACCATCATGGTTTGTATAGTATATGTATAGTTTAGAACTCTTGTCAAATTTAGCTTTCATAGTATATGGTGCTAATCAGCATCTATTTTGCTACTTTGTTTCAACCCAAATAATGTCATTATGTAAACACGAAAGTATTTCCTAAAACTGAGTTTTCTTTAAGACAGCATCAATTATGAAAAAAATTTATCAGTTTATGCAGAATTTGCCAAACAGTAATTTAACATCATTGTTTTACTCCGTAAGTATAGCAAATGCCTCTGCAGTCTGTCTTAGTACTATATAAAATAGCATGCTATCACAACAAATGGAGTCAGGAGAAACTATGCACCAAAAGGGAAACTTCAACAGGACACGTATTTAGACTGCAGTTCCATTTCAGTCAACAGGTTTCTTACATTTCCTCTGTATTTTATATACTGTATATAATTTATTTCAGTTTTGGTTGTATTATAACCAAATACTGTTCAGCCACAAAGAATCATTCACTACTATTTTCAATGCAGTAAAACATGGGCCTTGATTATTTCAACGCAACATAGGGACGGAAGCAAGGGTTGAAATATGCCGAGATATTTTATAAAAGGTAATCTTAAACAGATGGTAATACAATTACAGAAGCTAGACATGCAGAGATTCATTTAGCAGAAAGATGCACAGGTTCATTGGAAAGTTTACTAAGGCAATTTCAGAGGCCCCGGCGAGGTGCAGGACGACATAAAGGTTTCCACACAGTATCAGAGCACTGCTTGCAAGGTTTTTTTTTCTTATAACTGTAGTAAATGACATGAGTGAAAATGTAGGAAATCATAGACAGTTATTGACATGAGCATCAACTTAAGACACAATGGGGAGAATTTACTTAAGATTGGCAATTTTACACCAGTCTTTAACAGCAGTGATCAAAAGAAAATACACCAAGTTTATTAACCCTTTGCAATCCAATTTTGGATTCAGGGTTCCCTAGGGGCTTTCTCTTTCAGCCATTATACAATGGCGCCATCTGCTGGCTAGAGCCAGTACTACGGTGTGAGACATGCTGGAAAGGCCCCCCCGACAACAGAGCGGTCAGTAATCTACAGTAAGAATACCCTGCCGGATGTCTTCCGACATCAGAGCTGTACAGCCTTCAATCAGAATGTCTTTAGACGTCAAAAAGTGGATTGGAAAGGGTTAAAGGGGTTTTCCAAGGCAAAATATTATCAATGACGTATCCTCAGCATAGTTCATCAATAATTAAGTCCATAGCACGGGCCCAGGGCTGTCCTTAGCCAATGCAGCAGTAGACCAACTCTCTTTCCCTTCTATAAACCAGCTCTTACCCTTCTCACAGACATACTGGGGGGATAAATATATACAGGGGTGACATATACTCTGGGGAAGAAGAACTGGAGGGGTATAGAAAATACTCATAAGAAGGATATATATTTTTGGGTAGAGATATTTAGTAGGGAGATTTATACACTGTGGGAGGAGATATAGGCTGGTTGTTGTAGTGGGTGGAGAGGGAAAGTAGTGTCCCCCTGCTTTACATACTGTGGGGGAGACATATAGTGTCAAAAAAATAATAAAAACTATTTAATTCATTATAAGTATCTCAAAACTCCATTAAAATAATACAAGCCGTTCAAAAAAAAAAAAAATAATACAAACCGTTCAAATACAATAAATGGTATCATTAACCCCTTCCTGATATGCGCTATAGGTATGTGGTGCATGCCAGGTGTCTGTTTATGGAGCAGGCTTGGGATCCATGTCTACTCCATAGACAGCAGGTGCTGGCCATCTTGGACAGCTGACACCTGCTGTTAGCAGCTGCGATTGGAGATAATGTCAGTTGCTACTGCTAACCTTTTAAATTCTCCAATCAGCTTGCAGGGGTCCCAAATGGCCCCTCACGATGAGATTGCAGGGTGGCGTCTGGGTGTCAGGGCAGGTGGGTGCCATCTGAAAGTCCCAAGGACTGACATGTATTTTTGCCCTTTAAGATTTGGCTGGGGAATTTCTTAAAAGATTGCCTAAATCAATACCATATACTGAAGTACTGCTGTATATTGTATAAGCAGTTGTTTCGATTGCAATTTCAAGTCTCCTTAGGGGATTAAAAAAAAATAAAATTCAGAAAAAAAAAAACTTTTATGTAAAAAATGAAGGATAGTAAAAGTTAAAAAAGATACATATTTTGTATTGACACAACCATAAAAGTTCGATCTATCAAAGTAACGCATTATTTATCCCACACAGTGAAAGTCATTAGAAAAAAATTTGCAACATCAAAATTACGGGTTTTTTTGTGGTCACCCCATATCCAAGATAAAAATTTAATAGAAAGTGATCAAAAAGTTATACGTACCCCAAAATTGTATCAATAAAAACTACAGGTCACCCTGCAAAAAAGTGAGTCCCCACATAACCCTTTTAGGATGGGGAAATTACTGCTTTTATTAAGCAGTACGACATTAAAAAAAATGTTGGTATCTCCATAATCTTATTGACCCACAGAATAAAGATAAGATGTCATTTTTACTGCAACATAAAAGCAAACCCACTAAAATGGCGCACATGTGATTTTTCCATGTCTTCCGCTGTACAGGACCCCATCTAATCTAAGGCCGGAGCTGCTCGGGACCCTGGCCTATCAGCAGATCAGGTGCCCACTGGGTTAGAGTGGAAGCTGCTGTATAGTGGCCGGCAATTGTAACTCCCAGCGCAGCTCCCATTGCCCATTTTGCCTGGAAAACCATTTAATAGGTACATGCCCCTTAATAGGTTTGGTGCATATTTTGCGGTCTGTGTGTCAGAAATGTAAATGAGTGCCGGCTATGAACTGACAAACATCTGCGCTATAATTTATGCTAGTTTCTGGAATAAATTATGGTAAAAGTGTCAGGCTGCTGGAGGCCATGCCCTTCCACTAAGCTCTGCCTGCTTTTATCATCACTTTTGTTAGGTGAAGTGTAAAATGAGCAATCTATTGCAAATTATTCTACAGCTGTAGCGTATGTCATGATTTGCAACTTTTTAATGCCATATTTCTGGCACAAAGCCCTTAAAGGGTTCTTCCAGGGAAATACTGTTGATCTGTTGATGACGCATCCTCAGTATAGGTGATCAATACTTGATTGTTTGGGGTTCATCGATTGGAACCGCGGCCGATCAGCTAAGTAGGCACCAGTTACCAGCGTCACTACACACTGGTCAGAACAGAAGCTACTGCTTATAACTGCTGACGCAGCTGTTGTTAAATTAAATGGGAGCTGTCCCTGCAGTTACAGGCACTGGCCACTGCACAGGGGGCGGAGCAGCAGCTTCCACTGCGATGCCTGTTTATTGTGGCACTGACAGTTGATCCGCTAGGGTCTCGAGAGACGGACCCCAGCTGATCAACTATTGATGACCTATCAGCTGATGTAGGTCTCACATACTCTCTATCTGCAGAGTAGAACGAAAGGACAGAGCAGGGCAGAGAAGAAGAGAGACACTGTCATGTATGATAAATTTCTTCAAATGACCGGAGAAATTTGTAAAACGTTATATAGTGATTAAAGTGGTATTCTGGGCTTGTTGAACTGGTGGCCTGTTCTCTAGTAGTTGATGGACGAGGGTCTGTCACTTGGGACCCCTGTATATCAGCTGTTTGTCCGGCTCCTGACCGTAAGAGAACCACAAAGTATAAAAGAAACATGGCACTTGCATTGATTTCCACGATAGTGAAGGCGATGCTCCCACTTCCTGCCATAACCAGTGATGATGACATCTGGCCCGCTGCACTCGACAGTAGGCTGGATGATCAGCTGATAAACGGGAGACACAAGAGGTGGACATCCGTCCATCAACTACTGATGACCTATCCTGACGATAGGTCATCAGTTCAAAGAGCCCAGAATACCCCTTTAAGCTTTAACCTAAAAGTAGAGGAACATTTAGAGTGGTTTTACACATTGTTTTGTGGAGGAAAAAGCTGTAGCAAAAATCAGAAGTGGATTAAAAAGCTAGGAAAAATATATAAAGGAAGGACTAGAGAAGGACTTATACATCTTCCTCCTGGTATCCACTTCTGTTTTGTACTTATAAAAAATGCATGAAAAACAACAACAAAAACGGTGGCTTTTTAACCAAAAATAAAACTCGAAGGGGTTCTCTGGGATTATAAAATTAATGACATATCTGTAGGACAGAATATGGGGAAATTGCATTTTTCACTGCAGATTTTGCTTATTGCTCAGCCCCGCTTCCTCAAAGGTTGGATCTCTGCCCTCAGATCATCATAATTATTTACCATTGGATGTTTCCAGATTGAAATCAGAACTTTGGAACTACTCACTGACGCCAGACCTACATCATGTGTCAGACCAAAGGAATGTAACTGTATTAATTTGGTTTGTTTTGCATTTCATGGATCTGATTGTATCTGATTTACATTTTTCATGCCTTATGTTTGTCTTATTTAAATAATAAGAATTAGGGAAGTTCCTTGATATGCTACACTATTCAGTATAATCTCCAATAGCTCAGTCCAAGTGGAAAAACGCCTTTGTTTTAATATGTTTATACATTTTCCATCAGCTTCCATTTACAAATAATATGCAGAAACTTGTAGAGACATTTGTTTCAGGCTTGTGTGTCGTCCTGGACCATAAAAGCAGTTATTAGATAGAGGGTATATTTGCATGAGTGGTCTACCCAATAATGGCTGTAGTAGATAGTCAAGCAACATTCATTAGTTAAGGCAGTAATCTAAAGAAGAATAGGATTAGCTTCAGGACAATGCACTTAGCCCATAAGCCGCCTGTACATGAATGATGCGGAATCCACCCCTGTACCTGGACAGTGACCCAGCGTACCTGTCCGGAATCTTTTTAATCTGTACTGCGGATGGTCCGGCCAGCACACATGGATGGTACAGCTTTTGCCGAGCCATCGCTAGGCGATGACGCGGATCCCGCGACCTTTCCACAAAGATGATTGCAAAGGGCCATAGGTCAGTCAGCTGGCTACTATTGACTTCAATAAAAGCCGTCCGCACGCAATCTGCCTAAAAATTAAGTATGCTGCGATTTCCGCTTGCATGCAGGAAAATGTATCGCTCTTCTTTTGCATCGCTCTTCTCTCCATGAGAGAGAATGAATTTATGTACCTAAGGCCCTCGGATTTATCTGCGGACCTCACCCCGGCTTTCGCGAATGCGCCCATCACCAAAATGGTGGACGCATTCGCAGAAGCCACAGATTGCCCGTGCTCCTGGCTGCCAAATGTAGTCAAGAGCCTGGAGATTTCACAGGGCACCGCAGTACGTGGTCCTTGGTCACGTGATCGCCGCTATCCAAAGGATAGCCAGAAAACAACATTTTCCTCAAAATGTTGATAAGTAATGTTAAATTTGTACATCTCCTAAATGGTTAAAGAAAACCCAAAATTTTTCAAATCTGCGCCCAGAATAAAGTAAACAGATGGAAATGTATATCTTATCAAAAATTTGTACAGTATGTTTGCAAATATTTGAGATACAACAGTTGAAAATGTGCAAAAATTAAAAAGTTACATTTTTTCTAACATTTTCCCGATTTTGGCACTTTTAATAAATATACACAAATTCTATTGGTCTATTTTTACCACCAAAATGAAGTACAATATGTGGTGAAATATAGTGTCAAAAACACTTGGATATGCAAAACTTTTACGGAGTTATTCTATGTTAAAGTTACAAATATCAGATTTTCAAAATTGGGCTCCTTCACTAAGAGGTTAAATTAATTACATGAGAATGTATTCCCTTTGTATGTTATTTGGTTAATTTGAATATTTCTAGTTAAGTTTATTACTCACTAGTGCATATAATAAGCTATTTAAGGTGACTCTTCTTGGTGTTACTTGTTGACCTATACATAGACTGTACATAGATTAGATGTCTCTCAATTCTTAGCAGATCTGTCTAGACATAAGGAAGTTGGACCTATCAAGAAAACTTGTTCTAAAACTTCTATAGAAATACAGTGACAAGTACAATGTCAATGCAGTTCTTCATGTACAGCTGAAAGAATGTCTGCACAGATGACTGATAACTTGTACAATGTGTTACACACTAACAAGTTGTCTCTATTTGGAGTCATTATTAGGGTGCTGTCCCACGTGTAAGTTTTGCTTTGCACATTTGTAGACAAAATTAGGATTCAAAGAAGAAAATTAGTATGTCTTTTATACTTTCTCTTCTTTTATGATCCATACTTGATTAAGAAACCTGAGTGAAACCTGCACGTATGAGAGCACCCACAGTGTTGGAATTAGCCATATAAACGGTAACAATATCATAGAAGTGAATTACACTGTATGATCAGTATAATCCATTGATATA
The DNA here is from genome assembly GCF_035609145.1 of Eleutherodactylus coqui. NCBI lineage: Eukaryota > Metazoa > Chordata > Amphibia > Anura > Eleutherodactylidae > Eleutherodactylus > Eleutherodactylus coqui. The sequence goes on from NC_089838.1 coordinate 238,061,492, forward strand.
ATAATTGTAATTATATTAAACAGATGGCATGCCGGATCCTGGAGTCGGTGCTCGGCTACATGTGGGGTCGGGATACAAACAAGAGACGTTCACTGTTCTGGCCTGTCTGACTCTAACAATAATTCTGAGCAGGAGTGTGAAGGTAAAAAGCCATCAGCACTGCAACCGTGTAATCAGATTGACTGCCCCCCAGCTTGGCATGCAGAGGACTGGCAACAGGTATTTTCATATATTCACTAATGTCAATTCATCATAGAGTAACAGTGATTTCAAATCTGCCTTGGAACCAACGGTTGGAGGCCTGTCGCAGATCTGGCACAGAATACTGGAAGAAAAACGCTGCATGCAGCACTTTTCCTGCCAGTTAAAAGCAGGGCAGCTGAGCACAACAGGAACGTACCCCTTTATAGTCAATAGGGTTGATTCGGCAATGTTAGATTCTGTCCTAAAACGGCGCCGTTCAACCATTTGTCCAATTTGTACAGCGGTGTACTTTGTCTTTTAAACTCTATTGAAAACTGAAGTTGTGTATGCCCCGTCCTACCATCCAGGCCGGAGGCTCTGCTCTTTTGCTCTTAGCACTATGTTTCTCATGCTCTCTTACCTGCTATAACAACCCATATGGGCCAACCATCTAAAGCCTTGGGTTATTGTAAGGTTTAGTGAGCCAACTCTAACCTGATTCGTTCTGCTGGTTCCTCTTATTGCCACATTGAGCATTAAGGGAGTTTACTGGCTGCAGCCTTAGCTTTGAATCTGCACCACTATTAGGTGCTGTATATTAGAAAGCTAGAGCCAACTGATACTCTGTATGCTGGCAAGCCACTCTCATCTAAGTGGTCTTCCCAGTTACGAGAAGTCTTTGTACTACATATCTATTCATCTTCTCTGAGGCTAGAGTTGCTACGTATCAGTGTCACCAACTCAATAATCAGATAACCAGTGCTAGCTATTTACACAGCACTGTATGACACAGTTTATGCAAGAGGCACTTCTCCTCATTTGCTTTGGTGACCTCATCGAACAACAATATAATAGCTTACCGTCATCTCTCTTTAGCTATCATGTTGTGTTCTAGCACTTATACAACCTCAAGCTTAGCACATATAGACTGATACATGATAGTAGCAAACAGTCCAGCTTAACCTTCTAGCGAATCAGTTCCTTCTAATCTAAGTACTCCTGATGAACCGCTGCTATCTGGCGGAGAAACGCGTCGAGCTAACATTATGAAAGGAAAAAACTTTCTATCTCTTTTGAATCTAACACACCTACGTAATTCATAATCAAGTAGTACTCCTTTAGAGCTGTGCTCCGAGAAGGAAACTCTACTGTCATTACTGAGTCCACAGTAATTCCACATCAGCAAAGATATCACATGAGCGTCAATGTGTCATTACGCCGTTCTCTAGAGTCTTCAACAAGTTGTCTCTATGAGACATTTAAGACACTCATGCATGTTCATTAGGATATGAGTTTGGGTTAACTGTGAAATCCAGAAACATAGTTTATGGACCTTTTCATTGGAGTTAATATACACACATACGACCATTAGCTTCATTAGCATCAAGTGGTTTCCCGTGTTCATACACTCCTCGCATCGTTCCTATCCAGTTGGATTTTGGAACCCTTTTATGTTCGTTGCCCGTTAGTGTCGCCATTTTTAAATTAATTTTATAAAGTTTACATTTTTTAAATTTTCCTTACTGTGAAGGTGAAAACTAAAGTTACAATGATTTTTAATACAACTATAAAATGTCTACAACCAGGTGTATATCCTTTTGAAGTCAATTGTATATGACGTACCGTCCATGGTCTCAGGGATTGCAATGGCGACCCGGCCCCTGTGCTGAGGGGCCCAGAGGTCGCCCTCCACCATATACAAATGCACATAGAGTGCATTACTGTCTGTGGCAACGTAGCTGGTAATGCACTCTATGTGCGGCAGATAAGAGGAGATGGAGAGAGGCAGGCAGACACACACGGCACGGGACAGAGGAAGATGCTTATGATGTCATCCCCCTGCACTTCTGCACAGTGTACAGCATCTCCGTACCTGCTGGTCATCTCACACAAAGAAGTGGTCTGATCTATCTCTCTCATCTATCGATCTGTCTCTCTCATCTATCGATCTGTCTCTCTCATCTATCGATCTGTCGCTCTCATCTATCAATCTGTCTCTCTCGTCAATCTATCTGTCGCTTATAAACATGAGCACACCCTAAGGGCACTCTCACACGTGCGTTCAGAAAATGCATTTTTACTTCAGTTTTGAGCTGCGTTTTTGAACGCATGGTGCAGCATTTGACAGCGCTTTTTGATACACCCCATCATTGTGATGAGTGAGGAGGTGCGTTTAAAAAAAACGTGAAAACACAAAAATAGAACAGACAGCTCTGAAAAATCACAGCGTTGGGAACACCACGTTCCAGCGCAGGTCTGAGTAACCTCATTAAAACCAATGAGAGCGTTGTACCACGATTAGTACGGCACTCGGGGCACCGCGCTAGTAATGGTAAAAAGCGATGTGTGAGAGTGGCCTAGGGGGCTACAAATAAGTTTTCCTGTAGTGCAGGATTTAGGCATGGGTACGGGCAGATGGAGGGGGGGTGATATGTATCACCAGAATGATAGCTATGGACACCATGGGCTTGTCAGACTTAGCACCAGGCGAACGTGAACCTGACCACGACTCCACGTACAGTGGAATAACCAGCGTCCTGTGGAGAGGAAGGGCCAGAATTCATATACTACAATAAAGTCTGATTGACTGGCTGGGGAAACAACCTCCTCGCCAACCAATCAAGCCCGCAGAAGCAGATGTTTAGAGATTGGTGCTGAATGACACCGAGGGTTCATGCACTGGCACCATGGTCACATGGGCCGAGCTGACATTGTGACATCAGCTGGCACCCGCTTCTATGTCGCTGTTGATATGTAACCTGTCATGCTACATGAAGGCTTATTGCTTTATTTTACGCCTATTTACAGTAGATTAGCTCAATCACCATTGCTAATGCACAATACCTAAGAAGCAAACCTTGTCTCAAGCTCATAGTGTGTGTCGAAGCCTCAGATCCTTCCTCTTCTGATGTTCCCTTGCAGTTTAATACTCCTGTACAGGGACACATAGTGATTACTGGATTACTGCAATGTGAGGTGATAGCTGTTTGCAGCTGGAAGTCCTGTGTATATTTATTTATGCTTTTGTACTTAGTTTTAAATGACTAAACGCGAATGTTGACATAGCGTTAATAATCCATACTGATCCGGAGCCAGGAGTGATGCAGCCCATCGCCGTAAGGCTATTAGATAACATGTTAGAGGACTCTGGCTGCATACCATACGATTCCTAAGAAGTGTCTGAGGAAGTGACACTGCTGTGTGTAAAGATCCTTTTGCTCTGTGTCGTGCAGTTGACTTGCGCCATGTAATACCGTGTGACTGAAGTGATACTGATGGCCTGAACAATGCTGTGCTTGTGTTCCCAGTGTTCTCGGACGTGTGGAGGAGGTGTCCAAAACCGCAAAGTGAGTTGCAAACAGTTGTTGGCTAATGGGAGTTTTATGAAGCTTTCAGAGGAGCTCTGCCAGATGCAAAAGCCTTCGAATCAGAAACCTTGCGGGAAAGTTGATTGTCCCCTGCAGTTAATAACAGGAGAGTGGTCCAAGGTCAGTGATATATGTATCATTAGTGCCATCGTGGGTCTAAAATCTATTAGATTGTTGTTTTTTTTAGGGTTGATGACCACCTTTAAAAATGATATTCATGTAAAGTCTAAAAATCAACTGATTGCTTTGATCTTATCTTCTGTATGTACTGTAGGCAGTGGCATAGCTATAGGAGATGCAGTGATAGTAGCTGACCCTAGAGGTGTAACTTGAAGCTCCTGGGCCCCAATGCAAAACCTGTAACAGGGCCCACATATGGAGAAGAGAGGTCTTATGGGCCCCTAAGGGTCCTGGGTCCGGATGCAACCGCATCCCCTGCACCCTCTATAGTTACGCCAGTGGCTGACCCAAGACCCCTTTACTGCATCAGAATATACCAGTTTTATAAATGCCACATAGGGTAGGGGGGCCCTGTTATGGCCTGACTATAGTCATAGCTCTATCTAGTCCCACCTTCCTTATTCTTACTTCTCATAGGTGTATAGAAATAAGTTGTAGTGAGGTATAATAAGAAGTCGCTGATCACCTTAGCTTCTATCAGGAATATCATGCTCCAATATAGCTCCTGGCTTATAACTAGTCGGAACTAAAAAATACAAATAGAGACATTAGTACATACAGTAGATACCTTTTGCTTAGGCAGCTGACATGGTTTCAATCTAAACAAATTTAACCTAAGCAATAGGTAGTTTAATTCATAGTTTGCTTGGGAATATATATATACTGATGTGTCCTTGCATGCCTACCTTGTTGGCTCGAGATATCTTGAGATGAGTGGCAAAAGTTGAATAGCTTTGAAAAAAAAACTTTGCATTACCCTGTTTTTGTGCAAGAATGTATTGAATTTTTATAATGAGAAATAGGGGTGATTATCAAAATTCATTGAAGGTTAAGAGTGGCCACATCCATGTACATTGACATGCCAAAAGTCACGGGATAGCAGTATGTAAATTGATTCTGAAGTGTCGTTACATCAGACGATGACTTGGGAATGCCCACACTTGCATAAGTTGTGAGCTGTAATCTTGTGAGTGAAGCTGGAACACTGGCCAGCATGCTTAATGCAAGACAGCATGAATTATAAGAGTTTGAAAGAGAAATGATCAAGGGGCCCAGATGGATGGGACATTTCATTTCCAAATTGTGCAGGAATTTAACATTCCTTGATTTACAGTTCCATGTGTGTATAATGAATATATTATAAAAGGCATTACCACCCACAGTGAACATCACAGTCGCCACACATAGGTGCCTAATAGAGGTGAGCGAGCGTACTCGGAAAAGCACTACTCGCTCGAGTAATTTGCTTTATCCGAGTATCATTGTGCTCGTCCCTGAAGATTCGGGTGCCGGCACGGAGCGGGGAGCTGCAGGGGAGAGCGGGGAGGAACGGAGGGGAGATCTTTTCTCCCTCTCCCCCGCCCGCTCTGGGGTGTGTTATCATGACATCGGTTGAGACCACTGGTCTGTCTAAACGCGTGATTGACCTGTACCCACTACATGCTTGGTGACCATTTGCAGGCCCCACAATGATGAGATATTTTATCAGGATTATGCATCGCGCCATTGGGATCAAGTTGTGCAGAATTGGCTCGAGAAGCATTCTAGTTCCTACAAATAGTGTGGTCTGCATGTTCACCCAACATGAGCCCAATCGAGCATTTATGAGATACGATGGAGAGGTCCATTGGCAGCCAAAATTGTGCACCCAGAAATACCACGTAGCTGCAGGTCGTTATCCATATGGCATGGCTGAACATCCATACAGATGCCTTCTGTCCACTTGTGCAATCGATGCTCTGTTGATTCATTGCACTTTGTCGGGCTAGAGGAGTGTCCTACCCGATATTACTTTCTGTCCCATTACTGTTGGCATGTCAGTGTATATCAGTATCCTTCTGCTGCCCATAGCTATGTAGTGAAACATAAACCTTACTATTTATTTAGGATGTGAATGTTAAACTTCTGCCTTTATATTTGCGGATGCAGTGTTCTTCAAGATGTGGTGTTGGAGTCCAGAGAAGGACCCTACTTTGTCAGAAGATAACAGCTAAAGGACAAGTGGTCATTGTTAATGGGTCACTGTGCCGCGGACTTACTGCCCCAGCACTTGTACGAGCGTGTCGTGTAGGTGCATGCCACAGTAAGTATTAGAAAGCTAATTCTTATAAATCTTGAATTTCATTTGATGTCTCTTTGTAGAGACGGGAGAAGATAATATATTCAGAATTCTAATATTGTCTCTACCCCCTGGGTACTTAAGAAATAGGATGAGAACACACATAAGAGTCTGAAAGGTTTACTTGGCAAAATTTTACTTTACCCAAAAGAAAACTATGAGTAATTATCTAATAAATATCAAATTAGCACTTTTAGAACTACTGGCACTAATGATTTTTGACCTTCCATTAACGCATTCTAAAATCTTCTTTGTTCTTATTATGCTAATAAAAAGCTATTGAAAATCTGAACCAACTGTTCTGAGGGCATAAAGTTGTTACTCTGCAAAAGTTTGGAGAAATATGCATCAAGTGTGAATTTTCCAATTTGGTTGTATGAAATCATAATAGGGCTCCAATAGAGGCGCGGGGGTCTCTACTGTACGTTTGTATACCTCCATTTTTAATTGCCTTCCTATTTCTGTCAGAATCCATATGAATCGGACAGGAAAAAATTGTGACATTCTTTTTGTCTTTTCAAAGATTTTTAAATTAATTTTTAGACAGAATAAACAGGTTGTAACAAAGGTACAGAATAAACAGGTTGTAACAAAATTACTGAGGATGCAAAAAGGTGGTGCTCATCTACGTATGAACTAATTGAATTGTTAAAGAGGTATTCTTGTTAAGTGACAAAATTTTAAACTCTTCACCCATCCACTGGATGGATGAAAACTGACAGATCGTTGGAGGTATGACCACGGGAACCCCCACCAATCCTGAGAACAGCAACTCCCGTTTCCCTGTCCTCCTTACTTTCTGGTTTCATGTCAGCGAATGGAGGGCAGGTCGCACAAGTGCACTGCTGCTCCATTCAGTGTCAATGGGACTGCTGGAGATAGCCCAGTACCAGAGGCGTAACTTGAAGCTCCCTGGCCCCGATGCAAAACTTGTAACAGGGCCCCCAACTATATGCTTTACTCATAGTACTGGGTTCCCTATATGGAGAAGAGAGGCCTTATAGGCCCGGGTGCAACCGCATCCCCTGCATCCTCTATAGTTACGCCCCTGCCCTGTACATAGCTCGGCACATATGCATGGCGGCACATGGAGACTATGAAGCTTCATACTGCTATGTGCATAGGCGGTGCACAGCATTATTCAAAGGAAAACACTGCTGGATGTAATCGGGTAACTTGTCCCTCCATCAGTGGGCATGGATGATGGCTCCATGCTGTCAGTGAGCGGGATGGTGCACTTGGAGGGACGATGCTCTACAAACGTGCTAATAAGAGATTTTTTCCTCCTCTTGATATAATGTTATCTATATACCTTCATAAATATTAGTAGAATGAGGCCAACCCCTTCACTTGTTCTTTATTTAACTCTGATTGTAGTGAAGGAAGTTGTTTTCCAGCACGTGTGCTTTATGAAAGCTGATTCATTGTTCACATTCTTTATTAATTACAGAGAATATGAAGTCATTTACCAAATTATGTGTTTAGGAATAATTGGCTTTAATGAGGATAATTTGCACTGGTTTGGGGGTTTTTAAAATACAATTATTTGATTAACATCATTTATATTATAATGTAATAGTTTAATATTCTTTAGTTTAAAATAATTCTGATGTTATTATCACCCAACCATTCAACAATTTATTAATTGCAGTAACTATAATGCAGCACTTTTTTTATTCTCAGCCCCATGCCAAGAACATTCCTGGAATTCCATTGGGTTTTTAGATGTGCTGCCGTCTGTTAGCTGGCATTGCAGTCTGCCAGTCGGCTCTAATGAGGCACAAAATGACCTATTTGTAGGTGACAATAACTTGTTTATACCATGATATAACAGTGCCCCTTGTGTGAACTCCTGGTTTTGCATTCTTATGTATTTCCATGATACAGCTCTGCCTATTACTCCTTTTTTCCACTTCACATTTTTTTAATTACTCTTTTTTAACAACAGTATATACCTTCATTCAAACCTTATATAAGTTGAGAAAAATTCACAAACTGACTTTGGAATAACTCAATAAACCCTAATTAAAAGATATGCAGCTTCCTTCTATAGTCAAAGAAAAATATACCCTTTGGCTTGCATACTATGCAGGCCTGATACTCAGGGCTCTTTTACATGCAACGATTAACATTCAGATTATTGCTGGATAATGGTTTAGTGTAAATGCTGCCAGCGACTGAAAAATGAATGATAATTCATTCACCTATCTTCGCCGTTCAGTTTCTGCAAACATAAAAATCAAACAATGATCAGCCTGTGTTCATCTATGAACAACTGCCTGTTTACTGTGAATGGAGGCGGACAGCCGGAAGAGATCTCTGGTGCATTCCGCCTCCATTCACTGATTGATTATTGCTATGTGAAAGCATAGCAGCGTTAAAGGGGTTTTGTCATTAGAAAAAAAAATCAATACTTACCTATTCCTCACCAGGCTGTCTTCTTACCACATCTTCTCCTCCCCGATCGTCTCCTGGTTCTTACAGTCCCGTGGGTCACCTCACCTCCAGCCGGCCGGATCCTCTTCTTCCTGTGACGTAACGTAAATTGTCGACATTCTGCTTCCTGCAGGTCAGTGTAAGCTATAGCACTAGTGATGTAACGTTCACTGCATAGCAAGAAATGCTGAATCCTATGACAGGCAACTGCCGCGACTGCACATGCGTGATGTCTGGCTGCGAGTGTTCATATACTACTGCCGCGAGATACTGTGCATGTGCGGTCAAATCAATAGCCTGGCGTAGGATTTGGCATTACCTACTACGTAGTGAATGCTATGTCACTAGTGACGTAGCGTGCGCTTACCTGCATGAAGCAGAGTGCTGAGAATGTACACTACATAACAGAAAGAAGAGGTTCACTGGAGGTGAGGTGACCAGGGGGACTGGAGAAGCCAGGAGAAGATCGGGAGGAGAAGATGCTGTAAGAAGACTGCCTGGGGATGAATAAGGAAGTATCAAATTTTTTTTCTAATGACAAAACCTCTTTAATCGCTGGGACAACTGTTGGGTGCTTAAGTGACCAAAAGTCATAGAATCATAGAATGTGTTGGAAGGGACCTCCAGGGTCATCAGGTCCAACCCCCTGCTCAGTGCAAGATCACTAAATCATCCCAGACAGATATTTGTCCAGCCTTTGTTTGAACACTTCCATTGAAGGGGAACTCACCACCTCTCATGGTAACCTGTTCCACTCATTGATCACCCTCACTGTCAGAAAGTATTTTTGAATACCTAGTCTATGTTTCCTCCCTTTCAGTTTTTTTGCTTCTAGTCTTTCCTTGTACAAATGAGAATAGGGCTGATCCCTCTGCACTGTGACAGCCCTTCAGATATTTGTAGACAGCTATTAAGTCTCCTCTCAGCCTTCTTTTTTGCAAGCTAAACATTCTCAGATCCTTTAACCGTTCCTCATAGGACATGATTTGCAGACCGGGGGAAAAGAGTGAGGGTATATGGTCGTGTTTCTGGACGGATGGTGTTAGAGAGAGGAACAAGGCACGAGTGTCCCCAGTTTGATAAGGCAATCACGTGATATAGTTGGAGTATGGAGAAATTGAGGAATGTGTCTCATATGCTGATGATCGGTTGTTGTATATGGCCAATGTGAGTAAATCTGTGGGTCTTATTATGCCTATTTTTGATATATTTGGTAAGATGCTGGGTCTCACTATTACACAGTAACATAGTATACTAGGCTGAAAGAAGACATGTCCATCTAGTTCACCCTGTTTCCACCCCCTTCCTTTGTCGATACAAAGGAAGGCAAAAAAAAGCAATGAGGCAGAAGCCAATTTATCCCATTTGGGGGAAAAAATGCCTTCCCGACTCCATAATGGCAGTCAGAATAATTCCTGGATCAACGTTTGAAAGTTCCTACCTGGCTCCAAGACGTGGATTAACAACCCCACTTGTTGTTTAATGTCAATATCCTGTAATATCATAGTGGTCTAAAAAGAGATCTAGTCCCCTCTTAAACTCCTCTATGGATTTTGCCATCACCACATCCTCAGGCAGAGAGTTTGATAGTATCACTGCTCTTACAGTAAAGAACCCCCCTCTGTGTTGGTGAAACCTTCTTTCCTCTAACAGTAGCAGATGCCCTCTTGTTACAGTCACATTCCTGGGTATAAACAGATCCTGGGAGAGATCCTTGTATTGTCCCCTAATGTTTTTATAAATGGTTATTTGGTCGCCTCTTAGCCGTCTTTTTTCCAGGGTAAATAATCCCAATTTTGACAGCCTCTCTGGATATTCCAGTTCATTCATTCTGTTTATTAATTTAGTTGCCCTTCTTTGAACCCCCTCAAGCACTGCAACAACTTTCCTGAGCACTGGTGACCAGAACTGTACACAGTATTCCATGTGGGGCCTGACAAGTGCCTTATACAATAGAACAATAATGTTCTCGTCCCTTGCCCCTATACCTCTTTCAATGCACCCCATGTCTTTATTTTCTTTTGCAGCAGCTGACTGGCATTGATTGCTCCAGTTTAGTGTACAGTCAACTAGTATCCCCAGGTCTTTTTCTATCTCCCTTTACCCTATCAGTACCCCATTTAGTGTATATTGGTGACATCCGTTTCTCTTGCCCATGTGCATAACCTTACATTTATCAACATTGAACTTCATTTGCAATTTTTCTACCCAAGCCCCCAGCTTATCTAGCCATATATTGCCCTCCACTGTATTAATTATCTCGTATAATTTCTATCGTATGTTGAACAGAATGAGGTCTAATACTGAACCCTGTGGCACCCCGCTAGCAACGGTGGCCCAATCAGAGTACGAACCATTTATTACCACCCTCTGCTTTCTATCTCCGAGCCAGTTCTTTACCCAGATACACATTTTTTCGCTTAGACCGAGCTGTCTCATTTTATATATCGACCTATTGTGCGGCACGGTGTCAAATGCTTTAGAAAAATCCATATATACGAAATCAATAGATTCTCCCAGGTCAAGCCTAGAACTTACTTTATTGTAGAAGCTGATCAAATTGGTCTGACATGATCGACCCCCTCATGAACCCATACTGATGAGGAGTTATACCATTGTTTTCCTTGCGGTATTCTAGGATGGCATCTCTCAGAAATCCCTAGAATATTTTACCAATTATTGAAGTGAGACTTACCAGCCTGTAGTTACCAGGCTCTCTTCTTGACCCCTTTTTGTATATTGGAACCATATTGGCAATGGGCCAATCCAGTGGTACAAACCCGGTCTTAATTGGGGGGAAATCTGTAATTCACTTAGGTCTCTTGCCAGTGGATTTTTCATTGGAACATATGCAACTTCAAATGGTGAAAGAATTCAAATATTTGTGAGTTGTGGTATCCTCTAAGCCCTGAGGCTTTATTTCTGCCAATTTACTTCCATTGATACGAAGATGAGGTTAAGGTTTGGAATCGCATCCCCTTGTCAATTATTGGCAGGGAAAATCTCATTAAAATGTTTTTCATGCCATATGATATTTAAGACTTTATTGTGAAATATGAAATCCTCTAGAATTAAATTGGAGACCCTTCAAAGGAATAAGTGATCTGGTGGGTTGGCAATTCCAAATGTTTTGAAATATTTTTTTTGGCATTTCCGCTGCAACAATTGAAGGGTTTGGGAGAAAGAAACGGTGTGGGGTTGACTGGCAGATTAGTTCCTAAAATGACAGGTTGTAGCCCCCCTTAGATATCCTGGTTGGATATATAAGTGGATAGTTAATATTGAATGCTAGTTGCATAGAGTTATTGTAGTAAAGTTTATGGGATTTAGAGTGGGCTAGTGGGAGAGGTGACAAGAGTTAGACCTTGTGTGGACCCACTAAGTCAACCTACTAGTTCTGTTGTAGAACCAATCCAGGCGAGGTTAGCAGCTGACCCTTGGCGATCAGAGGCTCCAGTACCAGGCGATGAGAAACAGACCGGTGAGGAGCAATATGGATGGAAAACCTTGCTCTTCACTAGTCAGGGAAAGAGGGGCAAC